>NC_067485.1:81419074-81720949 GCF_947179515.1 Apodemus sylvaticus | reverse complement strand
TGGGGCCTCTCAGAGCTGGAACCGTGTCCTTGTGCTCCACCCGATCCTCACCCAATCCGCAGCCGACCCCAGCCCCCTCCCCACTCACAGCTGTCTCCTCAACCCCCACGGGAACCCAGGGAGCTCGAAGGAACTCTGGGAAAGTTTCCTTAGCCTCCTTCTCGGTAGCGGAAGCATAGATGGGGCGTGGCTCGAGAAACGGAGCCACGCCCCCTCCCGATTCTCGTGCAGATTGGTTCAAGAGTCTGCCTGTCCGCGCGACTCTTCCAGTTAGGAGTTCTGATTGGTTCAGGGGTCCGTCCTTCGGTCCTTCGTCTCCGGAGGGTGCGTCTTGGCAGCGAAGAGGCGGAGCTAGCGGAGGAAGTCTGCAGTCGTCTCTGCTCGGTGTCTGGGCCGAAGGAGGGGCTTGCTGGTCGGGGAAAGGCTGCAAGTCCAGCGGCATCGGCCGGGTGATGTCGGCGCTGGGGTCCTGGGCCGGGCGGCCATAGTGCGTGAGACCGTGGACTTGGCGTGGGGTGCGAGCCGGGAGAACTTCATATTGTGGGGGCCCCCGCGCAGGGGTCTTGGCCTCGGGGGTGGGGCCCTAGCTGAGGGTGGGTGCAGGAGCTGGCCGCGCCCGCGGTGGTCAGGAGTGGGCCTGCAGGAGGAGGCCGGAAGCTCTCTGCAGACCCGCATCGCTTCGCCGCTCCCCGAGGCTCCGGAAGGGGCAGCACCTGAGAAGACGTAGCCTCTGCCGCCGGCAAGCCTGGCTTGTCGCCACTGTAATGTTTTTGACCTTGGGCGAGTCATTGTATGCTGCTCCCGACGTTTGTGCTTGCCTGGGTAGCCGCCCGCCCCCTCACCTGAACAGGTGATGGCGATAAAGGGGACGCGAGAAGGCCTGGGGGGCTGGTGGAGGGCTCTTTGAGATCCGAGCAAGCTTCGTTGGCTTCCTGTGGAGGAACTAGACATTTAACCTAATGGTGTTTCTGTTTGGGGAGTAAAATGGAAGTCGCTGCTGCCAGGCTTAAAACAAACAATTTCTTTGCATTTGGCTCTACATTCTGGCACACTAAGAGCCTGACATTGTCTATTCCATAAACAACCCATAGGTAGCATTCAGATTTTAGAAACGAGGAAGGACATCGAGGCCTAATTAGTGACTTTTAACACGTCAAGACGTGTTAAGTTGAAAGTTGAGGCAGCTGATAGTTTCAAACTTTTTTCCTAAGTTGCATGTTGTTGTTGTTTTTTCCTTTTCGAGACAGGGTTTCTCTGTGTAGCCCTGGCTGTCCTGGAACTCACTCTGTAGATCAGACTGGCCTCCAACTCAGAAATCTGCCTGCTTCTGCCTCCCAAGTGCTGGTTTTAAAGGTGTGCGCTACTTAAGTCTCAAAGTTTGGAAGAGTGAAGCAAGAGGACTTTCAGTTCGAGGCTCGCCTGGGATACCTACTCCTTCCGTACAAATGATTTCACATTTTCTTGCCTTATATCTCTTAAGTTTCCCTTAAAAAAACCCCGAGAATCCTGGTTCACCAAAGGATGAAATTGATTATTTAATTGGTATTCTAAATAAGATTCTGCCTCTCCTGTTTTGTGAATTTACTTTGGTCTTTGTTTTCCTTTGGGAACTAGATAGTTTTGGTGGATCTGCCCCATAGCCCTTGTGATTTTTTTTTTTTTTCTGGAGAGGGGTGGGTATTTATGTTTTAAGTTTATGAATAGGGCTATTGCTTCTCTCTGAGTCTGGTTGAGCTGCCTGTTTCTTCAGTGAAGGTCTTCGGAGTTTGAGGCCTTCCAGTTCCCTGGTGACTGTCAATGGAATTGGGATTTTCGATCTGACTTTTGTGTGTTTCATGGATCTTTGGTAGTTGGGTTTCGTTGAGGGATCAGTTCTTTAACATAATGTTTCCTGATTTGTGAGTTCATAAAGGTGTTTGTTCTAATTTCAAATGTGTTACTATCACACATACCCCCCCCCCTCCCCACACCCTTATAGTTCTCTGCCCCTCCCAGGCTGACTTTAGTTTAGACAGATTTAGATTCTGTCTTCGCTGTTCTGGTTTTGACAAAGCATCTAGAAATTGATCACCAAAGCCGGCTCTTACATTGTCAATAGTTCTTTGAATGTTCTTTGAAGACCATTCTTACATATCATAGAACTCTCCGGAGCTTTAACTAGGTATTCTACAGACCTCTTAAAACAGACCAATCTGGACATGACGCCACACACCTGCTCAGCCCAGCACTTAGTTGGTCTGAGACCCTACCTCAGCCAAGCAAGGCAGACCGACCACCAACCAAAACAACAAAACCACAAGAAGAAACCCTGAAAAATAATTTGTAAAATGGAAACTTTAGGCCTCTCAGCACAAGAGAGATGATGAAAGCAGACATTTCTTGCTTTGCTTTTTGGCATAGCTAAGATGTCCACTCTCTTCATGGTTCACGCGTGCAGTTAGTTGGCGTCCGGTTCCCTCTTGGTCTTTACCCCTTGTTGATACCCACCTGTCCTTGCTACCCAGCTTCTGCTCTCAGGCCTCCTCCAGTTCTTGGTGAGCTTGGAACCGTGGCCTTCTGATGTGTCTTTGCTGACAGTCTCCATGTCTGTCTAACTTTGGATGTGTAGTGGCCTTGCTTTTACAAACAGCGTAAGTAAGGGCCAGCGACGTTAGCCGTATGTAAGAGGACCCGTGCAGCCTCTGGCTTCAAGTTCACTTTCCAGCCTTGTCATTTTTCATTGTCAGTTAGCTTTTTGTTTTGAAGAAAGGAAATTTTTTTTGTCACACATTCTGCCATTCCTTTGTTTTTTATTCATATTGTCTTCTTGTGCCTAACTGAAACCCCACTCACCACTTACTGCTCATCTCTGTGTGGCGAGTCTTCTAACAGTCCTAATTATATTTACTACTGTAGGCACTTATGTGTGTATTTATGTAACGCTTGGATTGCTGTATGTTTAGCAATTTGTGTTTGTTTTGGTAGCTGCCTTATGGTCAGGCTTACTTATTTTTGTATGCTCTCCAGTGTCTAAAATAGCATTAGCAACAGGGATACCATAAGGAAAGCCCTCATGGAGTTCATAGCAAACCGGGATATGGTAGGAAAATGAAGCTGAGGAATGAGTGAATAAAGAATAGAAAATGGTCTTCAGATATATAAGGAAATATTGTGGACAGTAGACAGTGATTTTTCATTTGTTTGTTTGTTTTCCATCGTTGAATACAGAATGAACAGTCCAGCCATCTTTTCTTGCAGTAATAAACAGGTGCTGTACTTAAGGAAGTGGTCGGTGTTTCAGGGCATGAGTGGACCGCAAGAGACCGAGGCCTCTGGGCTGGGAAGATGGCTCAGTTGGTCAGGTGCTTGCCAGTCAAGCATGAGGACCTGACTTGGCTCCTTAGCACCACATTAAAACAAAACAAAACAAAACAAAACAAAAAAACCAGCATGAGAATGTGTGCTCACTGGGAGACAAGACAGGTACCTGAGCTTGCCAGCCAGCTAGTCTAGCTGAATCAGGGGAGCTCTGGGGCCCAGTTAGAGAAACAGGACAGATCGTGAGAAATGACACCTGAGGTTGACCTGTCTCCTGATGGATAAATACCAGCATCCTTCCCCCTCACACTCCCCACAGCAAAGATTGGGCCAGCTGATGTGGACCTTTGGGTTTATCGAAGTGGGAAGTGGCTGGTAGGTCTTTCCGTGAAGACTGAATGACAGAAAGAGGAATGAGAGCCAGGTATCCACTCTTTCTGTGTTTGGTGTTTGTCTGTTTTCCTTAGAGTTAAATGGGGACAAATTAGTTAGAAATTCTTTCCCATTTTGAGTCTATACTATAGACTGTATAGTGACATTTCTCTTACAGTTCATTTTTTTCCTGAATATTTGCTATTTGATTGTCTTTGATTGTGACATATAACGGTGTTTTTAAAAATGGTATAAGAATTCAACTTGAGGGTGTTCGTTTTGTTTTTAGTAAAGTTTTGCATCCAGGCTGGCCCACAATCCCTGTGTGCTGTGATTAGTTATATTTCTTTATGTTCCAGCAATGTGAGATTTTTCCAACCTCCTGTAAACTTTTTGGACCTAGAAAGGGAGAATGTTAGAGTCGAAAACATACCAGGCCAAGTAGTCAGAAAAGCCAAGTTCTTCTGGTGATGTTATTAGTTGAAAAAAAAAAGATGAAATTCATGTGTGTACCTGTATGGCCGAGCGTGCAAGTACCTGCAGAAGCGGAAGAGTCATTGATCCCCATTGTGAGCTGCTCACACATGGATGCTGGGAACTGCGTTCTGGTCATCTAAGCAGCAAGGGCTCTTACTACTGATCTGCTTTTTCAGCCCCTGGTGCTCTTGCTTAGGAGCTAAGTTGTGGCTTGAAGTAGCTCTTTTCTAAGCCCTCGTTTAATTGAATAATCCTGGGGTTATTTTACAGATGAATGAGAACTCAGAGAAGGTACTACATACACTGTAAAGCAGGCTGTGGCTGGAAGGAGCTTAAACTGCTGTGAGAGGGTTGAGGCCGCCACAGCCCAACTCTAGAAGACAGGCAGCCCCATAGCTGTGCAGCAATTATTTATGAAGTTATAAGCAGGGTGCTGGGTAGAAATTTGCTCTTCATTTCTCTTTTCCTATATACCTTACAGAAAATGTTTAGCCTCAGAGCGAAAACAAATTGTCATTATGTAAATAACCGTTATTAGTATAACACAACAAATATATATTAAAACAATAATCTCTATAAGGTATACTTTAATGACATTTGTGAAAGCATTACAAGTGTCTTAGACATGTGCAGAGAGGTTGTCTCACTGCTAAGTACTTCCGAGCTTGAGTGGCAACTTAAAACGTAGAGCGGAGGAATAGCACAGCTGGCTATATTTATTTGGACTCAGTTTTACTGGCTGTCATTGGACTTTTCAAATACCAGAGTCATAGTAACAATGGACTCTACCACAGGGCACCTCACCCACCTACCTGTGTATCTCCAAAGCCCAGCTGTCAGAGAATTGTTTGCAGCTTGTAGGGAAGATAATGAGGTAAGGTAGGGTGGCACATTATCTAATTAGCAAAGTTAAATTTGGGTTTGGAGCAGTAGTCTCTCCAGTGAGGAACCTTGTACTAGGAAGTTGGCTTGTTTTTTTTTTTTTTGGTTGTTGTCTAATTTTAAGAGCAGTTATTTAATAAAAATCAACTTCTCTAGGTGTTCTATGAAATTACTGTCTTCATTTTGTCTATGTAGGTCTATAAACTGTTACAGGATTTTTTAGCATGAGTTCTATTTAGTAAAGATAGAGGGACAAAGAGATTATTTGGTGTCAATTTCAAGCAATCCTGGGATCATTAGCATAACTTTTGTTGCAGTAACCAATAGCTCCAAACATAGAATGACCAAATGGTAGAACTTTATTTTTTTAAATTATGTAACAATCTAAAAAGGTCCCAGGTGGTGGCAGCTCATGGGTGTTTGTATATGCACATGGGTGTTTGGTGGAGGAGGTTCTTTTTACAGCAGTAATCTTAAGTACTTGAGCTGCTAGGAGAATTCTTCCCCAGGGCATCTTTAGAACACAAAGCCATGTCACAGTCTAGAATGTTCTATTGGCATCCAGGGGAGTTAGCTGCCTGTTTGACTTGGTGGGGGAAATGGGAGCACACAAGATACACATCCTTTCATGTGCCCTGCCTTGGCAAAGGCCAGGCTTGAAGAGAGATCAGCTGCAGCAGGACCAGGAGTGCCACAAAATCCTAAAGTTTCACTTTTTGCAACTTGTTTTATAAGTTTATTTTTAATAAGAAATAAAAAATGAAAGCCTCACTGGTGATTATAGTCAAGAACTGCCTGTTTAACCACTGAGGAACTGTCTGCCATTGTGGTGCTGTGCTTCGCACCTTGATGATGGTTAGATGATAATGAGGCCTAGCTCTGGGTTCAGTGACCTGTAGCAGAGGCTTTGTAATGAATAGAGTTCAAGATAAGCCGACCAGGATCTAGTCTCCATCAGAGTCAAGTCTAAGGAAAGAAGCTGGGCCAGAGGGCCTGGGACGCCTTAGGCCTCTGATCTGCTGGGCCAGAGGGCCTGGGACGCCTTAAGCGTCTGATCTGATTGTTTTACTATTGCTGTGATAAACACTTGACCAAAAGGAATGGGTTTGTTTCATTTTACACGTCAGAGGTTTTCATCAGGAGACACCAGCGCAGGAGCTTGAGGCAGGAACTAAAGCAGAGACCAGAGCACTTGCTCAAAGACAACTACCTTTCTTATACTGAAGATGGGACCACTCACAGTAGGCTGTGGGTCCTTCCATAGAAATCAAAAAGTGACCCACAGACGTGCTCACAAGGCAGTTCTTCAGCTGAGCATCCCTCTTCTCGGTTGTGTCAATTTGAGAATAAAACTCACCCAGACAACCACAGTCAAGGTGGAGAGCTTGCCTGTCCTTCACCCATGCAGTGTATCCGACTACACTGTCAATTCATCTTAGTTTCTATGACAAAAGGCCACAAACTAGATAGTTCATAAATAACATGTTTATTTTTTTACATTCTGGAAGCCAGAAAGCCCAAGATCAAAACCCCTGTCTGGCATAGATAGCTGTCTTTCACTGTGTCCTCTTGTGACTGAAGTGGCAGGGGAATACTCTGGGATTTCTTATTTGCTTTTGTTTTGTTTTGGGGGATGGAGCCCAAGGCTTTTCACATGGTAAACAGTTATTTTACTTTTACTTCTAAGTTGCATCTCTGACCCCTGAATTTTCTTTAATAAAATCTTAATCCCAGCTGGGCGGTGGTGGTGCACGCCTTTAATCCCAGCACTTGGGAGGCAGAGGCAGGCAGATTTCTGAGTTCAAGGCCAGCCTGGTCTACAGAGTGAGTTCCAGGACAGCCAGGGCTACACAGAGAAACCCTGTCTTGAAAAACAAAACAAAAAAGCAAACAAAAAAAAATCTTAATCCCATTCATGGACTCCACCCTTATGACCTAATAATCACCCAGGTATAGTCTCATTTTCTTCTTCTCTCTCTCCCTCTCCCCCTCCTTCTCCCTCTATTCTGTCTCTTCCCCTTCTCCTCCTCCCTCTTCTGGAGAGGGTCTCATGTAGCCTAAGACAAACTTGAACTGACTTTGAGGCCAAGGCTGACTTCCTGTCCCTGACTCTCAAATGCAGGGATTACAAGCATGCACCATTACACCTGGTTAATCCTCATTCTTAAGAGCATCAGATGGGTGGTTAGGATCTCAACTTAAGAACTGGAGAGGACACAAGTACTCAGTCCCCCTAGAACATACGATATGTCCGCCACTGTGCTGCATGCAGAGGGTGCAGCAGAGGAAAGGGTAGGTAAGTTGCTTACCTTGAAGCACACTTACATGTGTTTTCATTCCTAGGCATGATAGGTGCCTTAGCTTTCTCTTTTAATTAGGGCATTGTTAATTAGTTGGTGGGGATGAAGCCATTCTTACATGCCTTATAGCAATGTCCCAAGGTAGATATGCTTGTATACAGATGTAGAGGAACCCATTGGCCTATTTTCTATGGCTAAAGTCATATAAATTAGAGATTGTGTTGCAGACTTGGTAGGCATCAGAATTCTTTTTTTTAAATTATTTATTTTTTATTTATGTGAGTACACGGTCGCTGTCTTCAAACACAGCAGAAGAGGGCTTCAGATCCCATTACAGATGGCTGTGAGCCACCATGTGGTTGCTGAGGATTGAACTCAGTTCAGACAGTGCTCTTAATCACTGAATCATCTCTCCAGCCCCAGCATCAGAATTCTTAACTGAGCTGAATGTGATAATTGGTCTTCACGGATTCTCAGAAGCTGTTTATTATCTGACTTGTTCCACTCAGCTAAGCATTTGGCCCCAAGGTCCTAGATTATATAAATTGAGTAATGCTTATCTTCTTGGTGATTTTATCCATAAAAGCATATTCTATGCAGGCCAGTTTTAGGCTAGTGGTAACTGTTCTTTGAAATCATGAGTTCTGGGCACTGTGCTTGTCAGCTTTGAAGCAGTTGCATGTATTGAGAGTTAAGCAGAGAGATTCCTGTCTTGGGTCTCGGGTCCGCTGACTTGTAGGTTAGAAGCCAGCAGCTGTCCCTGGAAGATGTGTTTGTACTTGGGAAAGGCCCTTGTAGCTTTCTTTGCAGCTAAAATATGAGTTGGGCTTTGTGTATACTATGCAAGAGTCTGAACAGAAGAGGAAAAATATCAAGTCTCATTTAAAAAAATGTTCTTTGTGCATGTTTGTGAACATGTGAATGTGTACATGCCATGCCATGAACACACAGAGTCCATGCGTGTCGAGGTAACAGCACAAGTTTGAAGAGTTGGTTCCCAGGAATAGAACTCAGTGTTTACCAGGCTTGCGTGACAAGTGTCTTACCCACTGAGTAATCTTGCCTGCTGTAAAGTCTTAATTTTTTAAAATAGCAATTAGAATTTACATTAATTGTTATTCTCAAATTTATAGAAAAAAATCAAGGTTTTTTTTGTTTTTGTTTTTGTTTTTTGTTTTTTTTTTGGTTTGTTTTTTGTTTTTCCAGACTGGGTTTCTGGTGTAACAGCCTTGACTATTCTAGATCTGTAGATCAAGATAGCCTTGAACTCACAGGGACCCGCCCCTTTCTGCCTCCACCACTACCACCACCACCCCCACCACCCAGCCTAACTTTTGTAATATAGAGAAATTCATTTGCTGCTTTATAGGTGCATGAAGCTTGTTTAGTGAACAGAGGTTTCAACAAAAACAGAGGATATTTACAAAACTGGAAGTTGAAAGGATATTTGGTTTTTGTTTTTTGTTTCATATTTTTTCTTTTTCTTTTTTTCTTTCTTTTCTTTTTTTTATCTTTTCTTTTTTCAGTTTTTCAAGACAGGGTTTCTTTGTGTAATCCTGGCTGGCCTTGAATTTAGAAATCTGCCTGCCTCTGCCTCCCAAGTGCTGGGATTAAAGGTGTGCCTCGCTCTTTGTTTTTTTGAGACACAGTCTTACTATGTAACCCTGGCTAGCCTGGACTCAATATGTAGACTAGGTTGGTTTTGAATTCCTCAAACCTCAGCCTCTGATTCCCAAGTACTGGGATTAAATGTTTGAGTTTCCATTCTAAGTATGTGGCTGAGATGTATCGCGTGCTGTGATTAAAGGTATTTCTAGGCACACAGGAACACAGGGTTGGCTGCAGTTGGCCTGTCGTGTACTTCCTGTCTTCATATTTCCATGTTTTATTCAAGTTTGAGGAGCTTTGCTAAACAGGAGAAGTAGGTAGGTAACTTTGCATATGATTTTGACATTTCTCTGTGTTTTCTCAACAATCACTGACACCTCTAAGATAAAACTGACTGACCTAAGTCAGAGCTACCCAGCGCTTCCTTCATCAGAGCCATGTGTACATTCTGTGGTGCTGTGTCTCCTGAATGAGATGCAGTAAGGTCTCCAGCATCCTTTTAGACATTAATGTGTATGGAATTAATTTTTTTAGAAATGTTACACTATTCATGGAGTTTTAATTTTTAAAGACTTATATTAAAACTTCAAAGACTTAGCTGAAAATAGATGGGTTATTTGTCAACTGATTGGGTACTGAGCAGAAATAGTCACAGAAAGCATGATCTATCTATCCATCCATCCATCCATCCTGAACCTGGGGCCTCATGGCTTGTGCATGTAGGCAGAGAGCTTTACTACTCTCTGCTCTGTATTTCAGTGCTGTGTGTGTGTGTGTGTGTGTGTGTGTGTTGCGCACACACCTGTATTCACATAGGCCAGATGCTGATGTCAGATCTACCGTCACTCTCTACTTTGTGACACAGACTCCCCTGAGCCTGGAGGACAGGTTGACCAGTAAGCTCCAGGGATCTTCCTGTCTTTGCTTCCCCATTGGGACCACAGTAGGCTGCTGTGCTCTACCCCACCTCCCTTCATATGGGTTCTGGGGATTTGAACTCAGATCCTCATGCTTGTCTTTCTTAAAGTTGTGATATAAAAGAAGTAGTTCAATTCATTCCATTGATAGAAAGGAAGCTGTAAAAATGTTTGTTTTGGCAGACAGCAGGATGTCTGAGTTCAGGACAGTCATAGGTTAGATGCTATCTCCACACAAAAGCAAGCAGACGAAAACATAAGTAGAGTGAGGTTACAGCCAGCTCTTAAGTTTCTGTGATTATTGTATAAACATGGCTTAAATGAAGGCTGGGAAACTTGCTAAGTCCGTTACCCATCAGTGGTGATTTCTTTGTGTCACATTCCTTCGCCCCTCACTGTCTCTTCCCTGTTCCCTCTCTTGGTCCTCTTGAGCTTCCTGACCTCTAAAGGCTCTAAATCAGAGACACAGATCTCAAGGTTCAAGCTGAGGACAACATGTGAGAGCAGTGTGCAGTGTTGACAGGCAGGGAAACTTCTTTTGACTATTCCGTGATTAGAGCTTCTATAAAGTATAAATTTAAACATTTCAAATAAAAAAAGTCATTTTAGGATCCTAAATGTCATCTGGGAGGGCTGCTTTAAACTCTCCTATCTAGCTGGGGTGTAGTGGCACACACCTTAAATCCCAATACTGAGGTGGCAGAGGCAGGTGGATCTCTGTGGCCTTGAGACCAGCCTAGTCTACAGAGTGAGTTCTAGGACATCCAAGGCTACACAAAGAAACCCTGTCTCGAAAAAACTGAAACCAAAAATACCCAACAATAATAAAAATTTTCCTGTCTAAATATTAAACAAGCTCAACAGTTGGGTTTGTTCAAGGGGGTGGTGGCCATAAATGTTCTTAAATGCTAAGAGAGATATTGAACCAATGCAGTCATTTCATAGGAGAAAGAACTGCTGGTCGTAGTGGTCTTCAAATTCTGTCCTCAGTATTTTTCTATAACTTGGGTATAACTTACTGGCTAGCCAGTGTTTGGGTAGAACTAACCAGCACTCCATTTCTTCTTCCTGTTGTTAACAGTGAGCCGGTTTAAGCGGAAGCATCTTACAGTGATCGAGTGCCAGCATTTGGCCCGGAATCATTTGGCTGTGACTCAGCCCTTCAGTCAGAGATGGACAAACAGAGACCCTAACCATGGTCTCTATCCTAGGCCCAGAACAAAAGGACGGAATAGGGGTACGGCTTCTGTTTCAAAATCTGTGGTTAGTGTGCCTTTGAATGTCTTGCGGTTTCATATAAGTGTTTGTAAATGTCACTGCTTGATTTTTCCTGACCTGTTACAATAGGATGACACTTGTGTTCATTATTTGTATGTTTTCCATTGAAATTCTGTCCTTCTCTAATGTTAGAGCCCAAGTAAGCCTGTCAGTGTATCTAATTATAAAGTAGTAAAAGTCATGGCCCTGGTCCCTTGTGCTAGGCCAGTGCTGCACTGGAAGCCACACCCCAGCGCTCTGTGCTTTTTATTTTGAGATGGAGCTCTCAGAAAGCTTCTCGGGCAGGCCATGAACTTGTGATCTTCTTGCCTCGACCTCGCAATGACAGCGCTGTGATTTACAGGCCTGTGTTTCCCCCATACTCCTTGGCGCCTAGGCTGTCTCAGTAAGCCTTCTCTGCAGCCAGGCTTCAGTTTCCTACATCAGTACTGAGCTAATAGTCTATCTTGTCACAGCTATTTCTCAGAGCCTAGTAAAGTGTTTCCCTGTTACTGTAAAGGATTGATTGGCACATAGTAACTGTCCTTATTAGTGGAGTACAGTGTGATAATTTTACAGTGTACAATAAATGTAATGTACATAATTTTATAGTGTACAATAACCAGTAATGATCAAATATTGGTTATTAATTAATCTTCAATTTTGATATCATTAATACATGAAAGTCAACTTCTAGCAGTTTGATTTTTCTTGTCACCTCTTTATATCAGACAAATTTCTTATACAAATACTTATTTTAAAATCTCGCAGATTGCCTTTTTCCTCTTAATACATCTACTTTCAGAATCCAGTCTAGTTTAAATAATCCATATTTCTCCATATGGGGACTGCTGTGACCATCCTGTGAGGCCGAAGTTACAAGTTCTAGTGCTTGTCTTGTCTGTGGATTAGCCAGCCTCTCACCTGTCTCGTTAGTTCCTCGGCCTCTGGGGCTGAGTGCACAGCACTGTTCTCACTGCTGGTATGACTGTGTGCCAACTAGGAAATATCCAGATCCATCCTGACCTTACTAAAGGAAACTCTGGTCTCTTAGGTTGCTGGGGAAGCAATTTTAGTTGGTGTTTCCTCTCCCCAGCAAGACAGTGTTTTCATGTCCGTACAGTCATTTAAAGACTAATTCTAGCTTTGACCACTCTTTCTTTTCAAAGTAAGGATCTTAGCTTTACTATTTAGAGAGAAACTGTACATATTATTGTATTTTGATACTTTCCTAAGAAAATACTATGGTGAGTTTGAGATCACCATTGTTTGGGCGCTGTCCTCAAGGTGACAGACAGGTCAGGGAGTATCATTTCATAGTCCCCTCAAAAGGAAACGTCCTTAGAGAGCACTGGCCGAGTACATGTGAGGAAGGGGTGGGGTCACATTTCCTCAGAGTGAGAGCGTTTCAGCTCTTTGTTTTAAAAATGACAGATTCACCTTAGGAGATAAAAGTAAAATAAACTAACTTGCCAGGTCAGATGAAGAATAGATACTCTGGACCTGATAAAGCATGTTTCTTCCTTCATATGCAAACTTAGAGTTTCTGTTGTGGGACCCAGGAGCTGCATTGTGCCTGCTGTGTGAATATGAGCAGCTGTTTCTTGTCTGTCTGCCCACTCAGGTGCCCAGTGTGCTAGAGCATTGACCAATACATAGCAGTTATCTCGTGCTAAATATTGGGTCTGATTACTTTTATATTAGCTATTTATAGGCCCACTCGACCCGTAAGCACACCAGTGTCTCTTTTCGCTGTTAGCATAGATAATTTGATAGTATTATTTGGGTATACAGTGGGTCAGCAGCCACTGAATTTTTTTCTTTCTGTTCTTTTTATGGGTTCTCTCTATAGGTCGAAGATGTCAGAGATATATTTCTGAGTTCTTCCTAGCTGGCCACCAGCATTGTACCAATGACATGGCCAAAAGCAATTCTGTTGGCCAGGACAGCTGTCAGGACTCTGAGGGTGGTATGATTTTTCCTGCAGAGAGCAGTTGTACTCTGCCTCAGGTGGATAATGGAGAAGTGAGGCTGGGCTCGTCAGGATCTGCTCAGCCTGCCAGGAAGCGGTCTCATTCCTTTGAGGAAGGCACGGAGAGCGGCCAGTGGGATGGAGTTTCTAAGAAGACGGCACGTCATCGTTTGCTCCCATCATGTGCAAGGCTTAGGGAGGTCAGGCAAGAGGCAGAGGACGGGTTGTCCCAGTGTTCTGCAGCGTCTGGAGAAACTGGTCGAGACATTGAGGACATTGGTCCTGACCCCTTGCCTGATACATACTACGGGCTTCTTGGAACGTTGCCTTGCCAGGAAGTGCCCAGCCACATTTGCAGGCTGCCGAGTGAAGTCCTGAGGCACATCTTTGCTTTCCTGCCGGTGGAGGACCTCTACTGGAACCTTAGCCTGGTGTGCCACCTGTGGAGGGAAATAATCAATGACCCGCTGGTAAGTTAAGTGCTCAGTGTTCAGGCAGCATACCATGAGCTTCACTTAATGCCGGTTTCTGAGGAGAGGATCTAAGTGGTGGTTTGCTTCATGAAGCACAGCCTCCCCAGGCATCCCTGGGATCACCTAGGCTTGCCCCCCCCCCCCAAATCTTCCAGAACCCTTCCTTCCTTCTTCTCACACATCTGCATACATCATACCCTGACCTTTGGCTGCGTATGTTTGGCTCCGTGTGGTTTAATCACCGTCCCACTTAGATTAAGGTCACTGTATGTCTATTACCATCTCGCTTGTTCTTCAAGACTTTGTATTGTACAGACTATGCCTTCCCATCCTGTTGAATTAAAGTTCATCACTCCCTTCTTGCCATTTGAGCATTTTATAGCTCTGTTAGTTGTCCGTATGGTACTGCGTTTGGTTTTAGCAGTCTGTTCTCTTCCATGCCTTCTTTCATTTTCCTGTTTGGATAACTTAATGCTTCTGTTTTCTGTGCACAGACTGGGCAGAGTGACTGCCTGTTTTCCTGTCTTCTCTCCTTTTTTGCCTAATCATTCTAGGAAAGTATTTTCTAGAAAAGACTCTGCTCTGTCAGGAAGGCAGGTATCTGCTCCCTGTAGAGTTATCATTATTCTCTTTTTTTGTCTTGGTCTTGATAATCTTTTTAGTTTGTGTTTTCTGAGCACGATGCTGTTTATGGGGACCTTAGTCTTGAGACCGTCCTTCGGACATTCTTAGCACACTCATGACTCTGGAATTTTCTCCCTTTTCCTTGTGGCGACCCAAACACTATCAGTAGCATTTGTGGTACAGTTAGTATATTTTGTGGCAGAGAGTGTACTTACCCAGGTGCTAAGTACAGCCCTCACACTCTATCTCTGTCTTAGATCTCAGACACCCATACACTGAGCCTCATACAGCCTGAAAGTGGAAAGCTAAATTTTTCTTCTAAGTACAGAAGAGGTCAGGAGAAATGTCATTAGCTTGCCACCATGACGTCTTAGTTCCTGATTTCAGAACAATGTCTTTATGAGTTTAGCTGTGAGCCCTGCTTGCTTACACTCTGTCACCTAAATGGCAAACTGTTGTATGCACTGAGCACTGTGGGGCTGGGGGATAAGGAAGGAGTTTGGTTACAAAGATTTCTTGGGACCATATCCAAGCTTGTCTTTCTTTCTCTCCTAAAATGTTACAGTGATGTCGTTCTGGTCGTTGGCCACAGCAGGGTATTTTCAGTAGTCCGCCCCGATTCCACGGCCTGCAGCTTCTCTTAGCTGTGCCTTGCTCTCGCGTCATGGCAGTGCTGGCCTCACCAAGGGAATTTGGCACTTTTCCCTCCTCTTCAGTCTTTTGGCAGAGTCTGAGGCATGCTGGTGTTGATTGTTCGTTAAATGTTCTGTGGGGTTCCCCAGGGAGGCCATCTGGTCCTGGGCTTCTCTCTGATGCAAGTTTTGATGTTTGATTCTGTTTCTTCACTCATTACCTTTCTGTCATTCTGTTTCTGTTACTCGGGCTTGGTAGGATGTGTGTTTCTAGGAATTTATCCATTTTTGCCCTTTGTAGTTCTTTTACTTCTGTGGCACTAATTTTAATATCTCTTTCATTTTTCTTAGTTGATCTAGCTGAGGATTTTTAATTATTATTACTGTTATTGTTATTTTATGTCATCTCACTGTGTATCCCAGAATAGCTTCAGATCTTCTATCCTCCTGCTTTTGCCTGCCCAGCCTGGTTACAGACGAGCACTTTTGTGCCCATGTCTGCTCTGTTCTATGTAATTTCCTTTCTCCTGCTAATTTTGACTTTAGTGCCTTTTTTTCTTTTTTCTCTTTGAGATATGAAGGTAGTCTATTCTTTTCAGATCTTTTCTTTTAATGCTAGGGATTGAACCTATGTCTTGCACATTCCTTGGCAAGTGTTTGACCACAGATACTTTCTGTTTTGAAAAGAAGCATCTTACCTGTGAGCTTGCTGAGCACTGTTTTTACAGTGTATGGTAAAGTTTATTATGTTGTCTCTTTTTGTTTACTTGTCTTACATGCTTTATGATTTCCTCTTTGACCCCTGGATATTATAAGGGTATACTGTGTAGCCAGATGCACCAGTACATCCCTGTATCCCAGTACTAGGAAGGTGGTGTTAAAAGGATTATGAGTTCAAGGCCAGCCTCAGCTACATGGTGACTGACACCTTATCTCTAGACCAGGACTGCCTGACTTAGGTTGTGGGCAGCTCAGCTTCCCTGCTACCTTGATTTATAGAGTCCTCATGTTGTTCCTGAAAAGATTCATGGCATAACTTCAGGCATTTTAATCAATTGACTGGCTTTGTGACCCAATAAATGACCCAGTATATTGTGGCTTGGGATGAGTCTGGATTTTGCTGCTGATGGCTGGAGCACCCATATGGATCTGTTAGGCTCCGTAGTTTGGAGTGCTATTTAAACACAGCACCTCCTTACACCCCTGCCGTCTGTTTGCTTTGTGTAATGGCATGTGTGTGGTGTGTGCTGGTACCTGCCCTGTTATCACAGCTTGATGAAAATGTCACTGTGCAGCAGCATCATTTTGTCATTTGACATTTGTTGACCTAAGGTCAGCACAGCTTTTGGAACTTGCTCACCTGGTGCTTCAGATAAGGAAACTGAGGCACTAGTTTTCCCCAGCTCCCGGAACATTTGTGTTAGAGCCGAGAGCAAGGCCCAGCTGACCTGTCTTCCAGGCAAGGTTCCTGCAGCGTTTCTCCTTGGTCTGCACTTGCTTTTCACTTGGTGGAAGGTTTTCTGAGTAGGCGGTCCGCTCTTTCTGAGAGTCACAGCATGTGTGTTATTTCATTTTGTTTTCCGACTACATAGTTCATTCCTTGGAAGAA
The DNA here is from genome assembly GCF_947179515.1 of Apodemus sylvaticus. Lineage (NCBI taxonomy): Eukaryota > Metazoa > Chordata > Mammalia > Rodentia > Muridae > Apodemus > Apodemus sylvaticus. The sequence goes on along the minus strand of NC_067485.1, from coordinate 81,704,529 downwards.
GCTATATCATCGATACTTGATGAACGAAGAGCAGGCTGTCAGCAAAGTGGATGGCATTCTCTCCAGCCATGGCATAGAAAAGGACTCGGACCTGTGTGTGCTGAACCTCATACGGTGAGCCATGTTCCTCTGTTTGGGAGACAGTTTTCAAAGTCCTTTCTCGTACATCTTTGCTCACAGTTGTCAACCTTCTGGACTCATCTCTTGAGTATTTTACAGATACACAGCCACCACCAAATGCTCCCCAAGTGTCGACCCTGAGAGGGTGCTGTGGAGCCTGAGGGATCACCCTCTACTTATGGAGGCTGAGGCGTGCATGCGTCAACAACTACCTGACCTCTATGCAGCTGCTGGGGTATGTGAACTGAGAGGCCATGAGGGATACTCTGGGAATTTGTGACATCATTTTTCACTGTGTTAGTGATTAAGATGAGTTGAAGATTATTTTCATATTTTTGATGGAATCTCTAAGTAGCATTATGGAAAAATAAGAGGCCTTATTTGTAGCTTCTTTCATTTGGAAGGAATTTTAAGAAACATTTAGTTCTTTCTATTGAGGCACCTCTTAAATTTTCCTGAACACTAGTTATCCAGCATCTGAACACTTTGAATGATAGGATTACTTTATAAGATAACCCTTTAAAAATTATAAACCAGACTGGTGGTCCATACCTTTAAACGCAGCACTCAGGAGGCAGGTGGATCTCTGAGTTCAAGGCCAGCCTATAGATTGAGTTTTAGGACAGTCAGGGCTACACAGAGAAACCCAGTCTCAGCAGCAACAAAAACACCACCCTGCCCAGCCCTAAAACCAACATATATATTTATATTATTTTAATGTGGGCGTGTATCTAAGAATCCATCTGTACACCACATGTGTGCAGGGGCTCGTGGGAGTCAGAAGAGATCCCATGGAGCTGAAGTCACAGGCAGTTGTGCGCTGCCATGTTGGTGCTGGGAACTGAACTGGGGTCTTCTATATGAACAGCAAATGCTCTGAACCACTGAGCCATCTCTCCAGCCCTCAAGGTGGCTCTCCTTGCTGACACACTGGGTAATTTGAAAGGGGGCAGAGAAATTGAAGGTCTTACTACAGATACACAATAAAATAAGCTGGGAATGTTCATCGCTTTTCTCCCAGTCCCGATCGCGGCTGAGTCTGCTCTTCTATCCTGTCCCTCTCTGTGAAGGGCATTAACGTCTGGGCCTTGGTGGCAGCCATGGTGCTCCTCTCCAGCTGTGTGAACGACATCCAGCACCTGCTCTTCTGCCTCAGGAGACCCAGCTCCACAGTGACCGTGCCAGATGTCACCGAGACCTTATACTGCATAGCTGTGCTCCTTTATGCCATGAGGGAGAAGGGGATTAACATCAGCAATAGGTAACATCCTGGAGGACGGGGACGCCCGCCGCGGCAACATGACAGGGCTGCTCCTCTCCCACAGGGCGCCGGGCTGTGGGAGTGCAGGGCCAAGTGCTTTGTGAATATTGTGCCCAGTCAGCTAAGATTTCTTCACCTAGTTTCTATGTTCTTGGGTCAGCATTGAAGCTATAGGTGAGGGTGAAATACTTCACTTTATTTGCACCTGGCTACATTTTCCTAGGAAAACATTAGCATTTTCTTTCCCTCTTGCTCACTTGGAGTAGTAGACTATAGGATTATGGGAATCTCACCGACTATCTTAATGTGAGAAAGGCCTAGAGTGTTGGTTGCTGATTCAGAGTTATCTTGACATTGATAATGAATCTGGGGATCAGTTTTCAGAGGAATACGTGTTTAGCACCCAGTGAGCTGGCAGTTGTCTAGGCATAAGGGAGTTTGCTATGGAAATACTAATCAAGGAACTTATCTAGTGCAAGAAGACAGGCAGTGCATACGCAAGCACGAGAGTGGGCACCAGGAAATGGCGTGGGCCGTACTGGAAGTGAGCAGAGCGCTGGCGGGGCGTGGGGACAGTGTCTTGGAAGACTTTGCAGAAGTCTGAACGTTAAGGAGGAGCCTGCATTTGGAGTTATAAGAAGATGCATTTGAAGAGGAGGAGTAGGTAATGTAAGGACCCAGAGTTGTAACACATTTGATAGAGACCAATGCAAGGTTATAAAGATGTCTGGGGACCAGGGGAGGAAGAGCTTTAAAATCCCAAATATGAGTGGTAGGCAGTCATCTCGCAGCCAGTCCTAGACAAGCAGAAACCCAGAGGATTTCTTCTCCTCTAGGAGAAGACTGACCCCTGGGATTAGTGAGCCCCGAGAGTTACAGAGCAGTGACCCTGTCATCCTTGGTAAGGTAGTACAGAGCGTTGTTCCCCAGCAGGGTCCTATTGCTTTATTCCTGAGCTGGGGTCAGGTTCTTAGCTGCTTCATGTTGTAGCCCACTCCATGGCACTGAGACTCTGGCAAGAAGCTCTAGGTAGATCCCACCCAGACACGTGGTCAAATGAAGAAGAGTGTCGTTGTTCATAAGAAAAATACCACAGACCAGGCGGCTTAAGCTATAGACGTTTGTTTTCTTGTCCTTTTGGAGGCTAGAGATCCAGGAACAAGGTAGGGAAGGTTGGGTTCTGGTGAGTCTCCATTTCTATCCCAACAAGGGAGATGCGGAGCACTCAGTAGTGTGTCTCTTCTTATGAAATCAGTAGTTCTGGCAGACCACAGCCATAGCTTTGTCACTGCATTGAGTCCTAATTCTCTCCGTCCTTCTTTCTTCCAGTTGTCATGTTTGGAATTATGGATTCAGCTTTTGAATTTTAAGGGGGCCCAGTTCAGTTCCTAGTAGTGTGGTCAGTTGGTCTGGTTGGTTGTCCAACCCCTGGAGTGTTACTGAATGCATCTTTTTCATCAAAAAAAAAAAAAAAAAAAAAAAGCAATGCTCTGAAACCAGCCCTCCTCACCCTGGAGCGGAGTGGAGTGTGTGCTTGGGGGTTAGTGCTGTGTGCTGAGGGCGAGCTCAGAATGCACAGGAGCGGTTTGCAGTTGTCTGTGGTGGCTTCAGTTTGTCTTGTACCCTGTTGACCGAGTTTTGCCATCTTTGTTCCCCTTTGGCTGTTCTGACATCTTGCTTTGGTGTTCTTCCCTTTATAGCCACGATTTCCTTTGGAACCTTTGAAGGGGAATGTTGTTCATGCTTCCAAACCAGTGTCACCACATAAGAACTCGGTAGGAGAGCAGCTGAGGTTCAGAAAGATGGCTTAGTTTGGCAGTAAGGTTGTGTTGTTTCAGCAGGGTTCAGATGACCCGAAGTGGTGTTTACGCTGCTTTCCAGCAGCGTTGGCTGTTTTGATTGCCTGTCTCTTTTGGTCACAGATATACTCCTGTTCCCTCAAAAGCACGTCCTGGTCTCCTTTGTGTGATGTTACACATAGTAACAGTGTGTGTTTCTCTGGGCTGGGCTTTCTTAGAAGTGCTTTTCTCAGTTGCGGAGACTGAAGTCTTTGCATTTTTTTTTTCAATGAAATGTAATAGGAATATTCTTTGTTGGAAATGGTAAGGAGTTGAAATGCATCCAATGAAAAATGAGATAGACGATGACTTAAATTTGGAAGTTGCTAAATCTACTTTTTTCCCCCATTAGGATTCACTACAACATTTTCTACTGCCTATATCTTCAGGAGAATTCCTGTACTCAGGCCACCAAAGTTACAGAGGAGCCATCTGTCTGGCCAGGGTATGTATGTATTGTGGGCGTGTGTGCACGTGCTCTTCTATTCCTGACAAGTCAGTGTGCAGCCCAAGCTGGTCTTGAACTCAAAAAAATTCACACTCCTCTTGCCTCAGCCTCCTGAGTTGGGATTACAGACAAGAACACACTGACTTGACTTCCTTTCCTGAGTCTTCTCATGTGTGAGGACAAGAGGTGTTTGCTTTGATCGCTTTACTGAGGCATGATTTATATTGTGCAAATTTCACCCATTTGGAGTTTTAGTAGATTTACAGTAGCATCTTAATCTAGTTTCAGAACATGCAGCTCACTTAGGAGAGCATGTTGGGGTCCGCTGTTGTGTATCCAGTTTGCTTGCTTGGTATTTGGACTGGCCATCCCTTGGGCTTTTAATTCTTTTCTGTTTTTCTAATTTTTTTCTTCTGTAATGATTATAGCAAGAAAACATCTATCCAACTAACACATGAACAACAGCTGATTCTGAACCATAAGATGGAACCTCTCCAGGTGGTAAAAATTATGGCATTTGCAGGTAAGGGAGCTCCTGTCGGGTTCTCGGAGTATCTGTTGCCAGGTTCCTGATGTAGATGCCTCTGCCTGCTCTGCTGTGTGTCCCCGTCCCACTCCCTGCCATAGCACTCTGACCTTGATTCACTATGGAATGACTTTAGTCAGTCCCCAGAGCAGCCAGCCATTACCACTGTTTATTTGCACTGGATTCCTATTTAGGCAAATGGTTCTAGGCATTGTTTTAAGGAGCCTGTCAGGGTCGGGTGAGTCCCTCATTTATCACTGTATATTCTCATTCAGCAGTGTCTTCTGGAGAGGCAGGATATTAATCTGCGTAACTGGTTCAGGAGCGCCTTAGTTTATAGGTGATATGTTGAAGGTCTCTCTTTGGTTGAGCCTGCTTTCCTAAACATGGAGTCAACTTGTGCCCTGATCTTAGAGTGTCCAGAAAGACTTTAGAGTCTTATCTGAACTTTTGCTCATGTTATTTTCTCTACCTATAATCCCTTCCTGCTGTTCCTCTACACCAACATTTCCTGCTATCGACATTTATTAAACACCCACAGTGGCCCGCAGTGTTAGACCCCGCAGCAGCAGCATTCCATTAGGTTAAGTAAGCAAGTGCAGACCAGAATCAGCTGGATGCTGTCCCTCCAGGATGCCTTTCCCCTCCCTGCCCCGTTTCTCCTTTCTTTCTGTGCCAGGCTGGGTTGATGGTTCTCAGCATTTCTGTCTCCAGTTGATGAAGGCCTATTTAGCCATTTGAATTCCAAAGAGATTGCTGAATTCTTAATGTAGCTAATCTGTTAATTGATTATACCTGTTTACCATACAGTAAAAGTAGCCAGCACATGTATGTTTCTGTAATACCTGTGAGGCTACCTGTTCATGAGAATCTTCAGAGCAGCCTTGTTAGGCTGGGAAGGAGGAGTCATGGTCTCAAATTCTCACTTACATGTGCGGTTGTTTTGTTTCTAGTTACTACTACTATGACTATTACTACTCTCCTCTTCCTCCTCTTTAAAATACCCTGTGCTATCTTTATACTGTCATTTTGTTGCCTGGTTTCACCCTACATTGGTGTTCATTTCTAACTAGATTGTAATCTTTTTATTATTTTTCAGTGTATGTCACGTAGGTGACCATGTGAAAAGTACTCAGGAAATACCTGTTAGAGAAATACAAGTTGATTAGCTGGATCAGAGCAATCCTTGAGTCCTCAGTGCATGATGTTGCTTCAGAGACATGAATGACCACTAGTGCAGCAACAGCTAGCTGTTACTGAGTTCTTGCTCCTGGGAACTGTGGTTACTTTGTCCTTACAAACCCTTAACAAGTCAGTGAGATCAAGATCCCAGCCCACCTTAATCTTTCATGAGGTCTCCCACTCCTTTCAAGACACAGCTTTAATCAATATTGAAGTCTGTCTTAATCTTTAGTCAGAGGATGGACATGCCCTAGAAAGACCTGAATGGGGATCCTGGAGCATAATTACCTAATCAGAGGGTCTCATTATTTCCTCTCGGTTTCCACAGGCACTGGGAAGACGTCTACCCTGGTCAAGTATGCTGAGAAGTGGTCTCAGAGCAGGTTTCTGTATGTCACATTCAACAAGAGCATTGCAAAGCAGGCAGAGCTTGTCTTCCCCAGCAACGTCATCTGCAAGACTTTCCACTCCATGGCCTACAGTCACGTCGGGCGCAAGTGAGCATCGTCAGTGCTGGGGTCACATCCTGCCGTTACTGTTTTCATGTGACGGTCGTTATGATCACACTTACTGCACTACACTGAGAAAACATCATGCTGTTCTCTCCATGTACAAGTAGGAGATAGAAGAAGAGCTTAGATGATCCACACTTTTACACTACCAAACCACTTTGTTTACACGTAGCTATCATTGAGAAAGCATTCTTGCTTTTCTGGAATTGAGGCATGGAAATTCAATATTGTCAAAATTCTGAAGAGTTAGGCATTCCTGGTAAGGGTGAATGGGAAACTCCCCTTGTATCTGAGTCTTTATGGACATGAAGGCTGAAAAAACTGTGAATCTTAATTGGGTTAGGGAGGGACGGTTTGGAGCCTAAACCACACCAAAACCAGTAGCACCGTTGTGACTGATTGTGTACTAGCTGTATACTCTAGGTAGTCATTTGTGAGTGCATAAAGGTTTAGAGCCGGCCATCCCCCTTCGGATGTGGCTTCTAAAAGCATCTCTCCTGTGTGTGGTACCTGGAATGGTCTTGTTGGCTACGAGGATAAGGGGTGTGGTCCATAGCACAGTGCCCGTGAAGCTCATGTCATCACTTGGGTTATTCATCCATTATAGGTACCAGCTGAAGAAGAAGTTGAATCTCTTCAAGTTAACGCCCTTCATGGTCAACTCTGTCCTTGCTGAAGGAAAAGGTGGATTCATAAGGGCCAAGTTAGTGTGTAAGACTTTAGAGAACTTCTTTGCATCAGCTGATGAAGAGCTAACTATCGATCATGTGCCCATTTGGTGCAAGAATAGCCAAGGACAGAGAGTCATGGTTGAACAGAGTGAGAAGCTGGTGAGTGAGTCTCCAGTGTTCAGAAGGCGGACCCCATGTGATCTTTGTCTTCCATTTCCTCAGAACCACTTACAGAATTGAACACGGGTGGGAGAGACAAGTGTCTGTCATGACAGCTGGGAGTCACATGGCATCTGCTCCTGTGAGGTGTGCTCACGCATCTCCCTCAACTCTCATAATGCCCTGCTTGGGTGGGGGGTGTCTCTTTACTTGTGGGAAAGGGTCTCTGTGATCCAGGCTAACTTCAAACTCAAGATTCTCCTGCGACAGCAGTCTCCCTTGTGCTCCAATTACAAACAAGTGCACGTTGTATCATATACCTTAGTTTCCCATTATCCGGTAGGAACAGACAAGAAAGGACTTGCTCATGGGTTGTAAGAGCTCAGACCTCATGCAGTGATTGGAATGTACTTCACGGGTGGGAACACATAGCTGCTGAAATTTTGGGTCTAATTTCTGAAATTAGTTTTTTGGTTATGGTTCAGTTTTTTTGGTTATGGTTTTACACAGATTTTGCTTGTGAAAGAAATGTGTTCCTTAACTTTTAAGTTGTCAGTAGTCAGTCTATAAAAACAGCTGGGTCTGTGGTCTTTGCTCTGCTGTGCCTGCTGTGCCTCAGCCCCCCATCCTCTGAGCACTGAGATCTCAGGGTTAAAACTCTGAGAGAGCTTTGAAAGGCGTGGGCCTCTCTATGTTCTAGGGTGATGTCTTTGCTCCCACCTCACTGTGTGGAAGTAAAAGTATGATTTCCAGGTACTGTCTCTTCCAGGGTCTTAAACTTTGGGTTCCGTGTCACTTACTTTTTAGAATGGTGTCCTTGAAGCAAGCCGGCTCTGGGACAACATGCGGAAGCTGGGGGACTGCAAAGAGGAGGCATACCAAATGACACATGATGGTAGGTGGCTTCCTGCGCCTGCTAGAGTGTCTCCTGCGCCTGCTAGAGGCAACTGCTTTGCTTATGAGTTGTGACTCTTGGTTACTGCTTCTTCTAGGCTATTTGAAACTCTGGCAGCTGAGCAAACCTTTGCTGGCCTCTTTTGACGCCATCTTTGTGGATGAGGCCCAGGACTGTACCCCAGGTGATAAACTATTCAGAACATCAGTAGTCTCAAATACATAGAAACAGCATCATGGTTATGTAAGAGGACATACACGTGGAATAAGTTATTCTTATTTGTGATAAAGAAGAGGAGTGAATGATTCTTAGTTTTTCAGAAATTAGACCCAAAATTTCAGCAGCTATGTGTTCCCACCCGTGAAGTACATTTATATTCTTCCTCCACATGGGTTACTGAGGTTGCTCTGAGCAGCTAGCTCATGAGTTACAGGGGCCGAGCTCACGCCGAGTAAGAAAAGTAGCTGATTCAGACTGAAATGTTGTGCTGCATGACTGATAAAGAATATAGACAGTATTAAAAATTTAGCTTTCTAGGTGTTTTGGAGATGTTATAATATTAGAATGGAAATTTTTGTTTGCTTATATATTTTCTTATAATCAATTCACCCAGAAATAGAAGTAATCGGTGTCCTTAGGACAAGATACCATTACTACACCCATGATAAAACTGTGCCCTTTTATAGAAGGCCTGCCCTGTAGGAAAAGAAAATTTTACTGTCTGTGGTGGGCTGGCTTAGTTTACATTTGTTGTCTTTCTTTTTGCTGCACGGATGGTTGCCATTCAGGTCTCTCACTTCTCCTCTTATTGGTTGCAGCTATCATGAACATAGTTCTGTCTCAGCCGTGTGGAAAGATCTTTGTAGGGGACCCCCACCAACAGATCTATACCTTCCGAGGCGCAGTGAATGCTCTGTTCACAGTCCCTCACACTCATGTCTTCTATCTCACACAGGTAAGATCTTGGACTGCTCCTCAATCTCCTCAGGCCCCAGAGCATATAAGCAAGCATTCTGGTTCCCTTCCTAGTCTTTACTGTGCCAGCACTGTGGAAGGTATAGTTCATTTTCCACAAACAACAAATTAGTATATTGTCAGAGCTAAAGCCACAGGCCAGTCACATTTCTTTAGTTTTTGCTGCCTTAGGATTGTATATTATCAAACTTAACCTTGATTTTGATGACACTGACAATTTTAGAAGTACTGGTCAAGTAGTTCTGGTATGTCTGTGTGCTGAGACTTGTCAAGTGCTTTTTCTCAGGTTTAGATGGGTACAGAAATGCCATCTGTCTCAGGGTTTGCAGGGTGTGTATTATCAATATGCAATGTGTCTGGATGCACTCAGGTTCCTCCGATGCAAAGGCCCACACAGAGAGAGGTGTGTTGGAAACATCTGTGTGTTACATGGAGTTATGTAAAAGAGATTCATTTCTTCTCTTGCAGTACATGGTAGCATAAGGCTGCTGCTTTGTCAGTCATGCATGAATGTTTATTTTACAGATAATTTGATCAAGGTTCATTCTGAATAGGTTATAGCAACAGTCTTGTTGAAAGTCATGTTTTCCTCCTATTGGTTGCAGCTGTGTGACATAGTTCATGATGTAGATATAGACATCGTTCATGAACTAGGCGACATTATTGCTGGTCACTAAAGTATACCTTGCTTTATTATATTATGGACACTTGGGGAAAGAAATGAATAATGGAAGTTTGGAATCTTTCCAGCAGAGGTGATCAAGAAAATATGGTCTTGGGCAGAGAGAGAGAGAGAGAGAGAGAGAGAGAGAGAGAGAGAGAGAGAGTGTGTGTGTGTGTGTGTGTGTGTGTGTGTTAGGGGTCGACTGCGGGTGATAGACCGTTCCAGGGTTCCAACGTAGAAAATCGTAAGAGTGGGGCTAAAAAGACGGCTCAGAGGTGAGGAGTGCTCGGTGCTCTTACAGGGAGCCCCAGTTCCAATCCCAGCACCCATGTTAGGTCACAGCCTCCGTAACAGCAGCTCCAGGAGTGTCTACTGCCTTTGTTGTCTGTGGATGACAATGTATTAACATATACACACCTACAGGCATACCCACAAACACGTACCTCATTAAAAATAATAAAAACAAGTCTTTAAAAAGAGAAGATGCTGCTGTTAATAGAAACAGTAATTTTTCACTTGTCAGGCTCCTGTTTGTGTCCAAGTGTCTTTAGAAGTCTCACGTCCTTTTCCTAGGAGGTGTTGGCAGTGACAGAAGTGAGTTCACATATCTCTGGGCAGGTGACTAAGTGCATTTGTTGTGTTGTTTCTCCAACAGAGTTTTAGATTTGGTGTGGAAATAGCCTACGTGGGAGCTACCATTTTGGATGTGTGCAAGAGAGTCAGGAAAAAGACATTGGTTGGAGGGAACCATCAGAGTAAGGCTGTCTCTTACTCTTCTGTCTTTTTCCCACCAAAGCTACTTGTGGTCTGTACACTGATTTGCATGGACTTTGTGCTTTCTCAAGGTGGCATACGAGGTGATGTAAAGGGACAAGTGGCTCTGCTGTCCAGGACCAATGCCAATGTGTTTGACGAGGCTGTCCGGGTAACAGAAGGAGAATCACCCGCAAGGATACATTTGATTGGGGTAAGAGTAAATTTGTTGATAATGTAAATAGATTTCATGCACATAAAGAGTACAGAGATGGGGCTGGAGAGATGGCTCAGAGGTTAAGAGCACTGAGGTCTTCTGAAGGTCCTGAGTTCAACCCCCAGCAACCACATGGTGGCTCATAGCCATCTGTAATGGGATCTGACTGAAGACAGATCTGAAGACAGTATACTCATATAAATAATAAATCTTTAAAAAAAAAAAAAAAGTACAGAGACCAGGCCCAGGAAAGAGCTAGAATCATTAGGGGTCTCCTGCAGAGGAAATTATTTGGGTTTTGAATTCTTCTCCCTGGGCCACACCAACTGACCAACTGACCAACCGACCGACTGACTGACTGACCGGACACCCTGATTGTGCTAGTGAAACAGTCCTGTGGAGTGATCCCCAGGCGATGTAAGAGACCTCTTCTTACGTGTGACTGCAGGGAGGCTTCCTGCCCCCGGGGTTCTCCTGACTGTGCTGACCATTGGTCTATGCCCAGCCGGGCAGCCCTGGCACCTGAGAGCAGAGCTGACTGCTCAGCCTTCCTCGGGCTCCATAGCCAGTGTGTGTGACGCCGTGCTTCTGCCGTGCTCACGGACAGCTAACGTGAAGTGAGCTTGTGGTGTTTTACCTGGGAAGTCACACGAGTAAGGGATGTTTCTAGGAAATATTTTCGAAGGCCTTCTATGTGTTAAGTACTCAATAAATTATTAAATCATAAAAGATCTTTTTCTTTTGTTTTAAAGTAAATACTGCATAGAAATTTTGGCACTGAAAGGGGAAAAAAGTTACATAATTTCAGTATTTCCTAAAAATCTCAGTTTTGCTAGTTATTTTTTCTTATAAGTGTGTATTTTTACATGCTTGCTGTTATGGTGTACATACAAGTACTGTTGTTGGTCATTGTACTGATGCTGCTCAGATTTCAGCTAGTTGTCATAATTTATCCGTTTTCATGGTTGAGCGACAATGGTAATTTTGGAGTATCATCCATTGCCGCAAGTCAGGTTTAGGGATGGAGCCGAGAGCAAGAGAAAGAGTGTCTGTGACTTAGAGGATCAGGTTATACTAGTATTTATTAATAAGCAACAATAAACAAATAGAAAGTGAAAAGGGATCACATTCATTCACATACGCACTCACTGGAGTCTGGCAAATGTAGCCAGACAAGGCCCGGGCATTTCCTGTTGTGCTGTGGATCCTGCTGGAATCTCGGTCCAGAGCCGGGGCATCTGGAATCGGGCTGGCTCCAGGGATGAGCCGGTCTCAACATGAACAGCCTCTGTTGGGCTCGTGGGGATGAGCCAACCACAGTTGCCAGACCAGGGTTTTTAAGTCTTTTCAGCTCAGGCCTTCAGCACTACTTTATCTGACACAACCTCATCTTCTCCACGTACACACTCTAGACTTGGTTTCCATGGTAACATTTTTAGCCAATCAAAATTGAGGCGTTAACTTAGGGTGTTTACCTTATCGCGCTTCACACACACACACACACACACACACACACACACACACTCTGGGCTGGGTTACATTTGTCATTTCTTTTATATTGCTTACATTTATTTCTTATATCCATGTTGGAAATGGAGTGTGTTCTTCTTCCTCTATGTCCACTTCTACCTGTGGTGTGTGTCGTGGCGCGAATCCCACACACTTGATGTAAATAAATTACAGTGTACACTGTTAGTCTTAGATCCGTACCCTCACCAAAGGAGAACTTGTCACTGCTGTCTCCTGTGCTGGGCCTGGGTCTCTATGAGTGTTAGAGTCACAATCCGTATCCAGCAGGAGCTTCTTCTGTAGAACAGCAACGGACATCGCACAGTCAGGACCTTTCCTTCAAGAACTGGTTTTAGACTACAGAAAGCACTAGGCCAACAAGCACTCCGGTCGTTTACAGTCCGCTGAGTAGCTCGCCTGCCTGCTCCGATGCCACTTGTGCGGATGCTCCAGACATCATGCGGTAGGAAAGGCATGCTAAACTCGGCTTTAGATCGGTGACAAAACAGTACACAGCTTCGGCTTTCCATTCTGAGGCATTAGTAGAGTTTGAGGCAACAGCTTGCTGCTCTGTGCTCTCTGTGTGCTGTGGCCATATTTGAGAACTGTGTCTAAGAAACTGTCTCATTTCAAGATCTCATCTCTGAATTTGTTTTATTTTAATGAAAAGCAAACAAAACAAAAATTCCACTGGAAATTTTTTTCAGGGGATTAAATCATTTGGATTGGACAGAATCATTGACATTTGGACTCTTCTTCAGCCAGAGGAAGAACGGAGGAAACGTGAGTACTGGCTTGGGGAAAGTAGTACTCAACCAGGTTGAGAGGGCGAGGGCGGAGTGGGGTCTGAGGCGGATTTTCTTCCTCTGAGGAACTAGATTTACTCTTCTCCCTTCAGGGGACCCTGGGGCCTGTGTTTAGAAGTACTGACAGGGTTTTCCAGCTCCTCCTCAGTGGTCTCAGTAGTTGCCAGTGCTGGTCCTCTCAGCCACTTCCCTGCGCTCCTCTGCCTGTCACTTGTCTGTGGTGCTCTTCCTCCTTGGACTGCACTGTTTGAGATCTCAGAGAGTTGTTGAGATTCTCCAGCACATGGCTTGTGATGCTTAATTGAGGACAGAGAGGCATGGACACACAGAGAATGATCATTTCACCTGATGCTCCTCCTTAGGAGACCTCATCATTAAAGACAGGTTCATCAGAAGATGGGTGCATAAAGAAGGCTTCAGTGGCTTCAAGAGGTATGTGACTGCTGCAGAGGACAAGGAGCTGGAAGCGAAGATCGCAGTAGTTGAAAAATACAATATCAGGATTCCAGAACTGGTCGAAAGGATAGAGAGATGCCACATAGAAGATTTGGACTTTGCAGGTAAGGAAAGTGGCCATTGCCCTCCCTCCAAGAGGAGCGGTAGATGGTCTCTTGAAGTGTCTCTACCTCTGTGGTTGCCAGAGGCTGTGCTGGAAGAGAAAGACAGCACAAGACAGGCCCTGGTCTGGTTCCCTAGCCACATGCTGAATAAGTAAACAAGGAAGCAGAGCACTTCTTTTCCCACTGGTTCTTTTTATTTCTATTCCGTTTCCGAGCCACTGGGCTAGGGTTTCTAGGCCTGGCTCTGCTGTGTGTAATTTTGGACAAGCCTCGCAGCTGGCTTCTGTATGTGAAGTGAGTGTGGGGCGGGCGTGGTGACGCTCCTTCAGCACACTTGCGTGGCATACTTTTAGTTATTCCTGTGACTAAACTCTGACTTTCTGAGCCCTTTTCCCTGCACCCTTTTCCTATGCTGGGGCACACCTGCAAGGACGCTTCGTTGCCTCTTGATTCTTTTCCTGTGGGGCCCCTATCTAACTTGCCGTGTTTGTTTTTTAGAGTACATTTTGGGCACCGTGCACAAAGCCAAAGGGTTAGAGTTTGACACTGTGCATGTTTTGGATGATTTCGTGAAAGTGCCTTGTGCCAGGCATAACCTTGCGCAGCTTCCTCACTTCAGAGTTGGTAAGGACACTGGGGTGGGACACAGCTCCTGCGGGGTGCCTGCTTTGTAGCTGGGATGTGATCACCTTGGTTTGGATGGGATAGAATGGCCTTCTGTTCTAGAGCAAATACAATACCTCATCCTAAACTTCTGGTTTGTAACACTGTGGTTTTAGAGATTTCAGGTGTCCACAGGGTCTTTCTTTCAAGTGGCTGATAGGTATTAAGTCACAATGTCCCTGTGAACACAACTGCCCATCAGCTTTGGCTTTGCATCTTCACATACTAGGTGTCCTAGCCTCACATAAACTCAAAATGATAGTTTACTTACCAGTCAAAGAAAAAAGAAACCCTTTGTGTAATCGTTCCTGTTTGCGGTGCTAGGGGTTGACGGGAGAGTCTTGCGTGCTCAGGTGCCTCAGCCCGCCTGCACAGTACCTGCTTATCAGTTTCTGGTTCCAGTGCCTTCCTGAGGCTCACTGTTGAAGTCTGAACAGTGCTGCTTTTGTTTTGATTTTAAATCTCAGAATAAAAGCATTTGAAGTTTAGAAACCAAAAAGGCCTCTTAATATTCACATATTTTTTTGGACATCTGCTGTGTTGTGACATGGCTTACACGTCGCAGAGCCTCTCCAGTCAGAGTGTACATGCAGCTCAGTAGCTTTAGTCTGCTCATAGTTTGCTAGGTATGAGACTTGGAGGTGCTAGGTGTGATGTGGGCGTATAAGTGTGTTATCTTCCTATGATGTGAGGTAGTTTCAGATTAGAGTGAACTCATCCAGACAGACACTGTGGGAAAGTGGGAGAAGCAGCCTTCAGTTCAGCTCCAGCTGGTGATTAGTAGTGGGGTCACAGCGAATGACAGACATATTCTCTGTAAACCTCAGACTTACCATCCGCCTCATAGACAAGAAGAAAGGGGGACAACAAATATTAGTATCAAGTATTTTGTATAATTATTTATTGAGGGTTTTACTTGGGATTTTTTTCAATTTGGCATTTGTAGAAAATACACAGCAAACTTTGAGAGGTTTGTAAGGAAGTTCTTGGGGAGTTATAAGTATTTGGATGACAAAGGAGTTTGTGGGCAGGCTTTTGATTGATTGATCTCCTTTCTTTAGAGTCGTTTTCTGAGGATGAATGGAACTTACTATATGTTGCTGTTACTCGTGCCAAGAAGCGGCTCATAATGACCAAATCACTGGAGAATATCCTGACTCTGGCTGGGGTAAGAGAACTTTGGAGCAGGAGTCAATTTCCTTGTGTGTGAGCTGCACGTGGTTTGAGGGATCAACACGAGGCCTACAGAGTCCCTAAAACAGTCCGCCATGGTAGTGCGTGCGCACCTTTAATCTCAGTCACTCGGACAGAGGCAAGCTGATTTCTGTGAATTTGAAGACAGCCTGGTCTACAAAGAGAGTTCCAGAATAGCCAGGGCTTGTTACACAGAGAAACCCCATCTCACAAAAATAAAACAGGGTGCTGGGTGGAAAGGAAAGGCTCCTTAAATGAACAGACACAAGGTCGCTAGAGCAGGTAGGTTCTAACAAGTGATGGGAATGCGAGTTTTTGCCAGATTGTATGGGTCTGTTTAAAATGTCAGTGGTTTTCATATATTTCTTAACTCTGTATTTGCTCAGCTAATTCACATATCCTGTGGGAAAACTGGCAAGTTTGTTTTCTGTAACTACACTTCTCCTTCTGCTTCTTCTGAAATGGCAGCTGCTTCTTGCAGTAGGCTTTCCAAAAAGAATTCACCCTTCTGGGGAACGGGAGTCTTTAGGCATCGGGGCCAAGTCCTGTACGGAGACTGAAGAAAGAGAGCTGGCTCGTACTCAGTCGTTTATGTAATTCTCAACCTTTATCCTCCATAAACAACTTCCTCCTGGAGTCGGCCTTATCTCCATCTCTGTCCTGCTTGCCACAGGCCTGAGTGTAAACGGTTCAGTCTTACCAAGCTTGAATTTGTAGTAACACTTACTAGTGTGCATCTTTCCCTGAACCGAAGATATTTAAGTTGGAAGTTTAAACTGTACATGTGAAAGCTGATGGAAGTGCTTCCTCCTTTAGTGTTAGTGTCTTTGGGGTCGAGTGGGTTTATTTCAGCTTATCTTCCCCGCATAGTCCACCTGTCACTGAGGGAAATCGGGGCAGGAGCCTGGAGCAGGAGCTCATGCAGAAGCTGTGGAGGAGCTGCTTTCTGGCTTCCTCCAGGAGGCTTCCTGTGCACGCTTTCCCAGTGTCTACAGTACCCAGAACCACCAGGCGAGGGCGACAGCACCCACAGTGAACTGTGTCTTGTACATCAATCATCAATCAAGGAAATGTACCACAGGCCCAGCTAGTGAAGGCATTTTCTTAATGAGGTTCTGTCTTCCAAAATGACTCGATTGTGTCAAATTAACATAAAACTAGCCAAGACACTGACAGTGCCCGTGCTGCCACGGTACCGAGTATCGGGCGTAGGCCTGGGGGATTAATAAAAAACACAGACTCGGTCATTCTGCAAGGAGAATGCCAAAACTTTACTGAGAGACTAGCAATATATATACTAGACACCAGGGAAGGAACAGGAGAAAACAATTATAGTCATAGGTCAGGCACCTGGGGAGTCTGTACCACACCAGGCAGGAAGGCAGGAATCAAGCTAAGCCATGGGATGTTTTGCTCTCAAGAAACCTGTGCAAAAAGCTCAGCTTGGGGTGTTGAACCAAGCTCTCTGGTTCCCAACAGACACCTTTTGATCCTACAGTGTAAGACTGTACAGAAAGGCCATTTACCTATACGGCAGCCATTTACCTTCTTTCAAGGAAACAGTGTAATTTATGCTCTAGAGTCTACACATGTACAGCTTTGAACCTCAGAGGCACTTAGATCAGACAGTTATCAGTTTTTACTGAAGGACATTTAAAGTCCCAGAGTTCTTAATAGTGGCAGATAAGACTCTCTTCTGTGTGCCAGTCACCTCCTAGGTACTAGAATGACACTGGTGGAAAGGAGAAACCCCTGTCATATAAGCTGGGTCTAGATAAAAGGTGGACAAAAAGAATACCTTTCACGTGTTTGGGGAAAGATAATGTCAGAGCTTAAAGAGAGAGCCTACAGGTACATCTTTTATATGACTTGCCACAACACAATTATAAGCTAAACATAGTGATGCGTGTCTGTAAACCCTAACCCTAACCTGATGTATGTCAGAAAACTGAGGGGGGAGGATGGCTTGGCACCAGCCTGTTGAATATAGTAGAACCCTGTCTTAAATAACAGCAGAGCAGGGGCTGGGGATGGCTCAGTGGTAAGAGCACTGTGCTCATCCAGAGTCCCGAGTTCAATCCCCAGCAACCACATGGTGGATCAGAACTATCTATAGTGTGATCTGCTGCCCTCTGCTGGCATATAGGTGTACATGCAGATAGGGCGCTCATATACACAAAATCAATCAATCAATCAATCAATCAATCTAGGGGGAAAAAAGGTTTGGTCTTGCCCTAAAATAACAACAGGACAGGTATGCAAAGCCTTTGGCACAGGACCGGCTAGCTTGCATTTTAGTCAGACTTTTACCTTCTATTCCCCTTTATTGTCTTTTTCTTTAAGCCTCTGAGATAGGCTTATTTGGCCATGAGTCTTTCTGTGGCGTTTGAATCAGTTGTATATTTTCTAAAGCCAGCCTTGACCTGTCTCTCATCAGAACTTAGAAGCCAAGCCATTTTTCTTAATCTTAAATTCATATCTCCTGTGGCACCTGGGTCACCTGAGCACATTTCCTGTAAAATATCAGACAGTAATATAAAATAGTTTGTGTTTTGCTGTCTACATGTTCTTTGAGAAGCAGCTCAGTGCTGCTGTGAGCCACAAGGGTCAGCCACTTCGTGCATAGTGTGTCTGTCTGCTAGTGAACTCGATGTTCAGAACAGGCCTGGCTCTGGATTTTGCCCACTTATAGTTTGCTGATTCCAACCCAGTGCCCCACACAATTGCAGAGTAGTTCCTGTTGCACAACTCTTTATTTGTGGGTGCTAGTGTAGGTGCATGTGTGGGTGCTAGTGTGGGTGCATGTGTGGGTGCTAGTGTGGGTGCATGTGTGGGTGCTAGTGTGGGTGCTAGTGTAGGTGCATGTGTGGGTGCATGTGTGGAGCTTGGTGCGTGTCCATGTGCAGAGGTCACAGAGGGCAGTGAGTCCCTCAGTGCTGGAGTTACAGGCGTTTGAGGGTCCCCACCCTGTCACGTGACTGCTGGGATCCTGACATGCCCTTAAGTGATCACACAGCCAGCGCTCTCAACCAGCGAGTCATCTCTTCAGGCTTCCCTATAGCTTGCCATGTGGTTTTTCTCATAGAATTACTGTTACATTAGTGGTTGGACGTTTAACAAACCCTCCTGGCATATGGCGACTTCCCAGTAGCGGTCTTATGGACAGAATAGTCATTTCACACTGTCAGTCAGGTAGGATTTTACCTTTGGAAATGTTGAGACGGTAGAGTTGAGAAAAGAATGCATGAAGGCTGGAGAGGAAGCTCAGTGGGTAAGAGAGCTTGACCCTGGAGGAACGGATAACCTAGAAGAGAACCAAAACTGTCAGCAGATACTAATAATGTTGCCTAACATTCTTGTATATGTGTAAACTTGTTGTGGGCCGAAAAGACATGACGGATCTGTGCAGCTGCTCTCTGAGGACTTGACAGGAATCTAGAGTTTAGGTTGTCAGTTGTCAGGACGCAGTTGGAACTGGAGTGTTTGTGTCAGCCTTGTTGTTGCCTTCATACACACACTAAAGTAAAGAAGGTTGGCTGTGTTTCGACTCACAGCTTCAGAGGGCTCATCACGGTGGGAACGGTGTGTTGTGCGGAGCAGCTCACACCTTGTTAGTGAGGGCTCATCACGGTGGGAACGGTCTGTTGTGCAGAGCAGCTCACACCTTGTTAGTGAGGTAGCAGAGAAAGCTACACAGAGAAGGTCAGAGCAAGGGCACGCCCCAGATGTGACCTGCTTGCTCCAGCTGCTTCCCACCCCTTTCCACCACCTATGGATCCATCTACTTGATTAGGGCCCACAGGGTCTGACTGTCTTTAGAATTACCTCGCAGACATACCCAACAGCATGAGTCACTAATTTGTAGTGAATAGCGTCTCTATCAGTCAATCTGACAGTCAAGACTATCACAGTGCTTCTGTTTCTTCTATTTTTCTGTAACACATGGAAAAGTCCTGCAAGCGAGAGAACCAAATGAATCAAAATAGGGGTCACAGATAGTGAAAAATTTAGTAAGTATCTAGTTGTTACCCAGAAAATGTGGAGTCCCACTTTAGTGGTCAGAAAACATGTGTGGTCCGCTTGTATGTCTGTACTGTGTAGAACTCCTCTGGAGCCGCCCACCTGACTGACATGATGGGCCCCGGCCCGGTGGCACCTGCACTTGGGATCCCTGATGTTCTGTTTTGTGCTTGCTCACTGTGCCAGGCTCTAACCTTCCCACATGCTGTGGGGTTCCTCTTTATGGAGACAATGTGCAGATAGAAAAGCTGGACACTGTGGAGACAGGAATGGGCTGGGTTGTTTTGGACTTTGGTGCTGGGGCTTGAACCAAGACTGGGACGATATCGGAAAGTGCTGTAACTGAACTGTTTGTTCACTGGGGCAACTGTTTCTTACAGTTCTGAGTTTCCGCTCACCTGGTTTTAAATGTATGCAGATAAATCCCTGGGTCAAGCATAAGTGTGCCTACAACTTAGCCCTTGGAAGGGAGAGGTGGGGGATTGAAAGCACAGTGAGACTCTATCTCAAAATAATGTTGCAGTTGGGAAAGGGACTGTGAACTCAAAATTGTCCTGAAATGTCTTTATAAATATACCATGTTTTACTTTTTCATGTTTAGCAGTCTGTTTTATGAAAACCTAGCAAGTTGGACTGTCTCGAGTGTTGTTTCTTAGCAATAGTGCTGGAGTTGGGAGCATTAGAAAATGAGGAGACAGACAGTGGCTCTCTGCTGTCTGTCTGTCTGTCTGAAGTGCAGCAGGTCCTCGGCTGGTGGAGGTTCACGCAGAGGCAGCAGCATTGCCGTTCACCTCTCTGTCTTTCTCCTTCACAGGAGTACTTCTTGCAAGCAGAGCTGACAAGTAGCGTCTTGAAAACAGGAGTGGTCCACTGCTGTGTGGGGCAGTGCGCCAACACCATCCCTGTGGACACCGTCCTCACCATGAAGAAACTGCCCATCACTTACGTGCGTTCACTGAGGTTAACCCACTCAAACCTGGTTATAGCTTGTGAGTTTTGTGCCTGTCTAGGTTCTGGATGAGGAAGGTAATGGAGTAATTTGTTTAATGCTTCCCTAAGAGTTTTTATATGGAAGCATGGCAGATGTGAGGTCTGCCTTTTTGTCAGAGATGAACTAATGATCCAAAGATGGAGTCAGGTTGAATGACAACTACTTCTGGGTGTGCTGAAGACTTCCAGCATGGGAGGTGGAGTTATGATGAGACTCTTCCAAGGGGAGCTGTCTACCTGGCGGGCCTGCCTCAGTCTTTCTCTCTTCCTTATCCCTGTCTGATTCTTTGGGGCTAGGAACTGAGCATGCTCGTTGTGTGTCCCAGCACTCAGCAGAAGCTTCATTCCTAGCTCTTTATCTCTTGACGGATGATCCTGTCACTCCTCTAAAGGACTGTGATGGAGTTGAGTCTACATGGTCGTGCTGTGTAGGGATGATCAGTGGGTTTGCACAGAACCTCACAGCTACGAATGCATCAGCATGTTGGCAGATTCAGTACTTTCTGGTGAAAGATCTTTATCCTTAGGTTGTCCCCTTACCTCTTTTTCTTATCCGTCCGTGTAGAGCAACAGGAAGGAAAACAAGGGTGGCTACCTCTGCCACTCGTGTGCAGAGCAGCGGATCGGGCCTTTGGCGTTTCTGACTGCCTCCCCAGAGCAGGTGCGTGCCATGGAGCGCACTGTGGAAGACATCGTGCTGCCCAGGCACGAGGCCCTCCTCTTCCTTGTCTTCTGAGGCCGTGACTCCACGTGCTGAAGGAGCCACTCCGGGCTGCACTCTGCTCACAGGAGACTCTGAGTTCAATGCCAACATCGCTGAGGAGGAACGTACCAACCAGAGTTGGACCTGCCATTTCTCTGTTCTTACAGATAGCCAGTTCCCACTTGCCTGCCCTCCATATGCATCAGGACAGGGAGGTGGAAGAAGTTCTTTTGATAAAAAATCATTTTATGTATTTAAGCTTTTATTACAAGGTTTCAATTAAACAGGCATTGCCCAGTGGCGTGCCACTGTGAAGTCTGGCTTTGGTACTGTTATTTACAAGCTTTGTCCTCCTGTCTGTTCATGTGGTGCTCATGCTGAGGAGTGACACATGACCAGGCCGTAGTGGATCTTTGTTATTTAGGATTCACTAAATAAATAGGAAAGCGGCATCACATACAGCGTGACAGTAGCTGGCTCTCTGAATTTCCTGCTGACACTGGAGATCAAAAACCACTTGAAGGAAAGGTATGGTCAGCGGTCAGTGAGAAGAGGACGGAGGTCACTAAGGGGGAGATGGGTGGCTCCTGTGAAAAGGTAAGCAGTCCTGGCTGCTGCTGGCTGGAGGCTGGTGGCTAAAAGCACATGGTATCACCTGACCATGCTAACCTCACGTCAGCCGGGCAGTGTCTGGGGTCTGCAGTGTCAGCTCTTAGGGTCACTCCAGTTATAGTCTGGCTGCTATGTTAGGGATGTCAGAGAAGGTAAAGGCTAGAGTTAGAATGTCAGCAGGATATGATGGCTGATGGGCTAGCCCGTGGTAACATAGTAGGCTAGTTATCACGGCACAGATAGTTTTCAGATGACCACCATTGGCATCAACTAGTTTTTAAGCCACTCAGATCTCCAGAGTCAGAAATTTGAGCTCATGTCCTAGCAGGCAGTATTTAGCAAGTCCTATGAATGACCCCAGATACTAGATGTTGAGAATGTTTGCGATTAAGAAGGTAGAGCCAGTTGTTAGTGCTTAGATGGGCCTGGGAATGTGATAGGATCTCAGTATGATCCCTGCCCTCAGGTTGGTTTTCCAGGTAGCTGACAGCAAGCTTTCACTGATAAAGGGAAAACAGGAGACACGGAAAATCAGAGTTGTGTAGGATTGTGGGGCTCTCTGAGCTATCCAAGAAGCGTTTGTGTGAGGAGCTCTACGTTGTTAAAGAACCCTGAGCTAGAAATGCAGGTTTGGGGTTAGCCATGCAGGTGGCAGGTGAGGCAGAGAACCAGAAGGGCTTCTGTGAACTCATCCAGCAGGCCAGGTGAGGAACCAGGAGAAGAGGCGGAGTCTAAAGCAAGGCGGAGGACTGTAGAAAGCAGAAGTGTTCTACAGAGGTGGCTGACAGCAGATTCCAGGGATGGCCATCATGGTGGGGTCCTCACTGTGCTCGAGAGAAGGTCGTTTGAGAACACGTGGGCATCAGCATCTTAAAGAGACCACGTGAAATGAAAGTGAAAAGAGGCTCCTGACTGGGGCGTCAGTGGTGATGTCAGCTGGCCAGGCCGGCAAGGCCGGGTGCGCAGCTCCCTGCAATCCCAGGATTCAGGAGGCGGAGGCCAGACAAGCACAGGCTCCAAGCCTATGTGGAGCTACGTGGAGGACTCGTTCATGCTAGAAGCTAAGCTGCAGTGAACTTCTGTTTTTCACAGCCCCGTTGGACGGGTTCACCAAATCCCATTTCTCTACCTCGCCCGCCACCTACGCACTGCAACCCACAGCACTGCAGATTATGAGTGACACAAGCCGGGACGAGCCAGGGTTGGGAAGGGAAGCCCCGTGGAAACCACTGCGCAGGAGCAGGACAGGGTGCCAGAGTATTACCAGGTGTTCCCAAACAGTGTGCAAGGAGATGGCTGGGATCCACGCAGGCAGTAGTTAAAAAGTCAGGTCCCGGACTGTGAGAACAGGGTTATCTGTCACCTCTTACAGTGTGATAAAGCACCTGACCTAGAGCTGCTTGCAGACGGACGTTAGCTGGCTCACAGGGCCAGACAGAGGCCATGGTGAGAAGGAGTGGCGGCAGGCAGCTATGGCGGAAGGCTGGACGGTCACATTTCCATCTACCCCGAGGAAGCAGAGAGCAGATCGAGCAAGAAGTGAAGGAAGGGTCAAACCCTGGAAGCCCAGTGGCTGACTTCCTCCGGCAAGGCTCCATCTCTTTAAAAACAATTCCATAATCTCCGCAAACGGTGCCACCGCTCAGGACCTTCGGTGGCTGTGGAGCTTTAAATGACTGGTCCCGCAGAAGCTCAGGTTTGGACACTTGGTCCTGAGCTGGTGGCATTATTAGGGAGATTATGAAAATTTTCTTATGAGCTGGAGCCTTGCTGGAGGAAGTGAGTCACTGGACTGCAAGAGTTTGTAACCTTCTCCACCTCAGGTGGAAAATGCTGTCTTGAGGGTCACATTGCTGTGATGAAATACCATGACCCAAAAGCAAGTTGGAGAGGAACAGGCTTATTTGGCTTACACTTCTCTATGCTTCATTATGGAAGTCAAGTGGGAAAGGAGGCAACAGCTAGCTGGTGCAGGGGCATGAAAGAACGCTTCTTACTGGTTTGCTCAATTTGTTTTCTTATTTGTCTTTTGGTTTGGTTTTGCGGCAGAATTTTTGAGACAGAATTTCTCTGTAGCCCTGGCTGTCTAGGACCAGCCTGGCCTTATATCCCCAGAGATCTGCCTACCTCTGCTTCCTGAGTGCTGGTGTTAAAAGGCACGTGCCATCCCTGCCAGGCTAGCCTGCTTCTTTACAGAACCCAGTACCACCAGCTCAGGGATGGCACCGTCCACAATGGACTGGGCCCCGCCACCAACAATCACTAAGAAAATGCCCTACAGCTGGATATCCAGGCATTTTCTCAGTTAAAGTTCCTTCCTTTCAGATAATTCTACCTTGTGTCAAGTTGACAGGAGACTAGTCAGCACAGAGCTGCAAGACCAAAGAAAGGCAAGCAAATCAAAGAGTGCACAGAGATCGGGCTGCTGGTGACTTACAAACAGAAGCAGTTCTTGAGGACCAAAAGACAAATGGCTAGGGGCTCAATTAGGAGGGAGGGGCTTACATGCTAAGATAGACTAAGGCAGATGGTGGCGCACTGGAAACTGTCCTAATAAATCGGTATTCCAAACATCAGCTAAGCAGCAGTCTGGGTACCAGCGGCTTAGATAAACACTCACATTTTAACAACTTGGTGGCCAGTAGGGTCTAGGAAGCATGCCAGGGGTCACCTGGTCAACAAAATGACTGCAGTTATGTCAGGAGCTCTATGGCAGTTCTTAAGCCAGTGGGGACTGAACGTCTCGTCTGCGTTGGGCACCGAAGTGCCTGCACTCTCCCCTCTAAGGCCTTGACTCAGAACCCCACTTCCTCCCGATCCTTATCCACAGAGATCAGAATAGCTATCCTGGATTACTCCACATTGCCCTCAAAGCTAAGACTTCACCTAGGAATTCTAATTTTTCTTTCTTTCTTTGGTTTGGTTTGGTTTTTTTTTTTTTTTTTTTTTTTTTTTTTTTTTTTTGGTTTTTTGTTTTGTTTTGTTTTGTTTTGTTTTTTCGAGATAGGGTTTCTCTGTGTAGCCCTGGCTGTCCTGGAACTCACTGTGTAGACCAGGCTAGCCTCAAACTCAGAAATCTGCCTGCCTCTGCCTCCCAAGTGCTGGGGTTAAAGGTGTGCGCCACCACTGCCCGGCAAAATTTATTTATTTATTTATTTATTTATTTATTTATTTATTTATTTATTTATGTGTTTATTTATTTAATGTATGTGAGTACACTGTCACTGTCTTCAGACACACCAGCAGAGGACATCAGATGTCATTATGGCTGGTTGTGAGCCACCATGTGGTTGCTGGGAATTGAACTCAGGACCGCTGGAAGAGCAGTCAATGCTTTTAACCACTGAGCCATCTCTCCAGCCCCTAACTTTTCTAATGAAGTCAGAAATAAGATCATCTAGAGAGAGAGGTGAAGTTTGAGGCAGATGTTGGAACAAACTGATGGAAGCTCACTATATCCAGGCAGCATTATTGCAGCTGAGGTTAATGCTGTCCTTATAGATGTGTGGCTTTTCACGTAGACGCTTCAGTGTGGGAGTCCTGATCACATGATGGGACTGAAGCAGCTTGGTGAGCTTACACAAAGCCCCACGCGGGCCAGCCTGTCCAGGCAGTATGGTCACCGCTGTTTCCATCCGCGCTTCTCAACTATGGCAGCGTCTGGTCTGTCTCTGGGAACAACTAATGGGGTTAAAGAGGACTGTGATTCTTCTAGAGCCACACCTGTGATTGAGTGTTTATCGTCAAGTCTGATTTATCAGCTCTCCCCTAATCCAACACTCATGAGTTTTGGAGTGCGGTGTGTACTGAGACTGGAACCTGGTGGCTTCGGAGTTTTACTGAATGGGTAAAAGCCGACCACAGGGGAAGCATGCTACAGCCCGCTTCTTCCAGACCTCACTACGTGAGTACCCCTTTCCCAGGTCTTTGTAAAGATCTGAGTTCCCATAGGATGCATAGTCTTTAGCAGCCAGAGGCACTCTCTTTTTTGTTGTTGTTGTTCTCTGTGGTATTTTAATTACAGAGATTCTGAGAAAGTCTTGAACTCCCAAAGTAGTTGTCCCTGTATTCATCTCCAGCAGTTTTGTATGAATGATAATGTCTAGAGACCTAACTTAGGAGATAGATGGAGAGTGCTTCAAGTCAAGAAGTAGAGTGTCTTCAACAGCTGTGAGTCAAAAACCATCCGTTCCTCCTCTTCCTCTCTCTTCCTCTCCCTCTCTCCTCCCGTGCTCTCCTTCACTCTTTTCCCCCTTCTTCCCTTCTTACCTCTTCTCTCCACTTTCCAGGGGGCCTCCCTGTGTAGTCCAGGCTGCCCTTGAACTGCCATCCTCCCTGCACTGGCCTCACAAGTGCTCCCTGCTAGCCTCACTGGTCTGAGACCTGAGGGTCCCCCTGTCACTGTTCATGTCCGCTTTCTTTCAGGCTGTGACCCCAGCAGCATCTGAGGCACTATGTTCAGACATGGCCATAGCAGGGAAATAAAGCCTGAAACTTTCCTCCGCTGACTGCATCTCACTGCTCGGACCTAGGCACCTGCCAATTACTGAACCAAACACCAGCAAGGTGTTTGAGGCCCGCCTCTCCTGGAGCTTGTGAATTCAGGCATCGTCAATGCACTGAAAATCATGAGCTAATAAGTAGAATAGACAGCTATTAAAGCACAAATTGTTGACGTATTTAGCTCTCCAGGAAATGAAAAATCAACCTACGTTACACTTCCATCTCAATGGCTACCGTCATCTAGAGTGTGGTAAATATTGCTGAGGATACAGGTGGAGGAGGGCAAAGCCCTTATGTGCCTTTTTATTAATTACCTCTCGTACTGTGATCAATACCTGGCCTATGCAACTCAAGGAAGATTTATCCTGGCTAACAGTTTGAGGGTGCAGTCCATCCTGAAGGGAACTCAGTGGCAGGACCTATGAGCAGCCCAGGCTGCTACATGGGAAGCCAGGAAGAAGAGGGCACTGAATCATGCTGGGCTTGCTTCCTCCAAGACCTGGGAGTGGTGAGTCTTCCCACCTCGATTTAAGATAATCTCTCTCAGGCAGGATCAGAGGCTAGCCTAGTCTAAATAATTCCTCACTGGTAGGACTAGAGGCTAGCCTAATCTAGATAACCCTCTATAGACAAGGTCAGAGGCTAACCTAACCTAGATAATGCCCTGCAGAGGGTAACCTAATCTAGATAAGTAGATTTAGGGCTAGCCTAATCTAGGTAATCTTTCACAAATGTGGCCAGAGGCTAGCCTAACAACCTAGATAATGCCCCTACAGGCAGGACCAGAGGCTAGCCTAACCTAGATAATCCCTCACAGGAAAGACCTGAACCTCACCTATTAGATAATCCCTTACAAATGTGCCTGGTGACTGGTCTACTAGGTGACTGTAGATCCTTTCAAATTCACATTAATCATCACAGTCTGGATGTTGGGAATGTAATCTAGTATAACCACTATGGAAATCAGTACAGAGGATCCTCAG
Organism: Apodemus sylvaticus; assembly: GCF_947179515.1. NCBI lineage: Eukaryota > Metazoa > Chordata > Mammalia > Rodentia > Muridae > Apodemus > Apodemus sylvaticus. The sequence continues at coordinate 81,677,765 of NC_067485.1, read as the reverse complement.
AATTTTTGCCTCTAATCTCCAAGACTTCATGGCGGTAGCCATATGCAGGAACCACTTTGTCCTGGAAGAACTGAGTATCCACAGAGCTAGCACATTTTAAAGAAGGATTCAAAGATTACATTCTTGTCTTGTAATCAGTGCTTTTGGCCGTTGGCCCAGAAACAGCCACATTCATTGTAAGGCAATTGTGATGGTTTATATATACTTGGCCCAGGGAGTGGCACTGTTTGGAGGGGTGGCCTTGGAGTAGGTGTGTCACTGTGGGTGTGGGCTTAAGACCCTCATCCTAGCTGCCTGGAAGCCAGCATTCTGCTAGCAGCCTTCACATGAAGATGTAGCACTCTCAGTTCCTCCTGCACCGTGCCTGCCTGGATGCTGCCATGCTCCCGCCTTGATGACAATGGACTGAACCTCTGAACCTGTAAGCCAGCCCCAGTTAAATGTCCTTATAAGAGTTGCCTTGGCCAAGGTGTCTGTTCACAGCAGAGAAACTCTTGAGATATGGATCTACCAGAGGGAGCAGCTGCTCATGGGAAGCCAGAGACGGGGAGGAGCTGAGATCCCAAGGTTCTGCTGATTGTGCACAGTTCTTGCGAAACCTTTGCCCTCTAAGATTTCGTTTCAGTTTTATTTAGCAGTTATTGAGCAATCCTTCTGGTAACCTACTACAAAGAAGCTTGAGCCACACGGACTACTGCTTTACAAGGTCCTGATTGTGTGTGTGACACAGGTCTCCCTCTGCAGGCTGGCCTTGAGCTTCAGCTTCTCTTAACCCCAGGTAAAAAGAGAGCCTGGTGTGGAACGCTCCGGACACTCTTTGTTGTTGTTTTTGCTCCTTGCAACATTTTATTTAACAATTGTTTTAATCAATTAAACAACTTGACCATTTTAAAATGGGATTTTTAATTAACTTTTTTATTGATTATTTGTGAATTTCACATCACACACACCAATCCCACTCATCTCCCTATCCCTCCATATCTGCCCTCTGCCCTTGCAACCTCCCTCCAAAAGAAAACAAAAAGTAAAAATAAAAAATGAATTAAAGAGCAAGAAGCCTGCCGGGCGGTGGTGGCGCACGCCTATAATTACAGCACTCTGGGAGGCAGAGGCAGGCGGATTTCTGAGTTCGAGACCAGCCTGGTCTACAGAGTGAGTTCCAGGACAGCCAGGGCTACACAGAGAAACCCTGTCTCGAAAAAACCAAATCCAAATAAATAAATAAATAAATAAATAAATAAAAATAAATAAATAAATAAAAGAGCAGGAAACCCATCTCTCTGCAGAAGCCACAGTGTGTCACTGTGTCACGGTGACTCTTGCCTGGCTTTGCTTGGCAAATGTTCATTGATTACAGGGACCCATTCACTGGTCTGGTTCAAGGCCTCTGGCTTCTGCTACACCATCAGTTCTGGACCTCACTGGGACTCCTCTCAGGTATTCTGGTGTTGCCTTGTGTCGTGGAGATCCTGCAGCTTTGGATCTGTAGGACTAATTCCCTTTAAACGAAACGCTCCAGAGTTCATGGATGGCGCAGAGTTGGGCTGAGCCAACCCAAAGGCCTGGATGTGGGTTGGGTAACAGCTGAGTTGTTCAGCTTGTCAGCTCTTGGGCACCGTCAACGATAGGTCCAGCTGTCCAGCACTGCCCGGCCGGGACACTCTTACCCTTCCAGGCCCACAGGACCAGGGCCAGCTCTCCCTTGCTGCCCAGGAGAGGTGGGGTCTGTTCCCCCTAGTGCCGCAGCTGCTGATGGTTAGTGCCGACTCGTCCGCTCTCACCCCATGGGGTCCATCTCTAAAATAACACCTCCATAGCACAGTGGAGGATTCTTTTTATCAGGTGACATTCACAAATCTAGATTGTGTGAATTTGAATTGTACTGGCTTGGCTCCAGGCTGAGTAGTTGTTGAGGCCCAAGCCCTTGCCTCAGTGTTGAGAAGTTCTGACAGTGTCCTCTTTAGAGTAATAGCAACAGTGCTAAGACAAAATCTTGCCACTCTGACACTGTGCTAATCTCCTGGAGAATCCCAGAAAATGGTGACAAATGGGCTGACCACACAAAGGGAATCTGATCCCTGGGTGACGTGTGAGGTAACAAATGCCTCTTTGGTGTGGCACAACACGTCCCTTAGATTCAGGTGGTGTGGCTGCTCCACACTCACCAGACTCTGAAGAAGTTTTCAATTCTAACAAATGTTGTGCCTAATTTCAAGCATTTTCTTTTCCTTACGCGGTGTCTTAGGGTTTTATTGCTGTGAAGAGACACCGTGACCAAGGCAACTCTTACAAAGGACAGCATTTAATTTGGCGTGGCTTGCAGCTTCACAGGTTGAATCGATTACTGTCACGGCAGAAAGCGTGGAAGCATGCAGCCAGACATGGTGCTGGAGAAGGAGCTGAGAGTTCTACACCTTGATCTACAGGCAGCAAGGAGAGGCTGTGCAACACTGGACAGACATGGAGCCTATGTAACATCTCAAGGCCCGCCTCCACAGTGACATACTTCCTTCAACAGACCCACTCCCAAGGCCACACCTCCTAACAGTGCCAAGCATTCAAACACATGAGTCTACAGGGGTCATTCTGATCCACCACCACACATGCAGTTCTTATTATAGACTGATCATCTATGAGATGAATGACACATAGGGTAAGATGCAAATGATGTATGTGCTAGTATGCCACATAAATAATTTCTGTCCTTCATTTATTTATTCACTTTACAACCTAATGACAGCCCTCCGTCCCTCACCTCCCAGTCCCCTCTCACACAGCCTGCTCTGAGAAGGGCGAGGTCCCCCGCTGCATACCAACCTCCCCTGCCACATCGAGTCACTGCAGGACTAGGCACATCCTCGGCCAGACAAGGCAGCACAGTTAAGGGGACTGGATCCACAGGCAGGCAAGAATCACTGGGACACACTTGTGAAGACCAAGCCGCACATCTGCTACATATGTGCAGGGGATCTAGGTCCAGCCTGTGTGCGCTCTTTGGTTGGTGGAGTGCATGTCTGTGCAGGGGAACAGACAGGGGAATATATGTTAGGTTTTCAATATTGAAGACAAGTATTCAAGTATAGTCAAGAACCCAGAGTGAGGGCTGGGGAGATGGCTCAGCGGTTAAGAGCACCAACTGCCCTTCCAGAGGTCCTGAGTTCAATTCCCAGCAATCACATGGTGGCTCACAACCATCTGTAATGGGATCTGATGCCCTCTTCTGGTGTGTCTGAAGAGAGCAATGTGGTGTACTCATAAGCATAAATCTTTAAAAAAGAAAAAGAACCTAGAATGAATTTGTAGTAACTAGTGGATAATTCACTTGTACGTACCTGAAGTCCAAGACCCCATGGCCATGGCAATTCTTAGAAAAGTAATTAGAGTGCGCGTATAGTTCAGAGGTTTGGTCCATTACCACCGTGTGGGAAATACAATAGTGCACAGGTAGATATATATTGCTGGAGAGAGGTAGCTGAGAGTCCTACATCCCATTGGGCAGACAGTAGGAAGAGTGTGAGACATTGAGCCTGGCTTGAGCATCTGAAATCTCAAAGCTCATTCCTAGTGACACACCTCCTCCAACAAAACCACTGTACTGGCTGGGTTTTTGTGTCAATTTGACACAAGCTGGAGTTATCACAGAGAAAGGAGCCTCCCTTGAGGAAGTGCCTCCATGAGATCCAGCTGTGGGACATTTTCTCAATTAGTGATCAAGCAGGGAGGATCCCTTGTGGGTGGGGCCATCCCTGGGCTGGCAGTCCTGGGTTCTATAAGAGAGCAAGCTGAGCAAGCCAGGGGAACCAAGCCAGTAAGCAGCACCCTCCATGGCCTCTGCATCAGTTCCTGCTTCCTGACCTGCTTGAGTTCCAGTCCTGACTTCCTGTGGTGATGAACAGCAATGTGGAAGTGTAAGCTCAATAAACCCTTTCCTCCCCAACTTGCTCATGATGTTTCGTCATGATGTTTTGTGCAGGAATAGAAATCCCGACTAAGACAGCCACACTTCTAATCCTCCTGAAGCAGCTCCACTACTGGAGATCAAGCATTCAAATACACAAGTCTCTGGAGGCCGTTCTCATTACAACAAAGAAGTGGGATTTGTCCTATGACTTTATAAACTGTTGTGATAAACAGAGGGGTAGAAAGGGGAGAGATGAGGAAGGGTGAGAGACGGAGGGAGGGAGAGAGAGAAGGAGAGGGAGAGGGAGAGGGAGAGAGAGGACTAATGCTAGCTGGGCTCAGACTTGCCACTGTTTAGTCTATGTTGCTTCTACTCACTGGGAAATTTCGTTAAAAATCCCACCAACGCTGTGGCCTGTGCCACCTCTATGCAAGGGCCCTTCCCATGCCTCTGTGTTTGAAAGAGAACCAGAGTTCAATCACATTAGACACCTTATCACCCCCTTTTCTCCTTTTTTCCTTTGAGAAACATTTTTTTGGTTGATAATTTTAATGCTTTTTGTACTGAAAATAGATATTTTATTTTATCTACACAAGGCACTTTCAAATATAAATCGTATACAACATGTAGATATAATAGAAAAGGAAGTATAAATACATGCACATACGCACTTTTACACACACCACATACATATGGTCACTGAGTTCAGTTTTTGTCATGAATCCTATACAAAGGGGTTCCCTGGCTCAGTATCTCCTCTTCCTTTCCCTGCTCTCTTCCAATAGGTGCAAAGCAGCAAAGTCTTCAGGAGTGCAAATGTTGCTGTCCTCTTTACAGATACCCCCTGTGCCAGAGGAGCCTGGCAGGCAATGGGAGCCTTGCTATTCTCTGTAAACTGTACATCAGCGTAGGGAATGGAAAAGAGGGTCTAGCAGAGAGGCTGCCTTGGGTTGATGTCTGAGTGGAGTTAGAGGCTTTCACGGGGACTCCCAGGGAGAGCTCAGGCTGCTTGTACTCTGGGAAGTTGGCCTCCGTGATGAACCAGGAGGAAAGGTGGTATCCTTCCAGATACCTGCGATCCAGGCATGCATATGGGAGGCACCCAGGCTCAGTAAAACAGATCATACCAGAGACTTCTATTATTACAAGGCTTTCTCCTGTGTCCAGGCGCAGCTGGACTAACCACCCTTGTCTTCCCTTCAGACCCAGCTGCGCAGGTCTTCCTGAGTTTCTGAAGTTGTGTGGTTAGACTCCTGTGTCTTCGTCCCCCTTGCTGCTGGCCCTCACAGTCATTGGTACCGTTTCCATGGTTTCCACCTCACCAGGACACGGCTGAGAAGTTTGCCTATAAAACAGTTCATTCACAGGTTGGAAAAGAGGGCAGGACCACTCTTCAGTCAACATCTCTCTTACTGACCATGTACGCCCACGACTAAGTGGGTTACATTAGCAAACACCACCCCGCTCTCAGAGATCTGTGCTGTTTGAGAGTAGGGAAACCTAGGCTACCCGAATATGCAGGGAGCAAGAGTTTGAATCTTATTTTCAACCTTGCGGCTGTCCACCAGGGCTTTGCCAAGGTTGCTGGAACAGACCATGCCACCCCACCCTCCCTCCAACTCTGCCAATCCTCCGCCAGAAACCAGCCTGGGTAGCAAGGGGTGGAGAGAGGAGATGGGGACCGTGGCTAGATCAGGCTTGATGATGCGGATGAAGGTTGCTGGTTGCTCCCAAGGTTTACACACAGTTCTTAGCGTTTAGTGTTAAATACAGTGAAAAGCTCCCGGATAGCAGGAGCAGGGGGAGGCTCTGTGTCTGTGTCTGTGTCTGTGTGTCTCTGGCTGTGTCTGTGTGTCTACCTGTCCCAGAGTTCCCTCAGTTTTTAGGCCCTATGTATCTTGGTCATCGATATCTACCACGGCTCATATAATGTCTTCTAAAGGATAAACAAATTTTCAAGTGATGATTAAGTAAAGAGTTTTGTGTGAGACAGAAACCAGAAATCTGAGTGAGCACACCAAAAGCCAGTCTGTGCAATGGCAAATCTACTCATCAACCAATTTGTTAAAAAAATCAGCCAATGGAAAGAATTGATTGACCAGATGACAAAGACATTGCAATTACTGCTTTAAAAATGCACCGAGATACACTTTATTAATCAATTATTAAATTAATTAAACAATTATTAATATTGTTAATAATATTATGTTTATTGGTCTGTGTGTGAAATTTACCAATTAATTTAAGAATGTAATATATTTTTCATTAAAATGATAGACTATACATTTCTAGATATATTAAGTAATTATTATCTCAATACTATAACTCTAAATTCAGGATATTAGATAAAAACTGCTATGATATAAAAACATTTTGAAAATTCTTTATAATCACTCCCTATATTTGCCAGCATGTAGCATTTTATGAAAAATTTTAAGAAAAATTTTAAGAAATTTTTTAAGAAAATTCTTGACTATATGGTAATTTATTAATTACTTCTGGGGCTTACGGTATTTGTATCAATTGATCTTGCATTAATAGTTGTGAATTCTTTTCTTTCTTTCTTTTTCTTTTTTTCTTTTTTTTTTTTTTTTCTTTTTTTGGTTTTTCGAGACAGGGTTTCTCTGTGTAGCCCTGAATAGTTGTCAATTCCAATGGGGAGTTTTGATTAATAGCTTACTTTCAGAATTCATCACTATGTTTCAGAGTTCATTTTACCAAAACCAGACTCAGTTATATAATTCTTTAAAAACGTTCTGGTGGTCAAACCCAGGGCCAGGTTTGTGTTTTCCAACTGACTGCATCTCCAGATGAAGCCCAATAATTTTATATTGATATGTTAGTTAACACTTTATTCCTAGTGACTGCAAGCTCAGTTTCAAGAATGCTCATAGTCACTGCTGCCAGGATCAGGAAGCAGGAGCTAGAGATGCGTGGAGTTAACAACTATGCCAGTTCATTTCTAACGGTAAAAGTGCCGGGCCAAAGCCGATGATGTGCCATGTGAGGAATACTTTGTAAAGGATGGAATGGTAAACAGAGAGAAAAATGAAAGCTATAAACTGAAATATCAGGAAGTGGCGGGAACTCGTGACAGACCTCCTGTATGTGTAATTTCTGCCATTAGAAATAGAATTAAGGCTGACATGGACATGTCTGTCTATGTACGATGTGTGATGAGTACACGGAGAGTGTATTCATGAGTGTGTCACAGAAGAAGCTAATACTCATCGCCTTTGGTATGACCCCCTGCATCACAGGGCTCAGTTCTTGCTGACCCCATTTTGAACACGTGGTCTGAGGCCTGTGTGAGAAGTGTGTGGCCATCGGCTCAGTCTCACAGGGCTCCTTCTTGCTGCTACAGAAGTGACTGAGTGCGGGAGTTTACGCCTATATTGAGAGAGCCTCTTGGAATTGTTATGATCAAGCATTTTTGGTAGAAAGGAAGAATTAGGTCCTGGAGTTCTTCTGTGCTGCTCACCTTGATTTGAAGTACCAGGCCAGGAAAGCCGCCACAACCCCTGCACCAACCAAGAGGACCGAGATGGAGATGGTCACTGAAAAAGAACAGAATTATCACGTGACTCCCAGGAAGGCATTATTGGTAATTTCCATTCTTGCCCAGTGTCTTAGTCAGGGTTTCTATTCCTGCACAAACATCATGACCAAGAAGCAAGTTGGGGAGGAAAGGGTTTATTGAGCTTACACTTCCATGTTGCAGTTCATCACTAAAGGAAGTCAGGACTGAAACTCAAGCAGGTCAGGAAGCAGGAGCTAATGCAGAGGCCATGGAGGGATGTTTCTTACTGGCTTGCTTCCCCTGGCTTGCTCAGCCTGCTCTCTTATAGAACCTAAGAGCACCAGCCCAAAGGTGGTACCACCCACAAGGGGCCCTCCCCACTTGATCACTAATTGAGAAAATGCCCCACAGCTGGATCTCATGGAGGCACTTCCCCAACTGAAGTTCCTTTCTCTGTGATAACTCCAGCCTGTGTCAAGTTGACACACAAAACTAGCCAGTACAATTGACCCCTTGTCAACTTGACACACAAACACAGCACTATTAAGCCTCAACCCTTATTTTCTTATTCATCCCCAAGATCTAGATTACTTTAAAAGTCCCACAGTCTTTACATATTAAAAGTTCAATCATCTTAAAATGTCCAATATCTTTAATATTCAAAGTCTTTTAAAAATTCAAAGTCTTTTAACTGTGGGCTCCACTAAAATACTTTCTTCCTTCAAGAGAGAAACATATCAGGGCACAGTCACAACCAAAAGCAAAACTCAAACTCCAAATGTCCAATGTCTGGGATTCAACTCACGATCTTCTTGGCTCCTTCAAGGGCTTGGTTCACTCCTTCAGTCCTGCCCTTTGTAGCACACAGCTTGTCTTCTAGGCTCCAGCTGCCTGCACTCCACTGCTGCTGCTGTTCTTGGTGGCCATCACATGGTACTGGCATCTCCAAAACACTGTTGACTTCTACTGTAATTAGGTTTCACCAATAGCCTCTCATAGGCTCTCTTCATGGTGACAAGCCTCTGCTCCTATGAATGACCCCTTCAAGTCCTGGGCCATCAATTGCAACTGAGGCTGCGCCTTCACCAATGGCCTTCTGTGGCCTCTCACTGTGCCAAGAGCCTCAGCTGCTCTTCATGACCCCTTCATGCCTTCAAAACCAGTACCATCTGGGTGACTCTTACACAGTACCAAGTCCAGCCACAGCACAAAACACAACTGTGGCTATCTCTGGAACATACTCTCTGTGCTCTCAGAAAACACTTCCAAGAATATTTCATCTCAGTGATGCTGGTCTCTTCTTAATCACCGCTAATTTCTTAGCTCCAGCTAACCAGCATCAATAGTCCCAGTAACACAAAGGTTTGCTTTAGTAGTTCTGGTATCTTGTTACTCACAGCTGATTCTTCAGCCCCAGCTAACCAAAACCACAGAATCTTCACAATCAAAACATGGCCACTGTAAGAGTCTTTAATCTTCCTTCTGAAATTTCACAAGCCAGGCCTCCATCTTCTGCACTGTTCGTAACATTGTCTTCCAAGCTCCTACAGAACTTTCCACAGCTTTTCTAGTTCAAAGTTCCAAAGTCCTTCCACAATCCTCCCCAAAATATGGTCAGGTTGTCACAGGAATACCCCACTATGCTGGTATCAATTTGTCTTAGTCAGGGTTTCTATTCCTGCACAAACATCATGACCAAGAAGCAAGTTGGGGAGGAAAGGGTTTATTGAACTTACACTTCCACATTGCTGTTCATCACTAAAGGAAGTCAGGACTGGAACTCAAGCAGGTCAGGAAGCAGGAGCTGATGCAGAGGCCATGGAGGGATGTTTCTTACTGGCTTGCTTCCCCTGGCTTGCTCAGCCTGCTCTCTTATAGAACTCAAGAATACCAGCCCAAAGGTGGTACCACCCACAAGGGGCCCTCCCCACTTGATCACTAATTGAGAAAATGCCCCACAGCTGGATCTCATGGAGGCACTTCCCCAACTGAAACTCCTTTCTCTGTGATAACTCCAGCCTGTGTCAAGTTGACACACAAAACCAGCCAGTACACCCAGGACAGAGGCCCTTCTAGCCAGCTTGTCATTAGGAACATTTCTTGGTTCTGGAGAGAAGCTCAGTAATTAACAACAGATAGTGTTTCCCACAACACACACACACACACACACACACACACACACACCACACACACACACACACACACACACACACACACAGAGAGAGAGAGAGAGAGAGAGAGAGAGAGAGAGAGAGAGAGAGAGAGAGAGAGAGAGAGATTACAACCATCTATAATCCCAGCTCCAAGGAATTAGATACCCTCTTCTGGCTTCTGCGGGTATCTGCACTCACACACACATATCCACCCCCACCCCCTGTGTAACTTAAAATAATAAAAATAAATCTAAAAATCATAAACAAAAAATTAAAGCTGGCTGAAAACACATTTAGGAAATTTCCAACAAGTCACAACCATATATGTAGAAAATTCTCGAGTCTAATGGATGTTGGGTACAAAATATTAAGTCAGGATGAGACTACAGATACTCTTCACTTTCACTAAGAGGATTTGCCCTCAGAGGTTTGTAATTCCATTATATAAGAAGCATTAAATCAGTGGAAGAAGACATCGGTTTAGAAAGTCAATACACTCAGCATGACAACGTTGTTACAAAAATATTAGGAAACAATACATTAATGAAAGGTGTTTTGAGGTCTTAGATTAATTTTTTTCCTTCAGATTTCTTGCATATAGACTATCTCCACACTGGCTGCTAGGCTTAGTACCAATTTCCTGCTGGGGAGTGACTTATTGGAAAAGAGAATTACTGGCAGAAAGGAGTAGATGTACTTTCACAACGCCTTCCCTGTGGCTTTTCAAATAAGAGTCAACATGTGCAGAGTCATTGTCAGGAAAGAAGTCTCCTGGGCCAATGATATCATAAAACCAGTTGAATTCCGAGACTTAACCCCAGTCTCTTTTCAATTAATCCACAAAGTGGTGGACTAAAAAAAAAAAAAAAAAATTGAAACCAGACTTCCGGAGACAATGAATTAACAAATCATATGTCAAGTTCTCCACCCTCTTGTGTTTCTGGAGGGAAAGGGAAGAAATAGAAGTTTGATATAAGAAAGGAGAAGGAAAGAGATGCTCGAGAACAGATGGCTATGGTGGTGGTGGGGGGCACGAAGGCCACTGCCCTACCTCCACAGCAGCCCAATATAGATAGGGACTACGATGGAGAAGGCAGCGGAGACAGCCAGCGGCAGCGTTTCCGGAGGGGGATGAAATGCCTGTGTGTGAATCAGAGGGAACAGATCCCTTGGCAGACCCGGGCAGACCGGGCCAGTCCGGGAATGCAGGACTGTGAGTCTGAATCAGAGGAAGGTGCTGAGGGAAGAGCCAAGCGTTCGTTAATCATCGGCCGAGGGCTGTTTTCCCTCCCATACTATCCTAGATTCATAAGAAGGGTTGAGCTCAGGACTTGGTGATGTAGTTAGATTACTTGTCTACCATGCAGTGAGACCCTAGGTTCTATCGTTAGGACTGAAAAACAAATAAAGAGATGTTGGATTTAAACTAGACACTCAAAAATGGATTGCTTTAGCTCAACCTCTAAAATTTCATAAATTTAAGATTGTGTGTGTGTGTGTGTGTGTTTGTGTTTGTATGCCTGCACCACAGTGATTATATAGAGGTCAGAGGATACATGTGAGGAGGTCAGAGGTCAATCCTAGGTGTCAGTCTTCACTGTCCAATTTGTGAGACAGGGGCTCTTTGCTGTGCTCTACTGGGAATGTCAGCCTAGCTAGCCCGAAAGCTCCTAGGGGGTCCCCCACACCCCTGCCCCCATCTCTCCTTAGGAACACTGGATTACAGGCATGAGCTACCATGACATGGCTTCTGAGAGCTGAACTCAGATCTTCACGCTTGGGTCTGTGATTGCTTTTACTAACTGAGCCATCCTCCCAACCCCAATATCTTTTAAAATCAGTATTTCCTAGCAACTTAGGACCATCTGGTAAAGAGTTCACTATTCACTGGACGAGTAGCTGAGTGGCAGGAGCTTTGGCCACCAAATGCAGAGCACATTGACTACAGCAAACTCAGAGCTAGATACAGTGCCATGCTGAAGATTTGCCTTCTCACTCCTGGTGAGCTGAGGACCCCAGCAGGAGCGTTACTGCAGCTGGTGTGCTGGGCTTGCCTTTTGTAATCAAGAGTCTTGGGCTAGTGAGCTAGCTCAGTGGGTACGGGCATCTGTCACCAAGCCTAACATCCTGAGTTCAATACCTGGGGACTAATAATGGTGAAAGGTGAGAACCAACTCCCATAAATCTCTCTCTCTCTCTCTCTCTCTCTCTCTCTCTCTCTGTGTGTGTGTGTGTGTGTGTGTATGCAAATGTAATAACAACATAGGTGAAGCTCAGAGATACTTTGCTAACTGAATGAAGTCTTTGACAAGAAAGGCTGCTGGGCAAGCCAGTTGATAGTTAAGATGATGAAAACGTTAACCACATTTTCTTACTATTTATTAAAATATTAAAGTCGTTTAAGTTCTGGTGTTCATTTGCTAATTCATTCAGTACTTATTGAGCATGAGCTATTGGATGTTTTCTGTTGGATTAAAAGAAACAACTTTTTAAAATGGTGATAACTGGGGCTGGAGAGGCGGTTCAGTTTGTAGGAGCACACACTGCTCCTGCCAAGGACCCAGGTTCAGTTCTTAGCACCCACAGTAGTTCACAACTGCCTGCAACTCCAGTTCTAAGAGATCTATGTGATGCTCTCTTCTGACCTCTGCAGGCTCCTGTATACACAAGGTGCACTACTATGCATTCATGCAGGTACACATACATACCATAGAAACAAAAGGTTTAAAAGAACAGTGAGAAGAGTCTGTATAACCTGTTTTAAACACTACAGGCTCGAGACACACCTCATTGTGGAGCACATGGAGAAAACGCTCCTCACCCTGTGTCTGTGGAGGCAGTGAGCATCTGCAGTGTGTAACTGGTGGTGGGGTACTCTCAGATTTTGGTTGGCTGAGATGGATGGTGTGTAAATGGCAAACTTTCAATGCACTAGCACAAATGCCTTTGCAAAACTAGACTGACTAATTACAAAATATGCTTTATAAGCAGACAATAAAAAACTCAAAATTGCATTTTCATGTCTTTGCGAAAAGTTTGGCTTCTCTTATAGTTAGGCATTCTCATGACTATATTTAAGGAAAAAAAAACCTTACTTATAAATGAAGCCATATTTAAAGTTTAAAAATCTTTGTTGGAGCTGGAGAGATGGCTCAGCAGTTAAGAGCACTGACTGCTCTTCCAGAATTCAAATTCCCAGCCACCACATGGTGACTCAAAACCATCTGTAAGAAGATCTGACGCCCTGGAGTGTCTGAAGACAGCTACAGTGTACTCACATATAATAATAAATAAATCTTTAGAAAAAAAGAAAAACAAAAGAAAAGCTTATTAAAAAACAAGTCTTTGTATTGCCCACAATCCCTTGCACAGAATTATCTTTGTCATTTGTAGGGGTTTAGATAATGTTTGTTGGTTTGCATTTCAGAGAAGAAGAGAATAGTTTTTGATCTTTGCATGAACTGGAAAAATGTGTTAGCTCATAAATTGCTTGAAATTCTATAAAAATTGTCCATGTAGATTTTTTCATCCAAATGTACTTCCATCTAAACATACTTGTACCTAAGTCTCCAATTACTGTTGGTGATATAACTCAAGGTGCCCGGAGCTGATCCTCTACCACGGGGCTTCATACCCAAATAGTGCCATAGAGAGCTGGCCTCCCAGGAGTGCAGACAGGCTGGTGACTGCAGCTAATATAACTCAAGACAGTAAATAAGTACATGTCCAGAAAGGAGAGTGGCGGAACAAACTGTGCTCAGGTCTATATGGGGACATATGGTTCTGTAGCTATTAACGAGAGTAAGATGTTTAAAGTTTGGATATAGAGGATTTCTAAGATATGCCAGGATCCTGGTGACCTTCATTGTCAACTTGACGCAGCCTGGAGTCATCCGAGAGGAAAAGGCCTTAATTGTGAAACTGCCTAGATCAGGTTGGTCTGTGTGCACGTCTATGGGGGTTGGGTTCTGTGATTGTTAATTGATGCAGAAGGTCCAGCTACTGTGTTAAGCGCTGTTCCCTGCCTGTGGCCCTGGCTGTATAAGGATGCTAGCTAATGGGACTGGAGAGGCAGCTCAGTCGTTAAGAGCACGCGCCGCTCCGGTGGAGGATCTGCGTTTGGTTCCCAGCATCCTCATCAGCTGCTCACTATCATCTGCAACTCCAGGTCCAAGAGGTTTGGATGCCTCTGGACTTTCAGAGCACTTGCTCACGTGTGTGCACAATAATAAAATAATAAAAGATAATAAAATAATGAACAATAAAGTAATAAAATAATATAATAATAAGAATAAAATTAATCTTTTAAAAATTATTTTAAGCCGGGCAGTGGTGGCGCACGCCTTTAATCCCAGAATTTGGGCGGCAGAGGCAGGCAGATTTCTGAGTTCGAGGCCAGCCTGGTCTACAGAGTGAGTTCCAGGACAGCCAGGGCTACACAGAGAAACCCTGTCTCGGAAAAAAACAAAAACAAAAACAAATCTAAAACAACAAAAAACCAAAACCAAAAAAAAAAAAAAAACCCACACAAAACCAACAAAAGAAAAAAGAAAAAAACCAGAAAAAAATTATTTTAAAAAAATTAAAGAAAGTTAGCTAAGCATGATCCAGAAGGTAAATGAGGAAGCAGCTGCCCTCTACGGCCTCCACTTCAAGGTCCTGCCCAAGCTTCTGCTCAGACTCAGCTCAGAGATGCTCAGATCTGGAAACACAAGGCAGATAAGCCCTTTCCTACGCAACTTGATTTTGGTTAAGTGTTTTATCACAGCAACAAAAGGAAATCAGGACAGCCAGTCAGTGAAGAGACGTGAGAGGAAAAACTCTGTCCTGACACTCTGGCTGTATGTGCTTGGTCCTGCACAGCCTGTCTAGAAAGAGGCATGGAAGCCTGCTCCTGTCTCCCAGGATGCATTGCGTAAGAGGCAAGAGCTTCCATGGTTCCTTCTGTGCCAACTCTTGATTCTTTTCATTTTAACTTTTTTAAGGTGTGGTATTGCTGTGTAGCCATGATCATCCTGATACTCAGTATGTAACCAGGTGGATCTTTTTCTTTAAAGTTTTATTTATTTTATGTTTATGAGTACACTATCGCTGTCTTTAGACACATCAGAAGAGGGCATCAGATCCCATCACAGATGGCTGTGAGCCACCATGTGATTTCTGGGAATTGAACTCAGGACCTCTGAAAGAACAGTCGGTGCTCTTAACTGCTGAGCCATCTCTCCAGCACCCCCCTCCACCTTTTTACGATTTATTTATTTTTATGTAACCAGGTGGATATTTAATGGACAGTAATCCTCCTGCTTTGGCTTTCTGAGTGCTGGGATTACAGACATATGCCTCCTTGCTTAGCTTAATGTTTTTATGGTTTCAGACCATGTGCAAATTATTAAGAATTTGAAAAACAAATAAAAAATTCTAAAACCACATGGAAAGAGTAATGTGCTATGTGTCATTGGGGGACATTTGTTTGGCTAATTCTTGTATGTGATCTTAAATCATGAATGTGTTTTTATTTACATGTCTTTGTCATTAAGTAAATTCTTCCATGAAAATATTCTTCAAAGAGTCTTTCTAAATTATCTTGCTTTTATCCATCCATCCATCTTATCTATCTATTCATCCATCATCCATCTGCTTATCTATCTATCTATCTATCTATCTATCTATCTATCTATCTATCCATCCATCCATCCATCCATCCATCATCTAGCTCTCCGCCTGCCTGTCTATCTACTGTTTCCCCCAGTGCTGAAGATTGACCAAGTTCTCTATAATTGAGCTACATCCTCAGTCCTCTTTATAATTTTAACTTTGATACAGGGTTTCACTAAGTTGTCCAGGCTGGTCTTGCATTTGCAATCCTCCTGCCTCAGCCTCCTGAATAGCTGAGAGTACAAACCTTCACCGCCAGGCTTGGCTTTGCAATTGATCATTTAGAAAACCAATAAAACTGATAATATATCTAAAGCTACACTTGATTTTCAGATGTTACTTAGTGCCGGTGAAAACAGGACCACCAAAGCCAATGAACCATTCTTAGGCAGGAAAACTTAGGAGCAGAAGTAAAAAGAGTTTTGTTCATGTTAAATTATAATCATGTTATTATATCCCTTTAAGAATATTTATTTGTGGTGTGTGTGTGTGTGTGTACATACTCATGAGTGTGCAGGTGCCCCCAGAGGCCAGAAAAGGCTATTGTATCCCCTGGAGCTGGAGTTACAAGTGGTGGGAACTGAACTCTGGTCCTCTGTAAGAGCAGTTGAACCATCTCTGCAATGCCTTCAGTTCCTTTTAAAGCTTGCCAGAGGGGCTGGAGAGATGGCTCAGCGGTTGAGAGCACTGACTGCTCTTCCGAAGGTCCAAAGTTCAAATCCCAGAAACCACATGGTGTCTCACAACCATCCGTGATGAGACCTGACGCCCTCTTCTGGTGTGTCTGAAGACAGCTACAGTGTACTTACATATAGCAATAAACACATCTTAAAAAAAAAAAAAAAGCTTGCAGCTAAAGCATCAGCGTCATCTTCTCTGCACCCAGACCCTTCCTTCCTTACAGCGCTGGAGACCAAGCTTGAGCCTTGGCCTTGTTGCGCAAGCTCGCTGTCAGCTGTCACTGAGCTGCAGCCCAGCCCTCTGCTCTTCTCTCTCCAAGATCTCCATCCACCTTTTCACAAGCCCTGTTTGTTTTCCTCCTGCCTGGCTTATATGCAGCTTTCCTTTTCTTCTGTAAGGCTCCATGTCTTCAACAGAAATCACTACGATGGAGCTGTCTTGGCAGTGCTCCAGCCTGGGTGAGGTCCACGCAGCTTCTGGCCGAGCGGTGTTATCTCAGTGGCAGTGGCAGGCTCCTAATATGTCCAGATGTGAGCAGAGCCTGGTAGGGCTTGCCGATGTGTAGCTGAGCCATGTGGCGCACTAACTCCCTGCTCTGTAAGCCGCTAGTTAGAAGCTGCCAATCTTAAGTGATCATGTTTAATGACAAATTCAGTAACGAGGGTAGTCTATAAGATACTCTCTAGTGGAGACATCTCAGAGAGGCAAAGGGGATACTGTGGGTGACAGGGTAGAGTGGCCTGGATCAGGCTGTTGAGCATGCTGGGTCTGCTTTGTAGTGCCCCAGTCATAAACGCATCAAACAAAAGAAATACTCACCTTTTGTCATTTTGGAACTGTATGGAGAAATCTCTGCAGAGAAGAGAGGAGAGGTGAGTCAGGGCTGACCTCCCAAGATCATTAGGGTCTCCTGAAGCTGGAGAGATCAGCTACTATCTTAGAGCCATAAAAGACTTTGAGCTGACATAACCAAATTAGACAATTATAAGACACAAGTTTGTATTAGCAAAACAAACAGGTTAAGCTTTGGCTATGCCTTAGAAAGGAACAATTAACAATGGCTTTTCTACTCCACAGACCACAGCTGATACTTTTGCCACCCTCTAGAATTCACATCAATAAGTCATGTCACATCTAAGAGGAGGGAGCTTCCTTTCTGGTATTCTTACAGTGGGGATTGCAAAAACCAGCTAACCATGATGGCGGGCAACAGGAGGCTGGACCACTCAGTCAGTCCCAAATCCAGTGCAAGCGGTCCAGAGCTAATGGAGACATCTTCCCACAAGATCCCAACCCAGGTCTCAGAAGCAGTATGTGGGAAACTGGCCTGCTCTTGTGCAAAGCGCAGGCTAACCTGTTATCCCGAGGGAAGTAGAGTTTGTAGACTCCCAGGTCGTTGCTGGAAGAGATGGGGCTTGGGAGGACTTGTGACTGCCTGTACCTGTCGCTTCTGCAGAAGGTGGTTGGGATGCTGTCAACCTGGAACCAGTCATAATAGCTGTCTCTGTGGCCACTGTGGTATCTGATTTGGGAGAGAAAGCTTCTGGCTCTGCAGGAAATTCCAAGATAGAGACAAAAATTCAGACTGGTGCACTAAACAATAGTACTTGTGATCTATCTATCTATTTATCCATCTATCTATCTATCTATATCTATCTATCCATCTATCTATCTATCTATCTATCCATCTATCTATATAACTACGTAACTATATAACTATATATAATAACCAGCTAACCATATATATGGTTTTATATATATATATATAGTTATATAGTTACATATAGTTATATAGTTACATAGTTATAGTTATATAGTTATAGTTATATATAGTTATATATATGTGGAGAGAGAGAGAGAGAGAGAGAGAGAGAGAGAGAGAGAGAGAGAGAGAAAGAGAGAGATCCTTGTTTTCTGGAGACGGTATGCTATATTCTCAAAAACTTGATGCCAAGACACAAGTGGAACTGTTTTTGCAAAAGACAGCTGGAATGCTGGATTTCCCTTCTAGTTCTGTTGTTGTTTCTTGAGACAGGATCTATTACGTACCCACTGGCGGACCTGGAACTTGTGTAGACCAGGATATCTTCAAACTCCTAGGGATCTACCTGGCTCTGTTTCCTGAGTGCTGAGATCAAAGGTGTGCACCATCACACCTGATTATCCCCATGTTGGCATGACATTTTGAAGTAAGAAGAAGCTTTATTCCAGCTTCCCCTGATGTGCCCGAAGCAGTATCTGAGGAGACTACTCTGAATTAGTTCCTGCTGGCATGGAGGATGCCTGGGTTTAGGTTCCTGTCTTCCTTGCTCATTATTGGCAAGTGGATGCCCCTAAACTATAAAGGGGCCGACTGCAGTTCCCTGTTCTCTATTCCCTTCCCATTGAAAATGGGTCTTGCACTGTGGCAAAATCGAGCTTGCGAAGTTTAGCCCAAGTAAAGTGTGGTAAACATCCTGGTGCTCCAGAGGCATGGGGTGCCCGGTTCCCCTAATTACTTTGTTCACCATGTAAGAAATGCCCACGCCCTTCAGTCCACTGGTATTACTCGTTTGTGTCTCTCCCTCTCTAACCTCCCAACCCTGCAAAGCACTCACATCCAAGCACTGAGACCTCCCCAGTTAGTGTCCAAGATTATGACTGTACATGTGTGTCTCAGCGAGGAACGTCTGGCCAAATATTTGGGACACAGAGGAAAGGCTGAGAGAGACGAGTTGATCATTTTTGTCTCTTGAGTAAACACAGCGTGATTCATACCAAAGGAACTTGGGGATCGACTTCCATCTTAAACAAGTCAAGTTTTCTCTCACTTTCTTCTGTTTACATGCAACATATTTACCAGAAGAGATCCTGCTTTATTTTATTATACTGGAAGTTGAATCTAGAATCTTATGCTAGGGAAACATTCTACCAATGACCTATACTGCCAGCCCTATTTTATTACTATTTAATTTTTGAACTGGAGCTTTCTGTGCTGTACAGTAACATGAAATCCAGAAACCTCCATTCTCCTTAGCACAAAAGTGCTCACCCTGGATGCCTCTGAACCACCCGGGAAGCTGCCAGTCCTGCTGATTCTCAGATCTCACCCCAGTCCAACCGGAGTTGTTTAGTAAGTTCCTTGTGTGTTGAAGACAGACATACGGCATGTGGGAAGGTCTGACCAGTTGAGTGAGTTAGGATGACTGAAAACAGAGGTTTCCATATTTGGGAGTAGAAGGAAGAAACAAGGACAAGCCACAAATGGGATAATGTAACAAGGACAACAAAAGCACTTAGGGAGGAACGGGAGCACCACAGGGTGGGGAGCACAGGTTTCAGATGTTAACACTGAGACAAGTGCTCAAGACGTTGAACCAGCCTACCCAGCATTCGAGTGAAGTACAAAGCATGGAGCATATGCCGTTATATGTTCAGGAGCACATATAATCTGAGCATTCTGGAGGATGAGTTTGAAGCTAGCTTGGGATACCTAGTGAGAACCGGTCAGAAAGGAAGCAAAGAAGGAAGGCGGGGACTGAGAGAGGGGGTGATGTTCATGCAATATTCCTGTATTACAGACTTGGATGGTCAGCTTTAACTTGACACTTTAAATGGTCTACACTGGTTTGGCCTGTGAGCATGTCTTGACTAAGTTCGGTGATGTGGAAAGACCTACCCCCACTGTCGGTAGCTTTATCCCATGGGCGGGGCTCCTGTGCTCTCTTAAGTGGGCAAACTAGGCAGAGCACAATTATGCAAGCGATGTGCACGTCTTCATTTCTTTCTGCTCTTATTTTTCCATTTTTCTTGTATTATTTTCAATCATTCCATTCGTTTACATCTCCTTTTTTCTTATTGTATAGATAAAGCTTTGTTTTTTATTCGATATATTCTTTATTTACATTTCAAATGATATCCCCTATCCTGGATCCCCCCTCCCCGAAAGTCCTATTAGCCCTCTTCCCTCCCCCTGTTCCCCAATCCCTGTGGGTGTGATGTGACTGACTACTTCAAGCTCCTGCCTCCGTGACCTTCCCAGCACTGGCTTCCAACCTGGAAATGAAATATGAAACGAACCCTTTCTCCCCTAAGTTGCTCTGTGTCAGGATATTTTAACCAAGCAACAGAAAAGACACTAGAACAAGCATCCAATTTTGTTAATGATGAAGATTGGGAAGCTGGCTTTGGTGCACACACCTTTAATCTCAGTACTCAAGAGACAGAGGCAGATGAATCTCTGGAATATTTTTTGAGGCCAGCCTGATCTACAGTGAGCTCTGGGCAGCTAGAGCTATACAGCGAGACCCTGCCTCAACCCACCCCCAACCCTGTCACTTAAAAAAAAAAAAAAAACCTCTCCAATGGGTCCCTCCTCATTACCCTTTCTTTGGTCTGTCTTGCCACAAGAACATGTATGGTAGCAAGGGCTTCGAAAGACAGAGACAGTACCTCCCTCTGGAACAAAGCACAGGCGTTTGCCACCAACTTTAAGACATTCCGGCTCTACGGCCCCAGGCTTCCCTGCCACAGTCTAGCCTGCTGGACACACTGGGCTTGTGTTCTGGAGCACCCTGCTGCCTGCTGGGCCAGAGAGGTATGAATCGATACATCCATGCTCCTGTTTCCGCTTTCCTGTACCGTGTGGGAAAGCCTCCCTTGGCGAGACAACCACAATGAGATCAAATCTCAGATGCTTCTCCGTTCTCAATAGAGGTATCTACAGATAGCCATGGTCTGACATGCTAATGACCGATCCTGAGCCATTATGGCTTACACACATGTGAATTCTGGATATCAAATAACGTCGACAAAACAAAACAAAACAAAAAAACCCTAAGCTACTATAAGTTCTGAATCTTTTTGTTTTGGTTCAGTTTTGGGTTTTGAAAGAAGGGGTTTCCAGTGCTGGATATCCTGGAACTTGCTCTGTAGACCAGGCTGACCTTGAACTCAGAGAGCCACCTGCTCCCGCCTCCCAAGTGCCGGGATTAAAGGTTCGTGCCACCACCACTCAGCTGTAAGTTTTGAATCTTATCAAGTTCTGCTGCCTGGGTTTTCAGTGATGATCAGTGAGCCATGGTGTCTATGATAAGGGCATGGGGTAGGTGTTAGTTCTTCACATTTTCCCAGGGTTCCTACCTTTGTCAGGAGGGGAAGGGCTCTCTGGCTGTGAGGTCACCTTTGGTGTCACTACTGTTGGCACGGAGGGGTCTCCTAGAGAGGGAATAGTCACATGGCGTTTACGATTTCCGAGGGCGGAATCAGGGGCAGTTGCAGAACTAGCTACAAATAATCAATGAATCAGTGCCACTCACATCTGGCTTCCTGGAACAAGGCTAGAAAGCACAGGAAGTGAACATCGATTTCCTGATGTACAGCTTGTAAACTGCTTTTCTAGTATCTTCCACAAGCTAGTCATCAAATATTTTTGTATGGGAATGATACACACAACATGAGTTTTATCATACTAGTTTTTCTTAGAGGAAAACAAAATATCACCCGACTGAGTTCGTTTATTGAGGGAAGACATTGAGTGCACAAGAGCCAGGGAGGGTGAAGGGAGCTGACGGTGGTAAAAGGAGCCAAACCTTTGGATCATGTGAGACTGACTTTAAGACCCCTCCAGCCGTTGGGTTCTGAGATCCCTATGACAGGCCAGGAACGACGGCTGTGGAGCATAAGATCTGGGTTCTGATCCCCAATACACTTGTGAAAGTCTGAGCATGATGGCTCAAGTCTGCAGCCTCAGTGCTATTGCCAGGGAGCAGAGGCCGGCAGCTCTGCACAGCTCAGCACTCAGCCAGTCAGTAAGTGCTGGGTGCAGAGAGAGTGTGTCCAAAGACAGACAGGGACAGAGGAGGACATCCTAAGGTAGACCTCTGGTCCTCACATGCATGGGCACATCCTCACATGCACAGGCACATCCTCACATGCATGGGTACATCCTCATATACATGGGCACATCCTCACATACATGGGCACATCCTCACATACATGGGCACATCCTCACATACATGGGCACATCCTCACATACACGGGCACATCCTCACATACACGGGCACATCCTCGAATACACAGGCACATCCTCACATGCATGGGCACATCCTCGCATACATGGGCACATCCTCACATACACGGGCACATCCTCGCATACATAGGCACATCCTCATATACATGGGCACATCCTCACATACATGGGCACATCCTCGCATACACGGGCACATCCTCACATACATGGGCACATCCTCACATACATGGGCACATCCTCACATGCATGGGCACATCCTCTCATGCATGGGCACATCCTCACATACATGGGCACATCCTCACATACACGGGCACATCCTCGCATACATAGGCACATCCTCATATACATGGGCACATCCTCACATACATGGGCACATCCTCACATGCATGGGCACATCCTCACATGCATGGGCACATCCTCTCATGCATGGGCACATCCTCACATACATGGGCACATCCTCGCATACACGGGCACATCCTCACATACATGGGCACATCCTCTCATGCATGGGCACATCCTCACATACATGGGCACATCCTCGCATACACGGGCACATCCTCACATACATGGGCACATCCTCACATACATGGGCACATCCTCGCATACACGGGCACATCCTCATATACATGGGCACATCCTCACATACATGGGCACATCCTCACATACATGGGCACATCCTCACATACACAGGCACATCCTCACATACATGAGCACATCCTCACATACATGGGCACATCCTCACATACATGGGCACATCCTCACATACATGGGCACATCCTCACATACATGGGCACATCCTCACATACATGAGCACATCCTCACATACATGGGCACATCCTCACATACACGGGCACATCCTCACATACATGGGCACATCCTCGCATGCACGGGCACATCCTCACATACATGGGCACATCCTCACATGCACGGGCACATCCTCACATACACGGGCACATCCTCACATACACGGGCACATCCTCACATACATGGGCACATCCTCACATACACGGGCACATCCTCACATACATGGGCACATCCTCACATGCACGGGCACATCCTTGCATACACGGGCACATCCTCGCATACACGGGCACATCCTCACATACACGGGAACATCCTCACATACATGGGCACATCCTCACATACATGGGCACATCCTCACATACATGGGCTTCTCGCTTGAGCAATACTCTCCTGGAAGACTGGGCCACTGTTCATTTCCTAGGGAGCAGAACAGGGGTTAGAGTTCCTGTGAGCACACCACCCAAGTTGCTTCCAGCCCCAGAATGTTGGCCTTCATCCATCCATGAGTGATTTTTTTTAAAGTTGATTCTCAGAACCTTCATTGTTTTGTTCAGGCTGGGACTGGACCTTGGAGAACCATCTGCCTTCCGAGTGCTGGGATTAAAGGCGTGCACCATCACCTCCCAGCTTTTTTTCATTATTGTTGTTCTTGAGCGTGAATTGGACACTAGAGGTGGGTAATTGAGGGGTGTTCTGTCTGTCTGTCAGGTTTACCCAACTTCCTGGGCTCTAGCAAACAAGAACAGTGGTTCTCCCGCAGACTTCTGTCTTGTTAGAGATCCAAAAAGCTCTCAGGGTGGTGAGTTTGCATATACAGCCTCATCCACAGACAAATCTCCTGCTACTGTCATGTCAAAACAAACACCAATGGCTGTAATAGTTACCATTTCCCAGGTTCCACCTAATTCTACAAACCACTGTCAACATCACGCACATTTTCTGGGTGACCAACCAGAGTTCCAAGAGGCTAAGAGGCTTGCCCAAGGACACAAAATGGGTAAATGGCAAAGATAGGAGATGAGCCAAGATTGGGTGGCAGACCCATTGCCCATGTATTCCCATGGAGGGCGGGGGTGGTTCTGCTTCATGTCCTACTGGCTTAGTTAGTGCCAGATCTCAGAACAGATCTCTCTGGTTCCCACAGCGCCCACATGTCGGCTCTAGGCTCTGTTGGAGGCGGGGGACAGTGAGGAGACTGGCTACTTACTGATGCACTTGAGGTTGGGAGTTGTCCAGTGGGCAACGTTTGTGTTCTTGTTGATCACACACTCCGTCAGAGTGGATGTACCAGCTTTCCGCTTGAACCCAGAGTTGCAGACGTACCTCTCCCTGGAGCTCACACTGTAACTCTTGACCTGGATGTCTGCATGCTCAATCATTATGGGGGTTGGACAGGTGGTGCCTACAAAGTGCGTGAGAGGGGAGAGAGATGAGAAGACGGGGTTTAGTCATGGGTGTCCTCATGGGAGCTCAAGAAACAGCTCTGTAGCTGGGGTTGAGCGTATCCCAGGGGCCACAGAGAGTAGAAGTCGGGCACAAACTTGGGTGTGATGAGGAAGGGGTACCCACTATCCAAAAGTCTCCTAGGAGCTTCCTTTAAACCCCATCCATTCAGCGCAGCTGGATATCCAAGAGTCATCAGCAAACCTCCCTTTCCCCTGCATCACCCACCCATCCTCAAGCTCATGATATCTCTTGAAGCTATCCATTTTCCCCATTTGGATCAAGCTTGCTTGAGGGATGTCACATTGTTTTGGATCAATAGCAAGAGTCTCCAGATCGGTGTCCTTGTATGCCACCCCCAGCAACTGGCAACACTCTTAGTCAGGTACACTTGACTTTCCTCTTCCTTGGGAGCCCACTACTCTCATAGGAAAAACCAAAAACAAATTCATTAAGAAGCCTTCTAGATGTCTTTCCCCTTTAGTTCCCCATAATCAAAGGCCTTTGATTCTCCATGATCCTCCTTTTTCACAACCTACCACACTTTCAGCTGACTACCTCCTGCCAACTTTCTTTGCAGACTGCCATGTTTATCTTCCAAGAAAACCTGTATTTGCTTACTGGTAACCCGAGTCCTAAGGTTCTATCATCTTTCCCATCTTTATTTAGCCCAGTCCTATTTTGCTCAACATTGTATTGTATTCATGATCCTAGTTCAGTACCTGGAAATGCTAGATGCTCAGATACATATGGAAAGAATTATAGGCTTGGGGTGGAGGCTCAAGCCTTTAATCTCAGGCAGAGGAGGAGGCAAAGGTGGAGGAGGTGGAGGAGGGGGGGGGGAGGAGGTAGGAGGAGGAGGAGGAGGAAGACGCAGAGGCAGAGACAGACAGAGCTCTGTGATTTTGAGGCCAGCCTGGTCTACTTAGTGAGTTCCAGGCCACCTAGGGCTACATAGTGAGGTCTTGTTTAAAACAAACAATGGAAAGGATGATGGATAAATACTTTTCTTCAGTAACAAGCTGGAGTTTGACTCCCTGGTGTGATTTAGTCTGATTTGTTTTATTTCCTATCTGTAGTCAGTTTCTCTGATTATTTCATGTTTTCAGAAGAAACTAGGAACAAGACGAACTGTCCCAAAGACAAGCTGCCCCTGGTAGGTCAGTCCTCATGACCTACCATCTGGGATTGGAATTGGACCCACACTGCAAACCTCCAGCTAAAACCAGTTGCAGTGGGAGAGCTCTGTGGCGTTTTAGAACATGATGTCTGAGGGTTCTAGAGATAGATGAGGGGTGCAAAAGGTTGGCTATCTCTATGTCATAACTGTGTTTGACTTCTTTTTAACCTCAGCACTTGGTAGGCAGAGGCAGGAAGATTTCTGTTAGTTAAAAGCTAGCCTGGTCTACATAGCAAGCTCTAGGATAGCCAGGACTATATAGAAAGACCCTGTCTCAAAACAACAACAACAACAACAAACAAACAAAACCAAAACCTTTATGTGTATGGGTGTCTTGCCTGGATATATGTGAACCACATGTATCCTTGGTGCCCAGGGAATCCAGAAGAGGTTATTAGATCTCCTAGAACTGGAGCTACATATGACTTTTAACTGCTGTGTGGGCGCTGGGAATCAAACCCAGGTCCTACGGACAAGCGACCAGTGTTCTTAACCACTGGGCCATTTCTCTACTCAGGTTTTTTTAATTTTTAAATCAATTTATACATTTGTGCGTATGCTACATGTTTGCATTGTGCCCAGTGAAGGTCAAAAGAGAGTGTTAGATGCCCTGGAACTTGGAATCTAGAGTCAGAGATGGCTGTGAGCCACCACGTAGATGCTGGGAACTGAGCCTGGGTCCTCTGCAAGAGCAGCAAGTGTTGTTACCTGCTAAGCCATCTCTCCAACCCCATCTTGGGCTGTCTTTCCTCGCTGTCTCTCCACTTGCACAGAGCTTGCCTCACTTCCTTTTAAAACACTTTTATTTAAGTTCAACGGGTTTGAATTTTAATCCACCATGTTTTTGAATCCACCATGTTTTTGAATCCACCATGTTTTCAGGGACACCTTTTCATCTCCACTGCTTTCTCTTTTGCTTTCAGAGCTGGGGATTTTTACCGACAAATCATTTGACATCGTCTAAGTCTGAGGTCATCTCAAGAATTCTTTCAACTCTGAGCATTCATTATGTACGTCGAGATAAAAAATATTCAGGACTTATCACTGGAGAGGCTTTAAACTGGAGAATGTGTTAGCCATAACTATAACATAGTCATCATAGTTTCTCAGCCTCCTGAGAGAAAGGTTGTTGTTCAGCCCACAAGACCAAACGTATCAGCATCCTCATGTGGAACTAGAGACCCAGGGAAGTCCTGGAGAGTTGCTGGTCCTCAGTCTACCACGGAACCCTGAAGATACCAGCAAAGAAATATGTCTCAGAAACAGGATAGATGACCCTGCCAGCCAGAGTGAGCGCAAGCAGACAAAAGGCAAAGGCTTCCTCCTTCCATGTTCTTTTATGTGGGTTGCCACCAGAGGTGTGGCTCAGAAGAGCCAACCAAGAAACTCCCTCACAGGTGTGCCCCGAGACTTGGGTTTTAGTTGATCACAGGTGTCATCGAGTTGACAACCTAGAGTGTCTTATCACAAGTACAGATCTTGTCAACTTGACACACAGTTCACATTCCCTATGCCATGCTTACTTTCTAAGTGGAAACAATAACCAGGTCATAATTCCACTTAGCGTTATATAACTATCCCACATATAACTGCAAATGCATTATATAATTTAGAGTATGTGGAGACTGTCCCTTGCCAGGATTTCCCAGGTTATAGCAGCACAAGCTAAACAGATTTTGACTCTCTATGAACCACTAAGTCTCAGGTGTTCTATTATTGCAGTGAAAAATAACTGTTGGACCCCTCCTCCTCTTCCTCTTCCTCCTCCTTTCTCTTCTTCCTCATCCTTCTCTTCCATCTCCTCTTCCTCTTCCTTCTCCTTTTCTTCTTCTTCCTCCTCTTCCTCCTCCCCTTCCTCCTCTTCTCCTTTCTCTTCCGTCTCCCCTTCCTCACCTTCCTTCTTTTCTTCCTCCTTCTCCCCTTCCTTCTCTTGCTCCTTTTCCTTCTCCTCTTCTTCCTCCCGTTCTTCCTCCTCCTCTCCCTCCTCCTCTCCCTCCTCCCCCTTTTCCTCCTCCTCTTCTTTAGTGCTATGGATCAAGCTCAGGGCCTTGCACTTGCTATACAAGTGCTCTCCCAGGATCCTTCCTGAAGAAACTTCTAAGAGGCACTGGCAGTTGAGCCAAGACTGTGAGTTGCAGAGGACATTGCCCTCTAGTTACTCCTCTCTTTGTGGTCTCTGAGTTCTGACCTGCCATCCCCTCTTCTGTTCACAGCGTTTAGAGTTCCTTCTTCCTTGAGCAGGGTCCCGTGCTGTTAATTCCACTTGGTCTGAATTTGGAGTGTTAGCCATAGTTTTGTTTCCCAGGGTGAGCCCATCACCACCTCGTGAACCACCTCTGCCACCTCCTGTCACCTCAGGCCCACTTTTCAGTGATGCTCTGGAGTTATGTGTGGATCCATCTGTAGAGCTTGTTAAAACTAGCTGACTCCAAGCCAGAGCTACTGAGCCGGAGGATCTGAGCAGAGCCCAGGAATCTGCATTTGCAAGTTCCAGATGGCACAGGCCCTGCAGGTCCAGGAACTGCTTTGGTAACTGCTGCTGTCTACAAGCACAGCAGAACAAATGGGGCTTTGTTTACAACACCGAAGTGTGAGCAGCAGCCTGACCATACCATGTCTCAGTCACGGCACCGATGCCATAAGTGGAGATTCCTTTTACACCTTCGTTTTTATTTGATCTCCTAAACTTCTACTCTGGAGTAAATCTTCTAAGATGTAAAAAAAAATATTTATTTATTTATTTGTGTGTGTGTGTGTGTGTGTGTAGCTTGTCAGTTCCATATGTTTAGCTCTGTGCTTCCATTTTTTTTTTTTTTGTTTTTTTTGTTTTTTTTGTTTTTTGGATTTGGTTTTCTTCTAGACAGGGTTTCTCTGTGTAGCCCTGGCTGTCCTGGAACTCACTCTGTAGACCAGGCTGGCCTCGAACTCAGAAATCTGCCTGCCTCTGCCTCCTAGAGTGCTGGGATTACACACCTTCCAAATTTTTAAATCTGCACTTGGGGTACTTAACTGTAAGTTATATTGCTTGGGAAATCTTGGGCATGGAGTAATGGTGTGGGTGGGAAGGAACCATCATAAAAACCAATTCAAATAACTTTAAGAACATTTGGCAGCAGACAGAATGGAGAATCCAGTGGAACATGCTAAGCCTGAACTTTTATAAAATGTTCCTTCCTTCCAAGAAAGTGTGAGCTATGAATGCCTGGACCTTAGACCTGTGGGAGAGCTGTTACATTATTCAAAGTTGGACATTTTCCAGCTCCAGATCAGTATCTCCAGAGACTTACGAGCTCCTCAGGGGAAAGGCTACAGGAACCACCCTGTGTCTTGTTTGCCCCACGCCTGCTTCCTATCGTTATTGCTCTTGTCTTTTCTTGGGCCAGCAGGGATCCTGTGAGATCACAGTTTGTTTTGCTCCCCTCAGAGAACTGGCAGGCCCTGCATGGGTCATTTTGAAACCTTGGAGGTAAGGGAACCTGAGAGCCCCTTCCTTGCCCTGGGCACTCACTCCCCACCTGTGCAAAGGCAGAGGTAGCACATTCTGCACAGAACACCCTTTTCCTGATGGCTGACATTGCTGTAAATTCTGCCTGGTCCTTTCACACATCTGGAGCGCTCCTGCTCCTGGAACACACTGTACAGGGTGTAGAAGATGAAGCAGATGGACACAGCTGGGAGATAAGACATCGTGGTCGGACTGCAATGCCTGAGACAGTGCTGTTGTGTAAGAGTTCAAGGATGAGCAGGAATTAGCCAGACGGTTAAGGGCAAAGCAGGACAAGCAGTCCCGTATGCTCAACAGGACTCCATACATTTCCAGAATGTTCCTGTGAGAGGACTCAGTCACTGTGGCCCTGCAGAACACGCTTGTTGCTGGCACGTAGAGGCTCCTCAGAACCTTGTGAAGCCTGCCTGATAGGATGGAAATTAAAAAAAAAAAAGTTGTAGCTTGAAAGATGGCTCAGTGGTTCAGAGCAGACATGCTCTTGCAGAGGACCTGATTAGAGTCTCCAGCACCCATGCCCACTGGTTCGTCACTCCCTCTAACTCCAGCTCCAGAGGACCTGATGCTGTCTTCTGGCCCCTTGGGGTATATACACAGCACATGGCAGGCGCTCACACAGACATAGACCTACACACAAATAAAATATGAAATAAATGCATCTTTAAAAGAGTAACAGAATGAGCAAATGGAGAACACCGGACGAGAAATGAGCGAGACTGCCCACCCAGCCTGCTGCTGCTCCCCAGTCCTCTCCCTGTCCTCAGCATGGCCCAGCATCTCTCTGAAGCCCTTCTTCCCTTTTTCTACCCCAGACTTTATCCAAGCATCCATCTCTCCAGTCTCCTCCCGTATTTGGTTTTAATCACACATTCTGTTTTTTTTTTTTTTTTCCCCTAATGGGTAGAGTGCTTGGCAGGTGTGCATGAAGCCCGAGGTTTGATCCCAACACTGTATTAAAGCCTGGTATATTTGTTTTGTATTTGAGACGGGGTTTCTCTGTGTAGTTTTGTCTATCCCAGAACTCACTAATGTAGACCAGGCTGGCCTCTAACTCACAGAGATCTGCCTGCCTCTTCTGGGAGATTAACGGTGTTCACCAGTACTGCCTGGCCTTAAAGTCAGGTATAGTGATGCATGCTTGTGGCCCCAGCACTCAAGAGATCGAAACAAGAGGACCAGAAATCCACAGGTATCTTGAGCTACACAGCCAACTGGAAGCTAGCCTGGGCTACATGAAACCATCTCAATTTTCCAGCCCCCACCAAGAACTCACTTCTGTAGTTTCCTAAGGAGGTGCTATATTAATTTTGTGGCATATCCTCTCTAATTCTAAATCGACATTTTTTCCAACCCTTCTTTTTTGTTAAAGGCTTTTTCAACATTTATTGTTTATTTATTTGTGTGTGTGTGTGTGTGTTCATGTGGGTGTGTGTTTGTATGTGTGTGCTCATGTGTGTGTGCTCATGTGTGTGTCTGTTCATGTGTGTGTGTGTGCTCATGTGTGTGTGCTCTTGTGTGTGTGTTCATGTGCGTGTGTGTGCTCATGTGTGTGTTCATGTGTATGTCTGTTCATGTGCGTGTGTGTGCTCATGTGTGTGTGCTCATGTGTGTGTGTGTTCATGTGTGTGTGTGTTCATGTGCGTGTGTGTGCTCATGTGTGTGTTCATGTGTGTGTGTTCATGTGCGTGTGTGTACATGTAAATCTTTGTTAATTGCTTTCAAAGTTGAGTCTTTGAATCTGTGCCTTTTACTGAATTGTAGACCTAAAACATCAACTTCATGCTGAGTCCCACAGCAACAATGTTATAACTGAAGGTCATCTCAGGGAAAAACTGATACCTTAGTAACAGTAAGTCTTCTCAAAACTGGAACATAGTATCTGCCTTGATTTAAGTTTTTCATGTTTTCTATTAAAAGTATTTTATAGTATTTAAATTTCATACTGTATTGTGTGTGTGTGTGTGTGTGTGTGTGTGTGTGTGTGAAAGAGAGAGAGAGAGACAGAGGACAACTTGCAGGAGTTAGTTCTCTCCACCCCAGGGGTTCCAGGATTTGAACACAGGCCTTCAGGCTTAGCAACACACACCTTTAGCAGCTGAGCCATCTCACCGCGAGCCTCCAGCATGCTCGCCTTATATAGCTTTTGTCGGATGTGCTAAGGGTTTAACTTTTTAAAAATATTTTGATTTATTCTTTGATGGGTTTAGGGATGCATATAATGTGCTTTGATAGTGTTCAGTCTCCAAGAACTTCCTCTTCTCACCTGGAGACTCACTCCAATCCCTTTTTCTTTTAAATAAGGCCTTCATTCATTTCATGTCTTTTAAAAATATGTACTGTGATGGATGTTTTATGTCAACTCAACACAGGCCAAAGTCAGCTGAAATGAGGGACCTCTCAGCTAGGAAAATACCTCCTTAAAATCAGTTGTAGGTAGAACAGTAAGGCATTTTCTCTTTTCTTTTCTTCTTTCTTCCTTTCTTCCTTCCTTCCTTCCTTCCTTCCTTCCTTCCTTCCTTCCTTCCTTCCTTCCTTCCTTTTTTTTGCCAGTCTAAATTTAGTTGATTCTAAATGCATGATGGTGCAGATGTTGCATGAATATCCAGGTACCTGCTGTGCACAGTCAGGAAAGACACAGCATGAGAGAACCCTTGCCCACCAGCTCCTTGGTACACCCTCCCCTCCCTCCAGACATAATTAATAACCTCAATTTAATGAGTCCTGTGTGATTTGGAGTCTTAAAAAAAAAGCCAGAGTCAAAAGTGAACAAGGCTAGAAGAAAAGAAATCATTGTCCATATAGTGCTCTCAGTTCAGATATTTCTGCCAATGGGACAGTCGCTGGTATGTCCAGGCACACCCAGACAAATGTCACCATATATTGCTTTTACTGAGTAGAGGACATCAGGACCCACACTCGTGATCCACACATGGCCCAGGTTGTACTGTCCCACACATCTGTCCCCTCTTCGTGCTAAGAGCTGTGGCCTGTCTGCCTTACGGTGCACAGCTCAGTCAGGGGATGGTCACTCAGTAGCACACAAGGTCAGTTCCTGGGCAGTACAAGGGGTCAAGGTGGAGGAGGCGGTGGTTCAGAAACTATCGGACAACAGACCTTGGTGACTTCTTCAGCAATCACAGCCAACACCTGGCTAAAAGATCTGAGCAGGAACTAGAGGAAAGAGTGTTACTGTGTGCCACAAGGGATGTCCTATGCTGGGAGAGAAGGTGAAGCCACAGGCTTACTAGGCATTGTGTGAGGAGGATGACACACTGTCACCATGAGTAAGGCATTTTCTTAATTAGTGATGGGTGGGGGAGAGCTCAGCCCACTGTGAGTGGTGCCATGCCTGCGCTGGTGGCCCTGGGTTCTATAAGAAAACAGGCTGAGCAAGCCATGAGGGAGCAAGCACGTAAGTAGCACACCTCCAGCGCCGCTACTCAGTTCCTGCCTCCCGGGTCCTGCCCTGATTCGGTTCCTGTTGTGACTTCCTTTGACAATGAATCGTGATGTGAAAGTGAAAGCTGAATAAACCTGTTCATCCTGGATTTGCCTTTTGCTTGTGGCATTTCATCACAGCAGCCAAAACCCCAACTAACCCTAATATGACTAAAAACAAAATTTGTAATGTATATACTGGTATTTTGACTACATGAATGTCTGTTTACCATATACATGCCTAGTGTGCCTGGAGAGCCAGAAGAGGGCGCTGGGAGCCTTGGAACTGGAATTACAGATGGTCGTGAACCTAAGGCTTCTGGAAGAATGGCCTGTATTTTTATCTGCTGTGCCATGACACAGAGTTTTAGTAGAGTTGCTTGCATGAGCATGGGTGTGGAGTTATTCATGGGAGAACGGGCAATTTAGCAGTGGCTACACCAATAAATAGAAATGACTCCGCAAACACCAGGGGTTGCATTTGGGGAGATTATTTTTGGAGATTGCTTTAAGGCACCACTGTTTACCACCAGGTGATATCATATTACCTCACGCCTACAGTATAAGAACCTTAGACAGGGCTGGAGAGATGGCTCAGTCAGTAGGAGCTCTTGCTGTCCAAGTGTGAAGATCTGAGTTCACATCTCCAGCACTCACGTAAGAATGTTAGGTGTGGTTGTGCGCATCTGTAACTCCAGAACTGGGGGTGAGGAGGCAAAAGGCTCTCTGGCAGCCTAGCTCCAGGTTCAGCAAGAGATGCTATGACAAGGGAATAGGCAAGGAGTTATGGAGCAGAACACCAGACGTTCTCCTTTGGGCAGAGTGCGCGCGCGCGCGCGCACACACAACCTTAACAACTATTCTCTATATATCCTTTCCCAGGCTTTATGTTGTTATTACTATCAGCCATTTTCCTTTTACATACGCTGTAGTACACCAATGTATTGTTATTATTTTTGTTTTGAACAGCAAAATTATCTTTTACTAACCATCAACTTAAAAAGGCATTTATGTTATTCTGGTCATTTTCTGATTGTTTCATACTCAGAGGGCTTTGCATTAGCTACTTTGTGTTTCTGCTAAAAAAAAATAAAATAAAAGGAAGCATATATTAAGTCTTTCAATAGTGAATGGTCCTCAGAGATAAACATAGGAATAGTTGATATTTGAATGCATGAGGTTATCAAAATACTGCAGCCAACCCAAACAGCCAAGTGGTGGTGAGTTTCTTAATTTATAAAGCTAGATGGCTTCGCAATTAAATTAGAAGCAATATATTTCGTTGCAATGGTAACTTTTCATTTCCTTCAGCCTTAATTATATCTTTTAATACTACATACATATATATTTATATATATCAGGATAAGGATATATAATATTATATATATATGGATAATATATATGTATATATGTATATCCTTAGACATCTGATATAAGTCTACAGCCATACCACACTGAACTCGATAGGGCTTGTCTGGTCTTGGAAGCTAAGCAAGGTCGAGTCTGGCTGATACTTGGATGGGAGATAACAAGTCTCATCTTGTCTGGTAGATTACAAGCACCATGAAGATAGTACGTGTATTTCACAGTTCCTTAGTACTCCTTTCCCAATTTTAAGTTCCATATACATATACGACAGGTATTTTATAAGTTTTGAGCTTATGAATACATATATCAGATGAAGTTATCGAAACTGGGACTTGTAGCTGTGCCACTTTCAAAGTCCTCACATAGCCAGTCCTAAGGATCATTAGCATGAAGCTTGAGGTGACACCTCTTTGTTTCCCAGAACCCGTGGATCAGGCTTCTTTATCACGTTGGCTTAGAGTCTAAGATGGCCAAGAAAACCTGGCCCACTGTTATGTCTGGAGTTCTAGAGTGGTCAGGTTAGAATACCCTTCCCATTCTTTACATGAAGTCAGGATTCATTTCAGCATTTTCTTTCCCCGAGCCTCCCACTCGAAAACTGATAGGTGCTAAGACACCAAGAAGAGGAAATGTGGCGCTTGCCTTCTAGAGGCTCCCTCTGACTCCAACATGCCCAAACAGCCAGGGCATCTAGGCTCCCGGTGACCTATTTTAATTCCCGGCTGACGTGCCAGCCAACCCAGCACACTTCCTCATGGTGCAGTAAGTACAGGCTGTACTCACTTGGCTTATTGCCCCTGAGAACTCATCCAATCCTCTTTCCTCAAGTTCTTTAAGTAGGTCTCCTAATCAGCTTCGAGGGTCAGAAGGCTGGTCAGAGGGTTCTACATGTTGTAGAATGAAACCTGTTCCCTACGATGTGGTCTCAGGAGGACTTAGCTCGTTCCAGTTTTCCAGAGACACCAACTCTGCTTCCGGATTTCTTTGTCACTCACTGAACTATTGCAGAAGCTGCAATCTCACTTGCAGCTGTCTGGCTCTCCTGACTGTTTTGTTCTATGCATGCCCAGAGCACATGTCTACCATGCAGCCTAGCAATGTACTTCTTCCACAGACCCTAGAGTTCCCTACTGCATTGCCCAAAAGAGTATCAAGGCTGCCAAGGGGAAAGCCTTCCAGTAACATCTACTACCACAGATGATGAATGCTGCCAAGGTCATTCCTAGGACACATGTGAAGAGATTCTATAAAAAAGAGAATCACCAGGGCCAGGCATAGTAGCACACACTTGGAAAGCAGATATCTATCATGGATAGCCTGGTCTACTTAGAGAATTCTAGGCCAGCCAGTGCTACACAGTAAGGCCCTATCTCAAGGGGAGAAGGAGGAGGAGGAAGTGGAGGAAGAGAAAGAGAAGCAAGAAGAAGAGAAGGACAGAGAATACAGTTTCCCAACATGTTGCCTCTTAAATACTACTATGCTGAAACAACCTAAATACCCAACAGTCAGGAGGCAACTAATGCTGAACCACAGCTCTAACAAGAAATGATAGTTTAGCTGGGTATGGTGGCACACACATTGCCATAATTCCAGCACTGAGGAGGCTGAGGTAAGAGAGTAGGGAATCATCCTTGACCTGCCATATTATTTCTCTCTCTCTCTCTCTCTCTCTCTCTCTCTCTCTCTCTCTCTCTCTCTCTCTCTCTCTCTCTCTCTCTCTCTCTCTCTTCCTCTCCTCTCCTCTCCTCTCCTTCCCTCCCTCCCCCCTCCCTTCTGGAATTCTCCTGTCTTTGCCCTGCCTCTCTCCCTACAGTATTGTGCTATTGTGCTGTGCATCCACTCCCGGTGGATTCAGGTTCTCAAATCTGGGTGGCAAGTATTTTTACCCACTGAGCCGTCCATCTCTTTATTTATTTGTTTGTTTGTTTATGCTTTTAGGTCTTAGAATATAGCCCAGACTATCTTTGAACTAGAGATCCTCCTGCTTCAGCCTTCAGAATGTTGGGATTATAAAAACACTCCTTTACATTTGGTGCTAGTTTACTGTTGACACAATTACAACATGAACAAAGAATAATGACCAAGCTAAATAAGCGGTACAAGAAAGAGCAACATGCTGAATAACTCCATTTATATGAGAAAAGTGCAACAAATCCAAAGGACAAAAGATAAACTGCTGCAGAGTTGGGCAGGAGGTAAGAATTTTGCAGGACTTGGGAACTTCTTAGTAAACTGGGTATCCCTGTCTTGTTATGATGATATTGTCAAGAGTGTAACTTTCATTCTAAAACGCAACAAACTGTACAATTTAAACATGTGCGGTTTTACTGGAGTCAGTCATGACCCAAGAAGGCTGGTCTTAAAGCAAAGACTCAGGTACCAGCTGATGGCAGCAGTGGAACCTGTGCTTCAGAGAGATCTTCAGGCAGTAGGGAGGTGCTTTCTCTAGACTGAGCTGGACTGAGACTACAATCACTTTTAGATTATTTGAAATATCTGCAGGCTATTTGTGGCATCTCCGGACCATTCTTTGCTATACAGTTAAGAGGAATTTACCAACAAAACCCAGCTTTACAGATGGAGGGTGGAGACCCAAGAATCATAGCCTTGGGAAAACGAAACCCGTAATACCCCTACAGAACCAACCCCAGGCACAAGTCTTTGTGGGATAACTATGACCAAGTGTCAAGGAGACTGAGTTAGGTGCCCATCACCGGGAAATCTTGCTTTAAAACACTCAGGGCTAAGGAATTGCTAACTCACAGCAGAGCCCGAGGATGACTTCATTGTCCTCAGTTCCCAGATTACGT
This sequence comes from Apodemus sylvaticus, assembly GCF_947179515.1. Lineage (NCBI taxonomy): Eukaryota > Metazoa > Chordata > Mammalia > Rodentia > Muridae > Apodemus > Apodemus sylvaticus. Next base: position 81,641,297 of record NC_067485.1, on the reverse strand, counting down.
GCACATTTGCAAGCTTTCACGCACATTTCTGTACAGGGTGTACGTAGATTTTTATCAGACTCTGAAGAATTTCATGATTATAAAAAGATGCAACACCCCGGGTCGGGCGTTGCTAGACTCATCTGTTCTTTCTCTTTCCTTCTAGACCTATTGGAACAAAAACGAGAAGTCTCGCTCATTCTTGCCGAGATTAGATCTAGGAGGCACGTTCTGGAACATGTAACAACACCCCCTCTTCCCTGGGAACACAGTCTCCCCTCCTCTCCAATCAGCCCGGGCGCTTCTGAGAACCTGGGACTTGTTTCCCAGCGTTCAGATGCGCCCTGCCTGCCCGACACGTTTTCTTCCTCCCTCAGAGTGCAGTACTCTTTGCCCAGTGCCTTCCATCTAATTTACTTTGACCTGAAAGTCATGAGGGGGTGTTTTTTCCTCGAGCCCATCCTGGAACCCCACAGGCGCGACACCCCACTGCTGCGCGGGTGGGCTGGCAGAGGCACACGCACACTTTTCTCTAAGTTCCTTACGCCTTACCGAACTTGTTAGACCTGCTCTCCCTAAGTCACCGAAACGCCAGTGGGGTCGCTCGACTCCCTTGCACGTAGGTCCCCGGAGCCAGGCAAGGGGTTCTTACCTGTGCTCTCCCAGGCTCCCTCCACGTGTCTCCTCCCCCCTCCGCCCCCTCCACCCCCTCCATCCCCCAGACCCTCCGCGATCCTCTCCAGCTGGACTCCAGCCTCAGCTCCGGGAAGATGTGACCTCCCGACACGGATCAACTTTAGCTAGGCGTTGAGGTCCCCCTCTGCTCCCCTGTTCCGGCGCATGACGCTCCCTACCCGGCGTCACCCGCAGCGGGAGCAACAGCAGTAGTAACAGCTGCAACACCGGGAGGGCGTGGACTCCATAGCCCCAGAGCTGAGGCGAGGCCATGGCCGATCGTCCCCAGCAGCGACCCATTGGGACGCAAGGCTGGGGTCTCTGGGAGGTGGCGAGCTCAGCTCCAGGACCAGCCGGCTGCTATGGAGTATTCGCTTTCGCTTTTGCTTTAGCCCCCGGGATAGCAGAGGTGCGAAGTGGTGACTGATCTGTGACTCAGCATCCCCACCCCTACTTTGAAAGAAGCCCCGGCGGCCTGCAGTGACGCCCCCTCCCCGGTGAGGCTGCTCCTGTCCCCCGAAGCGCGGGGCCCTCACCTGTACAAGCCGGCAATCGCCCTTTTCATTCCTTAATGCTGTCTTCACTGCAGAGGCAAACTCCTTTGGGTCCACTCTGCCGCTACGCGCCCACCTGACTGCAGCCTCCTTCACTTGTCACCTGTCCTGGCTGCTGATCTTCAGTAGTTCGGATTGCAACTTTCAGAATTCCCCTCTAGGTAGCCCTGAGCGTGACTGTCCGCGCGGTGTCCTTGGGCGACTGCATATGTGTCGCCCCAGTGCAACCGACTCTCAGTACTGGGCGGATGGAAGATTCTACACCCAGGTCACTTTCCTGGTGCACTCAGGCTCCAGGAAACTGTTCTTGGCTTCTGGCTTCTACACAGCTGCTCCTGGCTGCCTGCCTGCAGTGGCTCTGGCAGGGGCCCAGGCCCAGGACACTTGGCCTTCTTCAGGCAAACTGTGCCTCATGGCTTAAGTGTAGAAAAAGTGCCAGGACTGGACAATGTGGTACAGGGTTGGGTATAATAAAGATATTTTAAATTCAGGGTTCAGAGGCAGAGCTCAGAAAGCCAAGAAGCACAGCCTAGAACAGGGACTGGTGTGGGGTTCTCCAAGACAGAATCACAGTTCACTGCTTTCCCAATAGTCACATAGAGAGCTGTGTTGGGTGTTGAAGCTATTTTCTTCCAAGAGAGGTTGAGGACCCTATTGATCAGTATGGTTTAGATCATAGCAAGGCCAGATACGTTCACCACACAAAGCTGACAGTCTTTTGAGATTCTCCCACAATGTCCAGGGCAGGAATCAGGCCCTACCCCAAGTCACACACATTCAAGCCTTAAGCCAGGGTCATTGTTACTTTAATATAACGTATCCATACATGAAAGGAATGATATTTCTATGTCAGCAACATTTACAGACAATGTCTGTTGGGTTGGAATTCTTGCTTCCTAGAGGGTAGACCTTTAACTGGATCCCAGAGCGACAGGTTCCTCCTCCTTCTCGTGATCCCGTAATTTTTCTTGGCTTTCTACCCTGCCTCAAGCTCTGTCTAAAAAATCTAAAACAAAATCAAAAAGCCTGGGCTGTGGCTCAGTGGGCAGAATGTTTGCCCAGTGTGCACAGGCCCCTGAATTCTTATCCTCCGTACTGCATAAACCTGGCATGGTGCACATGCCCATGGGCACTGGGGAGCTAGGGGTGGGAGAATCAGGAGTTCAAGGAGTTCAGCTACAGAGACCTGGAGGCCGGCCTGGGCTGCCTGGCACCCTGTCTCCAAAATAAAAGAAGACAAACACAATGGGACACCTGCTCATTACCCACCCAGATGGTGACCACAGGAGGTCTACTATTTTATCCGAGCAGGAACAGAACAATCCCTCCAGCTGAGACCAGCCTGGATACCAGTTTATGTCCTCTCTAAATACTCAAGAGTGTGTGTAAGGGTGATACATTAAAATGAAAAAAATTAACAATATGTCTTAGTAACATCAAGCATCTTCAATAAAACTAATAAGATTATCGAATGCATAAGAAAAATATAATGACTCCTGAGCTGAGCACAGCGGTGCACGGCTGCAGTCCTAGCCCGTGGGGATGAGGCAGGCGAGTCCAGAGTTCAAAGCCACCCTCACCTGTCTCTCTCCACCCTGCGAATGGACTTCCTTCTATAGTCAGTGAAGTAGAGTTTTCCCTGTTATTGTTCTCAGGACCTTGTGATCCTTATGGAGTGGATTCAGAGGAGACACAAACCACAGAGCAGAGATCAGAGAGAATTAGTATAGAATAGTATGAGTGAGTGTCAAGGGTTGAGAGTGGACAGTGACAAAGACAGGATTCTGGGAGATGCACTCTCGCAGGGTCAAAGACACCACTGAAGAGGAAAACTCCCTCACAGGCTCACTGTGGGTGGGCAGTGTCCAGAGAGCAAGCTGGTGACTTGTAGGCTTGCAGCACTCCTTAAACCTTCTGGAACACATAACGCCCTGCCTGGGCGATTTAAGAGTTAAGCCTATTTGGTTTAACTCTTAAAGGAGAGGATGAGGGTCTATTTTTGTCCTTTACAAGTAATATTATGGCATATTGAGCAGTTTAAAACATCATGTTCTCATCCAAGGCCAAAAGGAGAACTAAGATCCTGTTCTTCTGGCCAGTAATTAAGAGGCTGAAATTTCACTTCCTAGTTTTCAAGATGATGATTGTGAAAGAAAGAGAAGTCCACCCTCAATGGCTAGAAGCCTGCTAGTATGTGTCCTAATCCTTACTTAGTATTGTGACAAATTCTTTGTAAACTCCATTCTCTCTCTCTCTCTCTCTCTCTCTCTCTCTCTCTCTCACACACACACACACACACACACACACAAACACACACACTTAAAAAGTATCTTTTTACAAACCACACTTTATGAATTTAAGACTCTTTCGGCTTAATTTTCTTCTGTAGATCACAGTGGGCAGAATGTACTTGTGCGCAAAGCCACAGCTTTTATATTTTTTGAACTTCATCTTTGGGGCTGCAGACTATAGCCCAGTGGTAGAGCACTTGCCTTAAGGCAAGGCAGGGGTTTATTTGGGAGAAAAGCTACAGAGGTGGTCTTTGTAAGAATCAAAACTCATAGTTCACTAACAAGACGGGATAGTTATAGGACAGAAGGGAGGGCCAGAAAATAAAGTTGAAATGTTTCCTTTTTTGTCCTACAGTCAGTTGGCCATTGGTAGGGACAGACTGTGAATTAAAGAATTCTAATTCACCTGTTAATGCACATCACTAAGTGATCAAGTGATGTACGTTAATTTGTGTCATTTTGTTATTTTTGTGGTGTTTTCTTGGACCTCTTTTGATGAACTGTTCTGGAATAGTTTATTACCTGTGATCTCTTAAGTGTTTTTTGTTATCTTCAGACCAAAGTATTCCTTCTGGTGTCTTATGTAGAGATGGCTTTGTGGCCATAAATTTATTTAATGCATTTTTATCATAGGAAGTTTTTACCTCTCCTCAAATTTTAATTATAGTTTTTCTGGGTATAATAGCCCCAAAGCTCACTGGCATAACAATGGCATGAATGTTATAGAAACAACCAACTACTTTCTGGGTGTATTTACAGCCTACTCCACAAATTAAAACCTGTGCCTGGTATCATTTAACTGGGCCAAAAGTCCATAGGCTAGTTAGATCATTGGCCCTAGGGGAAAAGCTTATCTTATTCTGATAAATGTACCCAGTAAGAAACTACCTTTTAAGTGCTTATCTTTCAACACATAGATTAATGCATTTTCAACCATCATCAGAGAAGATAATTATTGCATTAGATGACAATTAATACAGAGTTCACAAATGGTGAGTGTGCAGAGAATAAGAGACTGCAGTATTCACCTCCAAATGGGATATCTATATCATACCTCTCCCTCAAGGCTTAGGGATCATCACAGAAGAGGGGATGGAATTCTTTTAAGAGCCAGAGGAATTAGGCATCAGCAGACATGGACATGACAGTATACTTGTACATATGAACTCACAATAGCAGGGACTGCCCGCACAAGTCCTGTAGGAAATCAAGGTAGCCAAAATACCAGCATGGATGGAGGAGGACTTCAGGAAGTCCCAACCTAGCCTGAGAAACAATTGGTCACTGATGGCTGTTGGGGTGGGGGGGGGGGGGAGAGGGGAAGGGGAGGGGAGGGAGAGAAAGAGGGAGAGGGAGAGAGGCTGTTATTTTTGTTTGTTTGTTTGAGGGATATTAACCATGAGGCTAACCATGAGCCAGTGGGGTTTTTTAAATTATATATTTCTTTACAAATAAAGAGTATAAACTAATACAGTCACAAAAGAACACACATGGTATGCACTCACTGATAAGTAGATATTAGCCCAGAAGCTTGGAATACCCAAGATACAATTCACAGACCTTATGAAGCTCAAGAAGAAGGAAGACCAAAGTGTGGATACTTTGGTCCTTCTTAGAAGGGGGATCAAAATATACATGGGGGGAGATATAGAGACTGTGGAACAAAGACTGAAAGAAAGTCCACCCAGTGACTGCCCCACCTAGGGATCTATCCCATATATAGTTACCAAAACCAGACTATTGTGGATGCCAACAAGTGCTTGCTGACAGGAGCTTGGTGTAGTTGTCTCCTGAGAGTCTCTGCCAGTTCCTGACAAATACAGAAGTGGATGCTCTCAGCCAACCAATGGACTGAGCACAGAGTCCCCAATGTAGGAGCTAGAGAAAGGACCCAAGGAGCTGAAGAGGTTTGCAGCCCCATAGGAGGAACAACATTATGAACCAACCAGTACCCCCAGAGCTCCCTGGGACTAAACCACCAACCAATGAGTATGAATGGAGACTCCAGCTGCATATGTAGCAGAGGATGGCCTTGTCAGACATCAATGAGAGGAACCCTTAGTCCTGAGAAGGCCCAATGCCCCAGTGTAGGAGAATACCAGAACAGGGACGCAGGAGTGGGAGGGTTGGTGAGCAGGGGGAGAGGGGATGGGATAGGGTGTTTGTGGAGGGGAAATGAGGAAAGCAGATGACATTTGAAATGTAAATAAAGAAAATATTTAATTAAAAAAGAGAGTATAAACTACTATTGATACACGATCAGGATGAGTTCAACATTGTGCTGTAATTGAAGATGTATTTGAATCACATTTTAAGGCATCTCTTTCAATCATGAGGCTTTAAGAATGTTCTTGCTTGAATTTGTTTTGTTTTTGTTTTCTTAGTCATAACTGGCACTGTCACCAGCTTTACAAGCTATTTTCCTGTGGTTCCCACCAAGGTCTCGTAACTTCTTGTCATGGCTTCCTCTGACACATCAGGTTCTACGCTTCGTCTTCTTGTGCTTTTGTCTTAGCAACCATTCTATTGCTGTGAAGAGGCACTGTGACCAAGGCAACTCTCAAAAGGGAAGGCATTGACTTGGGGCCTTGTTTATGGTTTCAGAAGCTTAGTCCACGGTCATCGTGGCACAGAGCATTATGGGATGTGTGGGGTTGGAGGAGATGCTGAGGCTCATCCATAGACCAAGAGAGAGTGGCATTGGGCCTGGTTTGGGCTTTTAAATCTCAAAACCCAACCTCCAATGACACTTCTTCTAAAAAGGCCACACCTATTTCAACAAGGCCACACCTACTTCAACAAGACCACACCTACTTCAACAGGGCCACGCCTACTTCAACAAGGCCACACCTACTTCAACAAGGCTACACCTAGTTCAACAAGGCCACAAGTCCTAGTCCTTTTAATCCTTTCAAATAGTGCCACTCCCATGACCAAACATTCTAATATGTAAGCCTATGGAGTGCATTTTTATTCCAACCACCACAATGTCCTTCATCTGAAGCACTCTTTTCTCAGTTTCAGGATTAAATCACCCGCATGGCATTTGCGCTGATTCATGTCTGTGTCAGTTTGACTCCAGCTGGAATCACTGGGAAGAGTGACTGAGGAAGCTCAAGTCTCTGAAGCATTTCTTGATTGATGATTGACAATTAATGATGTGGGCAGGCTGAGCTCACTGTGGGCAGTGTCATCCCTACACAGGCAGTCCTGGGTGCTGTAAGAGAGTAGGCCGGTGGGCTGGAGAGATGGTTAGAGAACTGACTGCTTTTCCAGAGGTCCTGAGTTCCATTCCTAGCAACCACGTTGTGGCTCACAACCATCTATAATAGGATCTGGTGCCCTCTTCTGGTGTGTCTGAAGACAGTTACAGTGTACTCTTATACATAAAATAAATAAATAAGTCAGAGAGAGAGAGAGAGAGAGAGAGAGAGAGAGAGAGAGAGAGAGAGGTTCCTGCCTGGTGCTCTTGCTCTGACTTCTCTTCATGATGAACCATAAGGCTGAACAAACTCTTTCTCCTCCATCTGTGAATCAGTGTCTGCATCTGGACAAAGGGGTGGGGGAGCATGGCCTTTGTGGCCTGTCACTTCTGTGGACCCTGACTCTTTACAGTACTGGGAAGCTAGAAGGAGCCAGTTTTCTCCCCAGCTGTCTCTACCTTTCCCGGAAGAAGCAGGTCAAAGGGCAGTGTGTGGGAATTGTTTCTCTCCTCCTGCCACGTGGATCCCAGGGATCAAATTCTAGTTGTCAAGTTTCGTGGCAAGTGCCTTCCTTGCTGAGCCGTGTTGCAATCTGGAAGAAGCATCTCTCTTCATTAGAAAGCCAGCAATGCCTATGGGAATTGTTTAAACTAGACAAGACATTTTGCTGTCCTGCCAACTAGTAGATGAGGCCAGATTTACTTCAGATTCAATGAAGAAGCTATAATTTCCTGTTGTGAAAAGTTTTAAATTGATATATATACATATATATGTAAATATATATATATTCATTGTACATAATGATGAGTTTCATTATGACATTTTAATACACGTATATATAATGCACCTGGGTCATATGCACCCTCATTATCTTCTTGTCCCCCTCCCTCTTACTGAGGATACTTACTCTTATCTTTCCCCATCACAGATATACATGTACATAGTGCACGCTTGGGTCTTACTCATGTTCATTACCCTCTTATTCTCTACACAGATCTCTTTTCTCATTACGAATAGTTCCCCTTCTATTTCCACTGTGTGTGTGTGTGTGTGTGTGTGTGTATGTGTGTATGCATTGCACTCAGAAGCTGCAATTACATGCTCACGTCCTGCATAAGGCCCATCAATACTCCATCATACAGGTAAGGGGATCCCTGTGCATTTATAGACAGCTCATTCTTGATGTGTTTCACTGTGTAGCCCTGACATGGAATTTGCTCTATTATAGTACAGGCTGGCCCCGAACTCACAGAAATCTTCCTATCTCTGCCTCCCAAGTGCTGGGAATAAAGACATGCACCACCCAACTCAACAGCCTGATTATCAGAGTTTTGACTAGTTATAAGTCTCTGCAATAGCTACTTGTCACAGCAAAAAAGGAAGCTTCTATGACCAAAGTTGACCAAATGGTATTCTATAGGTGTAAACATAAATATTCAGGAGACAATTTTACAGAACATCTTGTCCATTTGGCAAAGCAACAGCAGATGCTTCTCTAATAGAGCCCGTGACCCTCCTGGCCTCTGACTTTTGATCACGTTTACTGTCCAGGCATGAGTTGGATGGAACAGGCCTCAGATCTAATCATAAAGTAGTTGGGCCATCCCATAGTAATCATGTAGCTGTTGAACCAGTGGGCATATCTCACCTGTCAGGTCAGTAGTATAACATACAGGACTTATAACTGAGTAAGACTGTTGTTGAGAATTCTCCCTCACAGTCTACATAGCATCTTCTAACACTACTACCACAGCTAGTGCAGCTGTAATTTCCATGTGGGTCCAGAAGTCTGTAGATCAATCACAACCAGCCAGGTTGGCTTTGGTAACAAAAACCTCTCACTTATTTATGGCTTGTAACCACACAGAATGTGTTTTGTATTTGAGCTACATTGTATCAAAAGCTAGCTAATCCTAATTGGTCTTCACAGTCTGATACACTGAAAAAAAAACCCAAGCCTTATCTTTAAACTTATCAGGCAAGGAAACAGCAAGAGTAGTTGGTGAGGTAGTTGGCTGGTTAAGTTTCAACTTGGGGAGCGGGTATGCATGCATCTATCATATTTCTTGCCTAAATCAAATCATATAGCCTTGTTTGAGCTCAGGAGTGTGGTGAAGTGTATCTCCCCCACCCTGTGGACCACCAAAGATGTATGAACATTTGTACCTGCTTTGAGATAGCATAATGGGTTCTCCTCTTTACCCCATAACGTGTCTTTTAGGATTTCTTTGAATTTGTAATTGTCCACCACAATTGCCAACTTGATTGGATTTAGAATCACCATGGAAACGCACCTCTGTGTGGGTCTGTGAAGATGCTTCTGAGCAAGGAAGATCCATTTCATGGGCAAACTGACTGCCACTACTCATCTGTTCCTGGATGTTAGATGTCACCTGCTCCTTCCACATCTCTTGTCATGCCGTTCCTGCCAGGATGGGCCACATTCCCTAGACCAGCAGTCCCAGACAAAGCCTTTTTCCCTTAAGTTGCTTCCTGTCAAATGTTTCACACACACACACACACACACACACACACACACATTCACATGCATACACTCAAGACATCTTCAGAGATGGGAATTGTTGGAGAGGAAAGGAAATGGCCATGACTCCCAAATGTGTCCTTTGTGGAGCAAAAATGTCATGTGTTTTGCCTAAGATGAGGGAACAGATTGGCCTCCGAACCTAGAGTAGAAACCATAGTTTAGAGTCATAGTGGTTAATTAATATCTGATTCTAAACCTTCAGTGTCCTCATTTGGACATTTTCTGTCCCAACTTTATTTCCTTTATCCACTGTAGTAATTTCCTAGATTAATTATTAGGTCAACTAGAATTTTGTTTAAAATTTGACCTCGGGGTCAAAGATGTCAGAAGCTGGAGAGGGAGCACACTTTCCCCTGAGAGGTATGCCTTCTCATACCCTCAGCTAACCATTCCTCACAAACAGGGCACGTAGGAACACTTGGATCTTGTTTGGACCACATTTATTAAAGAAAATTCTCCCTTGTTTTCCTGTGTCCAGTCTGCAGGACTTGTATTCATAGCGGTTGGTCTGAAAACACAGCTAGACAGTTCTAAGTCCTCAGGTATCTCAATTTAACAGGGACTCGGGGGATTCGAACTGCCCCTCCCCCACAACTCACAAAGCATCCAGAAGACTGAAGCTTTGGCCTGAACCACTCACTCTGTGTCTTTCTGCTGCTGTCACAATGGGGCCATGAGTAGGTAGGAAGGAAACCAGGTCTGTTGTTTCTTATTTTTCTTTATTTTTTCTTTTTTAGTCCCCCCCCCCCCCCCAAGACAGGGTTTCTCTGTGTAGCCCTGGCTGTCCTGGAACTCACTCTGTAGACCATGTTGGCCTCCAACTCAGAAATCTGCCTGCCTCTGCCTCCCAAGTGCTGGGATTACAGGCGTGTGCCACCAGCGCCCGGCTTGGTCTGTTGTTTCTTGCTCCCCCACTTCTCTGGTCACACAGGAGGTGGGATGTTTTTCAACCCAGCAGATTAACATCTAGGGATTTTAAGTTCCCCAGTTCATGTGTAGGTGGTTACGAGGGACGCGCACACAGTCAGTTCCTTAACTTGTCAGCTGTAATACAGAACACCACCCATCACCCTGTCACCCCAGCTGTGGAGTTTTGCATGCAGGGTTTCCAGGCCTCCATCTTGATGTATGTGGGTCAGAGGGTCTCCTCGTAGGCATTTACCACTAGAGTTCAGTTTATCTGGGCTATTCACTCAGCACGGAGGGCAGAACTTACAACTCCAGTTGCAACTCTGGAGAAGATGAAAAAGGGGGGATTTGAGAGTATCCTAATACACGGTGTCAGTCTCAGACATTTTCTAAAGTCTGGTTTGTCAGCATGCTTGCCTGACCTGCACTAGGCCCTGTAATTTATTTCCAGCATTGCGTAAATAGAGCATGGTGATATGTGCCTGTAATCCCAGTACACAGGAGGTAAAGACAGGAGAACCAGAAGTTCAGGAGTGGGCTGGAGAGATGGCTCAGCGGTTAGGAGCACTGATTGCTCTTCCAGAGGTCATGAGTTCAACTCCCAGCAACCACATGGTGGCTCACAACCATCTGTAATGGGATCAGATGCCCTCTTCTGGTGTGTCTGAAGACAGCAACAGTGTACTCACATACATGAAATAAATAAATAAATCCTTGAAAGAAAGAAAGAAAGAAAGAAAGAAAGAAAGAAAGAAAGAAAGAAAGAAAGAAAGAAAGAAAGAAAGAAAGAAAGAAAGAAAGAAAGAAAGAAAGAAAGAAAGAAAGAAAGAAAGAAAGAAAGAAAGAAAGAAAGAAAGAAAGAAAGAAAGAAAGAAAGAAAGAAAGAGGAAAAAGCTCAAGGGTATTTGTCAATACATATAAAGCCCAAGGTCCAAGAAAAACAGTTCACAGCTGCATAAAGCGATGCAAACCCGAAATACCAGGAAGCTGAAATACGATTGTAAGCTCAAGGCTAGCTTGGGCTGCATAGTGAGATGCTGTCTCGACAACAAAAACACTGAATTTGTAGGATTTTTTATCTTCTATGTCACCAGTTATGTTAAGTTTATCCAAAGACCAATTTAGCTTCATGAAGCCTGTATCCCCAAGTTCTGCTTCTAATGTATAAATGTTGGGGATTGGTTCCAATGCTTTGCATTAATCCCGCCACCAAAATCGGAAATCTGCATGTCCGAACACTGAAGGTCCTTGTCCCCAGTTGGTTTTTGATTGATCATTAAGCAGCCAATGGCCAATGGCTGGGCAGGTAGACTGAGCTGGTGTAGGTAGACTCTAGATTTGTGTAGGCTAGGAACTGAGAGAAAGGAAGACAGAATCACCATGACTCTATAAGAGAGCAGGCTGAGTAAACCAGGGGAAGCAAGCCAGTAAGAAACATCCCTCCACGGCCTCTACATCAGCTCCTGCTTCCTGACCTGCTTGAGTTCCAGTCCTGACCCCCTTTGGTGATAAACAGCAGTGTGGAAGTGTAAGCTGAATTAACCCTTTCCTCCCCAACTTGCTTCTTGGTCATGATGTTTGTGCAGGAATAGAAACTCCTGACTAAGACAGTATATATATATAGCTGATAACAGTACAGGTGTTACTGATCATTAATTTTGTCCTCACAAGGTAAAAGTCATGGCCTCAACTGAAGTGGGTTTTTTTTTTTTTTTGACCAAAGTGCAGTGCAATCAGCCATGTTGCAACACCTCCCTGACGTCAGACAAATGTCTAGACTTCTTCAACTTTGTCTCCTTGTCAAATTTAAAATGGGCTTCTTGCCCTTGGGAGTTCCAGCTCCCACTGCAAGGTCACGTGCCTGCCGATAAGAAGAACTAAGAGAGGACATGCCACTTTCGTTCTCTTCAAGACACACCCCAGGCATCGCACACACCACTTCTTCTCCTGTCTCTGTGTTCAAAGCTTAATTACATGGCCTGACGTAGCTGCAAAGGAGGCTGGAAAACATCCTTAGCACGGGAGAAATATGTTCTGTTTTACTTCCCCGTAGCTGTGAGATAAACGCCATGACCAACGCGACTATGGGTAAGAAATGGTTTATTTCAGCTTATACTTCTAGGTCATAATCTATCATTGAGAGAAACCAAGTAGCAGGTGAAGCAGAAGCCATGGAAGAACACTGCTTATTGGCTTGCTTACTGGTTCATGCTCAGCCTGTTTGCTTATATAACCCAAGTCCTCCTGCCAATGGGTGGTGCCATTCACAGTGGGCTGGGCCTTCCCTTGTCAATCATCTGATCAATCTGATCAAGGGGAGTCTTCAACTGAGGTTCCCTCTTCCCAGATGTCTCTAGGTTGTGCCACACTGGCAATATAAGCTACCTAGAACACCAACAAGATGAGTTTGTCTAAAACACGGAATCTTATTACCAATGGGAAGAAGGGAGGAATGGATGTAGGGCGCCATTGAAGTTTCTGTCACAAGGATTCATTTCCCATTGTTTACATCTCATGCTTGATAATTCAAACATCTCAGCTGTACCCGAGTCTGGCAGGGATGCTCGCATGAGTGTCTAAACCATGTCTTGTTTTTGCCTTAGTCGTGTTTTTCATCACTGTGACAAAGATCAACAGAGATAATGTAAGGAGGAGAGGTGAGCTCTAGCTCAGTTTGAGGGGGTACACCACACAGTGGTAAGGAGGAGAGGTGAGCTCTAACTCAGTTTGAGGGGATACACCACACAGTGGTAAGGAGGAGAGGTGAGCTCTAGCTCAGTTTGAGGGGATACACCACACAGTGGTAAGGAGGAGAGGTGAGCTCTAGCTCAGTTTGAGGGGATACACCACACAGTGGTAAGGAGGAGAGGTGAGCTCTAGCTCAGTTTGAGGGGGTACACCACACAGTGGCAGGGAAGGCACGGAAGAGGGTTTCTGGGGCAGCAGAAGGATATTGTGGAACTCCTCATATGATGGCTTCCTGGGACAGCAGAGAAGGAGACTGGAAGAAAGGCTGGGCTGTCACTCTCAAAGTGACCTGTCTCCATAAGCAAGGTCCCACCCACCTCTGGTGTTTGAACACAGGAGCCTGTGGGCGCCATTTCCAATCCAAACCACAACAGTTTTTCAGCATAATTTGTCAGACCTTCAGATTATTAAAAAAATTATTAAAACTATTCAAAACTATTGAGGATCCCCAAAGGCTTTCTTAATGTAAACTAGAATCTATCGCTATTAATCATCTTAAAAACTAAAACCAGCTGGGTAGTGGTGGCGCACGCCTCTAAATCCAGCACTTGGGAGGCAGAGGCAGGCGGATCTCTGAGTTCAAGGCCAGCCTGGTCTACAGAGTGAGTTCCAGGACAGCCAGTGCTATACAAAGAAACCCTGTCCCCAAAAACCAAAACCAAACCAAACAAAAACAAACAAAAAACCCTAAAACCAAGAAAAATTTAAAATATCATTTATTAATTATTTTATAAACAACAAGATAAATCCATTATATATTAACACATGCATGTAGCTTCTAGAAAATTCCACTCAACACCACTTGTGAAGGAGAGTAAAATAGTTAAACATCTTAGTATTATAAAAACATTTTGTTATCATAACCCCATCTCCCAGATATAGTAAGGACAATAAAATTCAATTTAGTGGGGTTGTGGAGATGGTTCAGTGGTTAAGAGCACTAACTAGCTGCTTTTTGGGGGGACAGGGGTTTAAGTCCCAGCACCTACATGGCAGCTCATAACCTCCAGGGAAATCCAACATATTCTTCGGCCTCTGAGGGCACCAGGCACACACATGGTGCACAGATACACACTAAACTTTAATTTCATACAAGTAAGACTGTTTTTATGGAGAGAGTAAGGGAGAGTAAGAGAGGAAGGCAGAGTGTTGCTATGTAGGTAAAGCTGACCTCAGACTCACTGTGATCCTCCTGCCTCAGTCTCCTGAGTGCTGGGCTTAGAGGTTCCCACAGCTCTTTAGTAAGATTTTAATGTTTTTTCTTATTTTCTAAAATTAGTAGTTTGAGATTCTGTTTAACTTTCCTTCCTGTCACACCCCCACAAAAGATATGTTTTGCAAAGAGGAGACCATAGGTAGGATAAGTCTGGTTCATATTAGTCACATAAAAGACTCAAAATGGCTCTGTCTGACCTTTGAAATTTTTTCATAACACTTTCTAGCCTTTTCAGAAACAAAAACTGAGAGTTTAAGCTTCTTGTGAATCCCCCAAAACACTACTAAACATGATCATCTGACTGGACTCGCCTGAGAGGAAATCTTACAGAAGAGATTGAAGAGGAACGCTCTCAGGAACCTGCACATAGAAACCGGGGGCTTTTGGTAGCAGTGGAAGAGAGGATCACGCAGGGGAAGCCCAGTACCTCACAAAGTGTGTCTAGAGACCAGCAGAGAGATACCACCCAGAAACTTCTGAGAAATCCAGATTCTACATTTGCTGACTCGGAGACAGGCTGGCTCTGCAGTTGTTTTCACCAGGCTTCCTGGTGATCTGGACTGAGAGGCTGAGGGGGGCATTATCTGAGGAGGCCTGGGATGTCCAGTCTATAATTAATCTTTTGTATAATCACTATCTCTGCCTTCTTCTTTCTTTCTCCCTTCCATAAACTTTAAAGTATTCATTTCTTTCCAGTGTTTTCATACATACCAAGTTCATATCTGTACTTGGGTGGTCACCTGTAAGCATCAGATTAGTGCAGGCTAAATTGAGAGTAGAGTTGACAACCATCCCAAAGAAACCAGCTCTTGGTCAAGCCTGCTGGTAAAGCATCTGATTCGTAGAGATCTTGTCCTGGGACTTTGTATAGCATTCTGCTCCTGGTACTGACCCTAGACACAGGCTTCTGAATATTGAAGATCTGCAGTTCTTGCTGTGTCTCCAGGAACTGTGTTGTGATGTTATCCAAACATTGTTCTGCCAGTTTCTAGTCTTCAGGATGTCAAAACAGAAGCTTCAATGGATAGGGGGTTTCCTTTTGGGATTGAACTAAGAACATAGAGTCACCTTTGCCAGCCCAGAGTTTTAAAGGCTAATCAGTATGTGATGAAATCAGAAGAACCAGTTAAGCAAACAAGTTGAGAAAGAAGCCAGCTATGTATCCACATAGCTAGGATGAGCTTGTGAGACCAGAAAGGAAGAAGGAACGTGGATGGGTGGGGGTGGGTAGGGACAGGTGAGGAGGAAGGAGGAAGGAGGAGGAGGAGAAGGAGAAAAAGGAGGAGGAGGAAGAGGAGGAGGAGGAAGAGAAGGAGGAAGAAAAGGAGAGGAGGAGGAAAAGGAGGAGGAAGAAAAAGAGAGGAGGAAAAGGAGGAGGAAGAAGAGGAGGAGGAAGAGGAAGAGGAGGAGGAAGAGGAGGAAGAGGAGGAGAAGGAAGAGGAGAAGGAGGAGGAAGAGGAGAAAGAGGAGGAAGAGGAAGAGGAGGATGAAGAGGAAGTATTTACATTAGTGCTGGGCTTTACTTGGGCTTTCAAGATTGACTCGTAACAGTGAAGTCAACCTAAAGCTACTGTCTCTATATTATATATTGCATGAAAAGTGACCACAGCACTTCAGCTCCATCAACACACATACAGGAAAACAAAACACACAGAGCACTGTTGAGCCCTCTCTCCCGTTAAAGCTTTAGAACTGCTGTATTGAAATAGTTAGACCCGACTCTTCAATGGTTAGCGATGGAGTTCCATTTCCTGATGTGATGTTGTGTCCCGCAGCTTTGGAACCTTCTGGAACCCAAGGGATCAAAAGGAAACACCTGCTGAGTGAATGTTTGACTCCTCAGATGTTGCTTGAGCTTCCTGATGCCCACGAGCTTCCCTTGGGCTCTTGACTTTCCTAGCTTGCTAGAGGGCTCTTCTACTCTTCCTCCTGGAAGAAGATTAGCCCCGTCACAGCCATCCACGCCACAGTATACTAAAAACAACACGGTCCCCACCCCCCCCCCCAACCATGTGAGCTGAACAGTCCCTTAACCTAACTGAGATTCTAACTTTGAATTCCACCTCAGAATCTTGTTACCCTCCCACCTGATGAAACCAGCCTCAAGCGTTCTGGCGAACCTTTAAGGGGTGTATTGTTTGAGACCCCCAACTTACAGTTCGTGGTAGGATCTAGTGGTTCAGAGGCCTGAAACCCAGAGGCCCCTCTCTGACTCACTCCTCTTCCATACTCCCTATTTTTATCCAGATTACCCATCGCACTAATTTGCTCAGTTCTTTTCTGCACTGCGTGTTTGTTTCCTCCATTCAGTGTGAGCCACAGACCCACAATCACCAGCCTCTATGTGGATTTATTTTATCATAACGCAATCGCATTGCCGGCACATTGCCAAGGCAAACCTAGCCTCTACGCGGCATGCAGATCACCCAGGGTCACTGTTTCTCTCCTACGTGAGGTCATCTGAGGTGCTGGCTGGCACCATCAGCGTCTTGTCACCCAGGGTTTCTGTTTCTCTCTTAGGTGAGATGATCTGAGGTGCTGTCACCGGCTCCTCAATTCAGCCTCGTCTTCCATGAATGACAGTATTTCTGTCCATCTGGGCGGTGTGGCAATGTTGTGGTCATGGTCCCTGTTCACGTTACATCCTATAATGCAATCTTCTCCCAGACCTCACCACGGGGTTTCCCACTTCCATAGGAGCCTCAGCCTCCTCCTCCAGGAGCTGTTTCCTGCCTCGTTTTATCTGACACTTCAGAGGCCATCAGCTCAGTACTCTGTCTTTGGATCCCGTGTGGATTAAATGGCCTTTCTGTTTACATAGCTCCATATTAGACTTTTAACAAGTCTCCCTCCCTCCCTCCCTCTCTCCCTCCACATCTCACTTTCTTCTTTTTCTTCTATATTAAGGTTTGAACCCAGGGCTGAGAAAACATTCTATTATTGACCCATATCCTCAGCACCACAAAAATATTTCAAGATTTTTTTTTCCCCTCTTCTAGTCTACTAGAAGTCTACTAGTCTTCCCACAAGCAGGGCTGGGTTGTGCATGTCTGTGGTCCATGGTGCAACATCCGACACTTGGCAGTTGTAGACTTTTCCGAATTTAGTCCAGTGGAATAGTAACTGCTGAGTTGGAGTAAGAGTTGGCATTAAACTCAGTGAGTGACTGCTGTGAGCTGAGACTCCTGTTTTCTAGCTGACCTGGTCTGTGGTGTTCTGCAGTGAAGGGAATTGTTGGTGCTTTGTCTACTCAGTGAACGTAGTGAAAACTTGGCATATGGTTGATACGATGAAGGAACTAAGGTGTGTGTGTGTGTGTGTGTGTGTGTGTGTGTGTGTGTGTGTTTTGCAAGTAGAGGCCAGAGAACAACTTTGGGTGTCATTCTCCAGGAGCCAGCTGCACTGCTATTTTTGAGACAGGGTCTCTCATTGGCCTGGAACTTTCCGAGAAGGCAAGGCTGGTTGTCCCGTGTGGGCCAGGGATCTGCTGGCCTCTGCCTCTCCAGACCTTTGATCGTAAGTGCCCACTGTGCTCGGTGGCTTTTGCTGCTGTTACTGTTGCTGTTGGTTGCTGTTGTTTGTTTTGTTTTTTGTTTGTTTTTTTTATGTGGGTTCTGGGCTTGAGCCTAGGTGATATGCTCATAAGACACTCGCTTTACTGACTGAGCTGTCTTTCCAGATCCAGGAACAGATTTTAAATAGTATATTAAATTTACAGAGCTACAGTATAGTTTCCCTGGAACTTCACAGGCCACAGCTCCAAGCAGTTCTGTGCTGGGAACATCTACCACCCAGATGCATGAAGACGGCCGCCCGCCGAGTTCCATCGCATGGATACTTCCACCGCATCTAGTTCAGCTGCCATTGTGCTCCCAACACTTACAAAGTTGTCTTATAAGGCAGTTCAAAGATGCCTGGGCTACAGAGTGAAAACAAGGGCATCCTGGGCTACAACGTGAAACTCTGTCTCAAAAAGACCTAAACCAGCAGTCCTCAACCTGTGGGTGGGAACCCTTTTTGAGTTGAGGGAAAGACCCTTTTAAAGGTCACAGAACACCATTAGAAAACACAGATATTTACCTTACAATTCATAACAGTAGCAAAATTACAGTTATAAAGTAGCAACAAAAATAATTTCATCATTGGGTGTGACCACAACATAAGGAACTGTATTAAAGGGTCGAAGCAGTAGGAAGGTTGAGAACCAGTGCCCTAACCAAATCAAACAAGCCTACAGGGAAAAAGGTGCCTCAGGGGGGTAAGGGAATTTGTTACTAAGCCTGGTGACTGAAGGAGAGAACCAACTCTCAAAAGTTGTCCTCTGACTTCCAGATGCAGACCAGTTCCAATCCCACCCAAAAGAGAAACAGAAAAAGAGAAAAGTATTAACAATTCAAAGGGTGGGGTCATAGCCCAGTAGCACACTTGTCTAGCAGCACAAAGCTTTCAATTCAATTCCCAGGACAAAAATTTTAAACAAAACATGAAATTTCTGAAAATGTAACCAGTGTGAATGGGCCAGTGCACAGTACTGTTTTTAGAATTCAGAGGTAGGAATTCCAATTGGCCACAAGAGGGCAGCATTAGATGAAATTAGCTTCTAGAAAGTAGTCTTTGTTTTCATATATGTGATGTATACGATGTATATAGATATGTATATGGATATATACTTTTTTAATTATGTGTCCATATGGGGAGTGTGTGCAAATATGAGCACAGGCATCTATGCATCTGCAGTGGTGTCTTATGCTGGACTCCTTGGGGCTGGGATTTCAGAAGTGTTTTGTTTTGTTTTCTTGGACAAGTTCTTTGACCAGAGAAGTCGTACTGAGATTATATACTTCAGTCTCCCTAATGACCCTGATACTGGGAGATCTAGGGGTAACTCACACAGTCTTAGAGCCCTGTCCTCTGGTTCTGAGTGTTTGCGGCTTCAAGATACCAAGCAAAAAGGTCCAGGCCAGACCTCTGAGAGTGGGGTTTTACATTTGCTAATGTAACCCACTCAGTACTGGGCGTATGTACGTGTTCAGTAAGAGTGCGCGTGTCAGGGAATAAACGTATGTGGGGACTAGAGGTCAACCTAGAGCGTTGTTCCTTAGGGTACTATTCGCATTGCTCTTGAAGCAGGGTCTCCCGATGACCCTGGAGTTCACCAGATTCTCTAGGCTGGCTGGCCGGAGAGCGTGAGGGACCCACCTCTGCCTGCCCCTTCAACTCAACATAATTATACAATTATAGGTAAATACTATCCTATTCAATTTTCTTTTAAATCAAAGCTTTTAAGGATTGAACATACGTCTCATGCTTGCGTGGGAGCTATCTTCCCAGCCCGAGGGTGGCTGAGGTCAAGTTCTAGGCAATGCCCAGGCTGCCAGGCCAGGGACCAGACACTGGGGAGTGAGGTCCTTCCAGGGTTGGACTTACCATCTGTGTTGCCAGGTGAGCCCGCTCAGGAGGAGGATGCTGATGAGCAGGAAAAGGCAGCTGGCCACTGCCAAGAGAGAGAGAGAGAGGGAGGGAGGGAGTTCAGGTGGGGGCCTTGCTTTGGGGATGCACAGGGAAGGGATCAGATCCATAGATCAGATGAGAAAATTCTCTACTCGAGCAAGGACCTCCTGAAGGACCCCAGGCCTACAGTTTCTTCCTTCTTCCCTCCCTCCGGATGTCTTAGAAGGTTCAAGGAGCCTTCAAGGAGTAGAGGGGTCATGGCAGGAACAGCCGTAGAAAGAGGCTGGTACTTGTCCTCCGGACAGTGCAGCCCAACTTGAGGCAGGCCTAGAGGACAGTCCTCATTAGCAGCATCCTTCATGAAGGAAATGTTGAGACAAGAGAAGAAATCCCAAACACACTGATGTCTCGTGGAAGTGCTCACACTTCCCAGGTGCTGACGTAGAAGCTTCTAGCACCTGCTGTATACTCAGTGGTCCAGGAAGGGTAGCTCTGAGGCCTGCTTTTGTCGCCTACCAGGAAGAACTGAGGTGCTTAGGGACAATATTTTTTCTCTCCCTAGCTCCGTGCTTTGTCCTTCACTAAAGTCTGGGAGGCATCGTTCTTGAGAATGTAGGTGGGAGGACTGGTTTTGGGTGATTTAAGGTTTAACTCCGATGGTGCTCTTGGCTTATGTTGATTGGCAGGTTCTAGGGTCACATTAGAGATAAAATTCCAGGCATGTCCTTGAGAGGTTATCCAGATTAGGTTAAATAGAGGTAGAGATACCTGCTCTAAATGTGGGACCCCATTCTATGGGGTCCATAAAAAGGAGAAAAAAGCTGGGAGCAAGCATTTATCTTTCCCTTTTTAAAAAATTCTTTTATTTATTTATTTTGAAACAGGGTCTCACTGTATCATTCTGGCTCTCCAGAATTCACTATGCAAATCAGGCTAGCCTCTGCCTTCCAAGTGCCAGGATTAAAGGCTTACACCACGGTGGCTAGCTTTTCTCTGTTCTCTTTCTCTGCTTCTTGACCACAGATGCACTGAGCAGCGGCTCAGTCTCCTGCTGCTATGGGTTTCCCCACTGATGGACTGGATCCCAGAACTGGGAGTCAGAACAAACCCTTCTTTCCTTGGTTTGTTTTGTCAGGGTTTTGGTCAGAGCAACACAAAAGGTAGTTGATAGGACTCCCCATGTACTACAGCCGATCCTCGGGATTGTGAACAACGATCCCAATTAAAGTCATCCTTTACCCTTACAAACATTAGTGGAAAGGGGGTCATTTCAGTCAGCCAAACTACCCACGGCTTGGCAGCTTGGCATGCTGCCTCATTTGTCCATAAATGGAATGAGCCGGCCTACCTGCTACCTGATACTCCATTGTGAGCACGAATGTCTCGGTGGTAGTTGTAGTTGCTTCTGTGAGTTGTGGGAAGTCTGTGGAAAAGAGAGATGAGGGGATACTTATTTTGTGACTAGCACAGGACTGCACGAGGCTGGGAGAGGAGGGGCTTCTCAGTAGGTTTAGTCACTCAGGTTGGGGGATGGGATGTGAGGGCCAGGTGGGCAGAGTGTGTCTGGAGATCTCAACCTCTGTCCTGTAGTTTCTCCTTCCTTAGTGTGTGTGTATGTGTGTGTGTATGTGTGTGTGTGTGTATGTGTGTGTGTATGTGTGTGTATGTGTGTGTGTGTGTATGTGTGTGTATGTGTGTGTATGTGTGTGTATGTGTGTGTGTATGTGTGTGTGTGTGTGTGTGTGCCCATGCACATGAGCCTATGGAGACCAGAGGTCAACATCAGATGTCTTACTTACCTTTGATCTTGAGTACCTTATTTTTCTGACATCTCTTAAAGAACCTGATGCTCATTGGTCCAGCTACACTAGCCGATGGCCAGCACGCTGCAGAGATCATCATGTCATGTCTCTGCCTCCTCGGTACTAGGATTATAGGTAATCACTGCCTTACGTAGCTTTTTAAAAAATTGAGTGCGACAAGCACCTTGCCAACTGAGCCATCTTCCCAGACTGCCCTGGGTTGGTTATGCTGCTACGGCCATATTCTCGCTTTGGGAAGAAGGAAGCAATGAGGACTGGCTTCCTCTCCTCTTTGTATGCATCGCTTGAGAGGCTTGCATAGCCTTGCCTGGTGGCCAAACGTCTGTTCGTGGATATCTCTCCATACCTGTGGTGGTGATGGGGCAGGCAGTCTCACTCTCAGGAAAAGAGTCTCTGCTTTCTTCAGATTCTTCACTAGCTGTAGAAGAAAGAAAGCATGCATCTGGAGCTGAAGATGGAGATACGGGATCTAATGGCTTCCTCCATCCACATCTGGGGCTCCTGGCCCTAGATACAGCTGCTAAGGCATCGACAGCTTTTGGGGGCCATGTCTCTGGGACACAGTTCCACACCAGGGGCACAAAAAGCAGTTAAGGGGCCATAGAAAAGCATGTAAAGGGGAATTCTAACCCCAACAGAGACTGTCTGTGAAACTGTGGACAAGTCTTTCTCTACAGACTTTGTACTCATCTCTGGATTCCAAGGGCTTGACTTGGAAATGGGTCAAAATCACACACACACACACACACACACACACACACACACACACACACACACACACATCACAACCACTACCACTACCACTACCACCAAATGGAGACAAATGGAGCTTTGAGAATTCCTTTGCAATCAGTGACCCAGTGTGCTGGCTGGTTTTATGTCAACTTGACATAAATTAAAGTCATGGAAGAAGAAAGGACTTCAATTGAGAAAATGCTACCATAGCATTGAGCTGTAGGCAAGCCTGTAAGGGGTTTTCTTAATAAGTGATTGATGTGGGAAGGCTCAGCCCATTGTTGGTGGGGTCACCTCTGACCTGATGGTCCTGGGTTCTGTAAGAAAGCAAGGCTGAGCAACCCACGAGGGGCAAGCCAATAAGTAGCACTCCTCCATGGCTCTGGTATCGATTCTTGCCTCCAGGTTCCTGCCCTGTTTCCTGACTTCCTTTCAATGTAAATAATGACGTGGAAACATAAGTCAAATAAACCCTCTCCTCCCTGAGTTGCTTTTGATCATGGTGTTTTATCACAGCAATAGTAACCCTAACTCAGACACCCAGGGTCTTTTCAGTCCACCTCTTTCAAGGAAGATTATTGGCATGCCCTGGCTATGGGGGTTGTTATAAGAAGCAAAAGCATCCTGGGGAAGCCATGGAGGAAGGCATGAAATGTGCAGTAGACAAAGAAACCAGGAAAACTCATGAGTGACTGTGAGTAGCTTTTGATTATGGAAGTAGTAAGATTCAAACAAAGATGGCTGAAGACCTCAGTGCAGGAAGGTTGTATGTGAGCAGAACTGGGAATGTGAAAACACGTGCTAAAGCAAACCACTTCCCACATACTTGTACTTTTTGTGGAAGATCAGGGAAACATTTACAAGGGACTATAAAGACAATGGAACACAGTCCAGATGACATAAATACAAAGAAGAGATGTGGGTGTGATGCTGAACTTTCCCTTTTGAACTAAGGGATATCTTGGCCATTGGGCAAAAGTTGTGAAAGCTCAGACTTGGACAGCCACTCTATCCAAGAGATCCAAGCATCCTGTATGGTTTGGAGTACTGGAGATATCCTCATTTCCCTGCCTTTAACTATCTCTATGTAGAGTTATGGGGACCTCCACATTCCATGTGTTCTGTGTTTTCAAAGGTGGGGCCTAGAAGGTCAGGTGGCTTTCCCAAGGTCCCATGGCAGTGTGCAGTCTCACCTTGGCCCAAGTGAGGAAAGAATGGGATAGACACAAGAAAGGAACAACCTACCCAGAAACCGATGGTGTTCTCTTTCATCTACACATGTGAGCCGGGGCTGAGTCCACCTCGTCTTCCCACAGATCATCTTGCAGATGCTGGTAGCAGGACCTCTCTGTAGAGCCTTGTGTCCTTGAATACACTCATAGTGAACTCTCTGTCCTTCCACGAAATGATAGATTCTCTTGGTATCTTCATGTTCCCATGGAGGGGGCTCCTTGCAGTGACCTAGACAAGGAAAAGAATTCTGAAGGCAAGTTTGGGAAGGCATAGAGAGTGCTCTAGAGTACTGCTTGTACCCAGAGCAACTCTGGAGGCTAAAACTGGTCATTGGTTCTTATTGACTTGGTCCCCTTTCATCGACCCTACAAGTGTTGATAGAATCCAGCTGTCAGCAGTGTAGGCATTGTAGGAAGGCATGGAAGCCAGGGTTGTGCAGTTATTTCCTGAGTTGGAATATTCCCTCTTGGGTGGGACTCCTCAAGACTCAGAAAAATAAACAAACTCCATAGATGTCAGGATGTTCCTGCAACTCACGGTCCCTTTTCCCTTACTGTTACATAAGCAGTTACAATGACTGAGAGAAAGGAGACTCAAACTGTTGGCGCTGTCCACCAGTCCTGCTGGGAGCTCCAGAGAAGCAGCTTTCAAGGGTTTCATCCATGCTGGGGCGGGGTTTCTGATGATGGAGCTGAATTTGAGCTATCCTTACTCTCAAGAGTGTGACCAGTGAATTCACTGGCTCATTACATGATACTTGGTGGGATTGCTTCTTTAGTTTGAGGTCAGTGTTCTATCTAGTGACAACATATTTGCTTCTTTAGTTTGAGGTCAGTGCTCTATCTAGTGACATGATGTTTGCTTCTTTAGTTTGAGGTCAGTGCTCTATCTAGTGACAAGATGTTTGCTTCTTTAGTTTGAGGTCAGTGTTTTCACTAGTGACCAGATGTTTGTTCACTCTCCTCAGGAAAAGTCACATGGTGGTCACTCCTGCAAGGGTCGGATAGTTGATTAGGTGAGAAAGACAGGGGAAGGTGGGCCAGCGGTGGGGGCAGCAGCTGAAGAGAGGATGCTCACGGAGAGCACAGGGAGATGTGCTTTTCATTTGACCCACGCTACAAAGACCCTGAGGCTCTCTGCTGAAACACAGAAGCGGCAGGGTGGAACAGACGGACAGACCTCTCTGTACTGCCAGCCTGGGACTTGGGGGAGCTGGCCAAGGACAAAGCTACTCTCTGGAGGAGGGGAGACACTGAGAGAATCTTAGAGAAATGGATTGTGATCTTTGATTAAACCACAGCTGAAGCATGACCCACATTGACCCTGTCAAGCCTTCTAAATATTCCCTACACCCAGCAACTTTTCACTCAGAGGAATGAACTAGGCTTGGCTGACCTTTGGCCCCAGAGATCATGGCCTGTTCCTCTTGGAACTCCCTATCAATGTCCTCCATCTAATCAGACAGAACTGCATATGGTGTCAAACTCGGGATCATAAATTACTCATAGGTTTAGAACCTTCCAGATTTTCAAAATACCCGAGAACTACCCCAAACAATCCCCCAAAGAACCACATGCAAGCTCTCTACCCCCACAGGAAGCCAGGTGTTCTTCATCTGAGCCACTTTCTGACACATTGCACTTTGCATAAAAGCACTGGGACTGAGTTTTAGTCTCCAAACAAATTATTATTTTAAGATCAAGAAACATCATAGTTGACAGAACCTGTTTGAATTTGATTTTTTTCTTTAAACCCCAAACTATGACAGTGTATGAAACATCCCTCAGTGAGAAACAAATTGTTCTCTCTCTCTCCCCTCCTCCCCCCCCCCCCCCCCCCATTATTTGGGGCTGAGGAGGGTACGATACAGTTCAGGACAGCTTTGAACTTCTCATCCTCCTGCCTCTGCTCCCAAAATGCTAGGATTATAGACAGGTACGACTGTGCTCAGTTCATCTGATGGTCTCTTAAATAAGAACAAATATTGATGCAGTAACAACAGAGACCTTTCAGTAACTGTAGAGGTTGGCACCAGTCGTCAGGAGAGCAGAGAAAACATTAAATGTATTTGAAAAACACTATTCCAGGACAGGGCTGGAAGAGAAAGGGAACTGAAAACATCACATTGCAATAATGCTTCTGGAGTGGACTTTATTCCCTGCATACACACATTGGATGCTGTGAGTGGTTTTCAAGTAGCTAAAAGTAAGCTCTCAGAAGTAAGAGGTCTTGCTTTCACTCTGTGATGTGACTGTAGCTGAACTCTTTCAAGGCTCTGTGAATTAGTTACTTTGGCCATCAAGGAACTTCTTCTTGCTCCCTGATTCTCTCAGCTGTGGTTATAACGGGATTATACACAATGTAGTACCGTTCTTTGTAAGGTGATAACTTTATCATAAGACTATGTGGTCTTCTTATGGCTCACTGGTCTCTGCAAACATCAGGTCTAACACTAGAAATCTCTTTCTTCTTGACATTGTGGCTTAATTTAAGTATTAACATTTCATCTTGGAAAGTGTAGGCAGACACAGAGCCCACTCATCCACACCTCATTGAGTAGTGAATGCGTGTCTGGGGCTATCATTTTTTAACTCTGTTCTGTAAAAAGAAAATCATTATTAATAGCTTTGCTCGAAGTTCATTGCTTTGTGCTTAAGAGAAAATAAGAATTCGTCATGGTGGGGGTCTTGTCTATTCAATGTATTTCTTTTGTGTGTGTGGGTGCCTAGATTACAGATATTCCCAACACGGAGTTTTGAATTAGATCAAATCTGTAGGGGTTGAATTCTTATGCTCCCAAGATGTAGTCTGTGTTACTGTACTGGCTAGTTTTGTGTGTCAACTTGACACAGGCTGGAGTTATCACAGAGAAAGGAGCTTCAGTTGGGGAAGTGCCTCCATGAGATCCAGCTGTGGGGCATTTTCTCAATTATTGATCAAGTGGGGAGGGCCCCTTGTGGGTGGTTCCACCTTTGGGCTGGTGCTCTTGGGTTCTATAAGAGAGCAGGCTGAGCAAGCCAGGGGAAGCAAGCCAGTAAGAAACATCTCTCCATGGCCTCTGCATCAGCTCCTGCTTCCTGACCTGCTTGAGTTCCAGTCCTGACTTCCTTTAGTGATGAACAGCAATGTGGAAGTGTAAGCTCAATAAACTCTTTCCTCCCCAACTTTCTTCTTGGTCATGATGTTTGTGCAGGAATAGAAACCCTGACTAAGACAAATTGGTACCAGCGTAATGGGGTATTCCTGTGACAACCTGACCATTTTTGGGGGAGGACTGTGGAAGGACTTTGGAACTTTGAGCTAGAAAAGCCAATACAATATTAAGAGCTCGGTGGAAAATTCTGTAGGAGCTTGGAAGACAATGTTAAGAACAGTGCAAAAGATGGAGACCTGGCTTGTGAAATTTCAGAGGGAAGATTAAAGACTCTTACAGTGGCCATGTTTTGATTGTGAAGATTCTGTGGTTTTGGTTAGCTGGGGCTGAAGAATCAGCTGTGAGTAACAAGATACCAGAACCACTAAAGCAAACCTTTGTGTTACTGGGACTATTGATGCTGGTTAGCTGGAGCTAAGAAATTAGTGGTGATTAAGAAGAGACCAGCATCACTGAGATGGAATCTTCTTGAAAGTGTTTTCTGAGAGCACAAAGAGTGTGTTCCAGAGATAGCCACAGTTGTATTTTGTGCTGTGGCTGGACTTGGTACTGTGTAAGAGTCACCCAGATGGTACTGGTTTTGAAGGCATGAAGGGTTCATGAAGAGCAGCTGAGGCTCTTGGCACAGTGAGAGGCCACAGAAGGCCATTGGTGAAGGTGCAGCCTCAGTTGCAATTGATGGCCCAGGACTTGAAGGGGTCATGCATAGGAGCAGAGACTTGTCACCATGAAGAGAGCCTATAAGAGGCTATTGGTGAAGCCTAATTACAGTAGAAGTCAGCAGTGTTTGGAGATGCCAATACCATGAGATGACCACCAAGAGCAGCAGCAGCAGTGGAGTACAGGCAGCTGGAGCCTAGAAGACAAGCTGTGTGCTACAAAGTGCAGAGCTGGAGAAGTGACCCACGTCCTTGGAGGAGCCGTGAAGATTGTGAGTTGGATCCCAGATATTGAACCATTGGAGTTTGAGTTTTGCTTTTGGTTGTGACTGTGCCCTGATATGTTTCCCTCTTGAAGGAAGAAAGTATTTTAGTGGAGCCCACAGTTAAAAGACTGAATTTTAAAAAGACTTTGAATTTTAAAGATATTGGACATTTTAAGGTGATTGAACTTTTAATATGTAAAGACTGTGGGACTTTTAAAGTAATTTAGATCTTGGGGATGAATAAGAAAGTAAGGACCGAGGCTTAATAGTGATGTGTTTGTGTGTCAAGTTGACAAGGGGTCAATTGTACTGGCTAGTTTTGTGTGTCAACTTGACACCGGCTGGAGTTATCACAGAGAAAGGAGCTTCAGTTGGGGAAGTGCCTCCATGAGATCCAGCTGTGGGGCATTTTCTCAATTAGTGATCAAGGGGAGGGCCCCTTGTGGGTGGTACCACCTTTGGGCTGGTGCTCTTGGGTTCTATAAGAGAGCAGGCTGACCAAGCCAGGGGAAGCAAGCCAATAAGAAACATCCCTCCATGGCCTCTGCATGAGCTCCTGCTTCCTGGCCTTCCTGGCTCCTTCCAGTCCTGACTTCCTTTAGTGATGAACAGCAATGCAGAAGTGTAAGCTCAATAAACCCGTTCCTCCTCAACTTGCTTCTTGGTCACGGTGTTTGTGCAGGAATAGAAGCCCTGACTAAGACAGTTACTATGAGAAAGAATGGCTTGAAATGCTAGGCAGTGAGCCTGCCAGCAACTGGCAGTGTTGTGGTCCGCATGGAATTCTGAGGAGGAGAATGAATTGCATCTGCCTGTTGAGAACTGGACTAATCTCTCAGTTCCCAGGAGCCAGCTAGAAGTTGGTTGTTGAGTTGCATGTCTTACCTGCAAGGTTCTCTTCGTGCACAGACTGTGTTGATTTCTGCATTTCTGTGGTTTGTTGTTCTTTCCGGTCTTCAGGTTGAGGTGTAACTTGCTCTCTTGAGTTGTCATGAGCTAGAGAATATGGGAGAAATGAGGCAAATGCTCAGACTAGAAAGAGCATTTGGGAGTTTATCTGTGGTCATTCACCCTGAGACAGCTCTCTGGTGCCCAGGGATATATCTGTGCTGGATGTGCAAAGATAAACAAACAAGGGAATGTGGGTGGGACCTTGTTACCAGACAGGCATGAGAAATGGCACGCTTGAATGAGCTTAAACCCCGGGAATCTCAGAACTGAGAAGGGCAGGAGTGGAGCCATTCCCTGCCTGCCGTTACCTGCTCTGGACTATGTAACCACGAGGACCATGACTGGGTCACGCAGCATAAACACCTGGCATTCTTCTCCTTGCTAAGGAGGTATCTAGGCCCTGAGCCATCAGCCAGTGAGCTTCCCTTCCTGGGCATTCCTTCCCGAAAAAGGTATTTAATCACTGGCTCACCCTGAACTAAGTGAATGTAGCCGCATCGGCCATCACATACGCCAGTGCGAACAAGCAAGGGCCATCGCCCTGGTCTTAAAGAGCAGCGCCCAAATCTCCCGAAGAAGGCCTTCTTTCTTTCAGCCCCTTCATACTCTTGGCTTTCTGAATCCAGGCGGGATCTGCCGATCTTGGGTCCTGTCTTCCCCTTCCGGATTGGTGCGTGGGCATCCTAAGGGGTAGTGTGGACTGGGGGGACCCTGGTGGATTGGGAGATTCCTCCTTCCATTCAGACCCACAGCGGTTCGCCTGTGGTGCCCGGTATACACCGGAGATCCCTACCCCGCCGTTTCCCGTTCAGGGAGAACACGGACTGTGTACCACCGCTATGGGCTCTGTTCTGCCTCCCCCGAGCGGCACATCAGCTGTGCTCAGGCACCCTATCCAGGCAGGGCTCAGGAGGGCACCTTGGATGGGGCCAGCACACCCAGCCTAGCACTGACTTCTCCATACTCATAGGCATATTGACATTGAATGCATCATGTTCCTAGAGGAAATGCAAGATTCTCCTCGTGGGCAATCGTTGTGAACACGTGGATGAGACATAGGAGGCTTCGTTCCTTGTCACCAGTGCTGCCAGTGTGGCTCATGGCAGCTGGGAGTAATCTAACTCCACAGCGTTCATTTCCCTCCTCCACTTCCCTCTCATGGTTCAAAGCAGTCCAAGCTGGAGAAGGGTGCTCTTAAGGCAATGGTCAGAAAACTCCTGCCCTTGTGAAGAACTGGCAGAGAAGTTACAGGTGAGCATCTCAGTGAGGGTACAATGGGAATCCAGCTTTGGGTGAAGGGAGATGGTTGGAAAATGAGGAAGCCAGGCAATAGAGCAGCCATCTTTAAACTCTGCCCACCACTCAAGGTTTGGCTTGCTGACCCACTCCATCCTCATGGTCAAAAAATAAAGGTCACTGGAACAACAGATTAGTTATGGGACCCTCCTGGGTGTCTAACAACAAAAGAATGATTAAAGCAAATGTGGAATATATAGATTTTCTTGAATATATGTGTACACACACACACACACACACTAGTCAGTCCTGATTGGCCTGGAGCTCACTATACAGACCAGGCTGGCTTCAAACTCACAGGGATCCACGTGACTCTGGCTGCTGAGTGCTGGGTTTAAAGACATGTGCCACTAGCCTCAGCTCAGCTAGGATGGGATTTTTTTCCAGCCATAAAGAAGAAACTAAATGCACCTAGAGATAACAATATTAAGCAAATTAAGCCATCCCCAGAAAGAGAAATATGTTTTTAATTTCAGCTCCTAGACTTTCTATAGGTAACTAAACATAAGTATGTCTATATAACCCGAAAGTACAAGAAAACTGTCTAAGGAATCCAAAGTTAATAATGGAGAGAAGGGGGAATAGAGGAGAGAGTGGAGGGTTTCAGGTGGAAGAGAAAATGCTCATTCTACAGTGTATACCTGCATGATTATATTCTTTTGTTGTTGGTGGTGGGTTTTTTGTTGTTCTTGTTGTTGTTTTGGATTTGGTTTTTTGAGACAGGGTTTCTCTGTGTGGTCCTGGCTGTCCTGGAACTCACTCTGCAAACCAGGCTGGCCTCGAACCCAGAAATCCACCTGCCTCTGCCTCCCAAGTGCTGGGATTAAAGGCATGCACCACCATCGCCCGGCTATGATGATATTCTTATGTAACACAGTACTGTGTATAATGAATATATGCAATGAAAAAATATGTATGCATGTGACCTCCCCCTGCCCACTGCTCTCAAGAATAGCAGCCAACAACCTGACCACCCACTTCCTGAAGAACAAGAAGAACTGGTTTCCAGCCTTCAGGGGAGGGGCTTGGTCTGCCTTTTTCTTGGGAAAAAGGCATTAAAGATGGAGACTTAAACCAGAAGCCATGTGTTTTTGTGCCTCTCCATGTGATTTCTCTTGCAACCCGTTCCTTACCCATCTCTCTTTCCAGAAAACCAGGTTAAAATGTGTGAGCTGGACTCTACATATGCACACCCCAGAATGGAGAAGAAACTGAGTTCAGAAACAGGCTGTGTGAAGGAGACTTCTGAACTCACGGGAGAGGAGAAGCCAACAGCAAAGTCATGGGATCCTTCAGACTGGCTCAGGCTTGGTCAAGAACTTCGCAAGCCTAGTTCTTAGACCAGGTAAACGTCATTAAATAATGTTAGATGAATGGATATTACAGCAGCCTTTAAAATCTGTTATTCATAAAATCCATCCACCATTTCTGGGAGCTGGAGCCTGTCTCCATTTACCCCTAGTTCCTTTCCCATCCAGGTCACAAAGGGGACACTTACAGTTGCTTGTGCACTGACAGTTGTTGCTCCAGGAGTTTCCCAAGCAAAGCATATAGATCAGCTCGTTTAGTCTGCGGAAACCTCTCTTGCATTCACAGTTTAGGATGGTGCCGTTCTTGTAGGAGAGGGCTTTGAATGTAGCATTCGGGACCTCAGGAGGGTCATACAGACACAGCTCTGCAAAGGCAAGGAGAATGTTGGTGAGGCATGAGTTTAATCGTGCAGTACCTTGCTTGCACATTTCTTCTCTTTTTAAAGGGTTGGTGTGTACTCTGCCTCCCCAGAGGCTCACACTGTGGTTCCTGTCCTGGCTGGTTTTTTTTTTTTTTTTTTTTTTTTTTTTTTTTTTTTTTTTTTTTTTTTTTTTTTTTTTTTTAATGTCAACTGGATACAGGATAGTCATTTGAGACAAGGGAACCCATTTAGGGTTGGGTTGTAGGCCAGTAGTGTGTTTTCTTCACTGGTGATTGATGGGAGAGGGCCCAGCCCATTGTGGGAGGGGCCAGCCTGGTCTGGGTGCTATTGGAAAGCAGGCTGAGCAATCCTTGGGGAGCAATCCAGGGAGCAGCACTCCCCCATGGACTCTGCATCAGCCCCTGCTTCCCAGATTCTTCCCTGTTTGAGCTCCTGTCCTGACTAAGACACTTCCTTAGACATCTTTGTATTGGAGATGCTTCCATTAGCAACTGCACAGATGTATAAATGACCTATGTGCTGAGAGGAGGAGGCTGTTGAATGCTCAGCCCCTAAGTGTGACATCTAGACCACTCCCTCCAAGTCTTGGGAACACTGTAGAAAAGGGGAAGAAAAAGTGTGTGTGTGGGGCAGTTGCTGTAGAACACTGTTTTCTGAGAATGACTTGGGTGTTGTACTTGTGAACTCCTAGAAACTTCCATTACCAGTACAACATTGTGACTGTCAACATCTTATCATACAGAGAGGAAGAGCTCATGGAGTTTGTGATGGTTTGGATATGCTTGGCTCAAGGAGTGGCACTACTAGGAGGTGTGGCCTTGTTGGAGTAGGTGTGTCACTGTGGTTGTGGGCTTTAAAACCCTCCCCCCTAGCTGCCTGGGAGTCAGTCTTCTACTAGCAGCCTTCAGATGAAGATGTAGAACTCTCAGCTCCTCCTGCACCATGCCTGCCTGGATGCTGCCATGTTCCTGCCTTGATGATAATGGACTGAACCTCTGAAGCTGTAAGCCAACCTCAATCAAACCCTGTCCTTTATAAGATTTGCCTTGGTCATGGTGTCTGTTCGTGGTAGTAAAACCCTAAGGAAGAGGAAGTTCCAAGCTTTTATCTGATAAAAAAGTTCCTATTTTTTTTTATCTGAGTGTTTTTGTAAATACATTTTTGATTTTATCAATAACACTAAGTAATCCTCAATTTCATCATTTATATGTTTATGAAAATCTTCAGTCTTATCAGAAAATGATGTGCAGATGGCTGACTGTTGCTGCGCAGGGGGAGATCATAAGGCCCCACCACTGAACATATAGGAAATTGCTGGTTTCTGAGAGAGGGAGAGACATGTTCCTCAGGAAAATCAGACCATATAGCCACTGGCACATTGCTTATGTGCTGTGAATAACCCTGTACCCATGTTCCTGTAGGTGGCTCTAATTAAATTCATCGGTTCACCACAAACAAAGACATGAATGTGTCAGAACAACTAGTTGGGAAGAGACAGGGGACCAGTGGGAGAGGGAGCACAGAGGATGATGTGTGTGTATGTGAACATGATCAAAACACATATGCATCAATGGAAATGACACGATGAAATCCATTGTATGGTTTGAATATGCTGATAAAACTGAAAAGATAAATATTTGTGTCAGAGATGGTATAGCAGTGTTCACTCAAGTTCCTCTACAATTTAAAATTCAAACTGTAGAAGGAATAAGTAGAAATACATAGAATTTTACTCTGAAGGTACTTCATGTCTAGCATACACAGGAGAGAGTGGGTCAAGATACACCTAAGCTTCTGAGACAGGCCGGGTGTCCTAGCATGATCACCAGAAATAGAGGCTCCCATGTAATGTTTTGAGAGAGAGTCTTCTCATGTAGGCCCAACCAGACTCATTATGTAGCTAAGGATGACCTTGAACTCTGACCTTCCTGCTTCACCACAGCCAGCTCTCTACACCTGACTTCTGAGGGGAAAAGTGACCCTGATCTGATTGAAGACCGTTCCATTCCAACAAACTGAAAGCTAGCATGAATTTTCCCATTAGGATGGGTGAAATGGAAAAAAAGACAGAAAATCCCTCTACGTGTAAAGGGGAACCAGAGCTGCTGGAATTCTTTATATAGTACTGAGAGCACAAAACAAAATTACTTGGGCAAACTATTTAACTGTGAGTTGCAACCCGTTTGGAAAATCTCTAACTCCAAAAATATTTGAATTATAATTCATAACAGTAACAAAATTACAGTTATGAAGTAGCAATGAAATAATTGTATGGGTGGGGGGGTCACCATAACATGAAGAACTGTATTAAAGGGTCACAGGATTAGGAAGGTTTTGAACCACTGGTTTAAGTATTTAAAATGGAAATTGGAGAGATGGCTCAGGAATTAAGAGCTGGTATTCTTGCAGAGGATGAAGATTTGGTTTCTAGAACACACGCTGTGGTACGAAACTCTCTAACTCCATTTCCAGGGGGACCTGATGCTGTCTTCTGTCCTCTGTAAATGGCAGGCATGAGTATGGTGCATATAAATTTATATGGGCATACATTCACACAGGCACAGATACATTAAATAAACCAAAAGAGTAAATAACGCCTTTTAAGAATAATTTCTCTATAACTAATTTTACTGCAACAAAATTGATTATCTTAGCAATTCTTGAGTAACTACTCATTAGTGCAAATAGTCGGGGATTCATCTTAATCATATTTGGAATTTGGTAACTTGTGGTTACAAGCTAAGAAACCTTTCGCATGCATAACTTTGAAAAGGGCCAGATAAGTTTTCTTTGGGATAACTTTGTACCCCTAAGCATTCCTCAGAGTACGGTGGTGTTTTTCTAGACAAGGCTTTGCAATGGAAATTTCCACAGTCATCAGGGACTAGTCCAGTGTCCAAGGAGGTCATGTGGGTTCATGGAGATAGTTGTAGAACTTTGTATTCTCACAGATTTTCCAGTTCTAAATGAACCTTTCTCAGAATTGCGTATAATTCTCCTGAAAGGCTTTGCCAAATATGTTCCAAAAATTATTCAAAGACTCCAAGGCAGAAGAGCCCGTGGGAAAGGCAGCCCTGGAGATTTTTTTCTTTTCAATCCCTTAAGAGTAAATTTGGTTTATTCTTGGCTCTTCTCACTATGTTGTTAATAAAAGAAATATCAGTGCAACAGCCAAAAATGAATAAAAATAATTTGTTTACAAGGCTCTCAGGTCATGAATGAGAATTCCATGTATACAACTCAAAAAAGGAATCCTAATTTATTGTCTAAAATGACACCAGGCAACAGGTTAGTTTTTGGGACACAGGGCTCCCGGAAGACTCCTATCTCGAGGTATTTGGATGTGGTTTTGCCTTTCATGTAGGCACAGGGCCAAAGAAGAAGACAGCAGTTGTTAATCAACCCAATCAAAGAGTTCGGATCAGAGACCTAGACTGGGAAAGTTAACGCAAACTCTTCCAGGGCGTGTTGCACATCTATGTCCGATTCGCCGTGAGACTTAGTCCCATTCTTGCCAAATCTCTCTCCAGTCACTCTCCCTGAAGTAAGACCACAAGGCAGTGATTATCTGTGTCTCCAGGAATTTTCTGAGCAAGTGGAATACAAAACGTTCCGGGAACTTTTGACTCCTTCAGATTATACTCTGGAAAGTGTTCGTGGCAATTACAAAGCCTCCTCCCTGTGGGCTGCAGCACAGGGTAGGTAGAGAGAGAAAGGTGCTTCTTGTGGTTGGACTGTAGAAGTCGGTCCATTGACTCCTGTGTCTGGTCCCCAGCAGGTGGCGCTGTTTGGAATAACTGCGGGACCTTGCGGGGTTGAGACTTGTGGTATGAGGGCATTTGTGCTTTTCTCACCAGCCCCTTCTGCTCCCAGGAAGAGACCTCTATATGTAGTAACAAGGTCGAGGCGCACAGACTTGGCTCAGGACTTCTTACCCAGACTGCCATCCTCCTCACATGGTTTTGTGGCTTCGCCTCCACTCCTCAGATAGAAAAACTCCCCCCCCCCTTTTTTTAAACAGCTTTGTTTTTAGAAACCGAATGAAACTAGAATTAATTGTGCCTTGACGTACTTCTGTGCTCCTTGAACTAAAAGGCAATATTGACAGTTGACGCATACTCGGGAGACAAGTGGTTCTTTTATCAGTAAGACAGCGCCCCTAATGGAGGATGACAAAACGCTCAGTGGCCGGCATTCAAAATACCTGAAGACAAGGTTGGGCTGTTTCTAAGGAGCTCTCTAGCGGTGTTGATGTTTTCTCTTTACAGTCACGGGAGGGGTAGCTAAGGTTTAGGGAGGACTTCTGCCTGCTGCATCCTCCGTTCTGTCTGTATGCCCTGCCCGGCGACTCTTGCCTTCCAGTGCACATTGAGCAAAGCCTTGACGCTTTGGAACGTGCCTTCAGAGGGGTTTGTGTATTGACCTGAGATCTAGTCGGTAGCTGGAGAAAAGGCGGGCCGGGAGACAGTAGCATTGGTTCATCTATGATGTTGAAGATGAGAACTTTTGGGACCCTTGTGGCCCAGGTAAGTGACTTGAAAGAAGGGGTGCCAAAGAAAGCCAACTGAGCTTGAGACAGGAGTTGTGGCTACATGGGGGATTCAAGGAAATGTCTGTAGCGCAGCCAGCACTGAAAAAAAAAAAACATGTATGGGGAGTGGGGAGGAAGATTAGAAATCACTCACCAAGCATGTTGTCTGCTGGAGGGATATTGACTGAGCTTTATGAGGGACTCATGAGAGAGGGAGTCACCTGACAAACTGTGGCTTTTGCCTGAAAGTCATGCTCTTCTGATCTGATAAGAAAGCCAAGGACAATGCCAGGGTTGCTTCCAGCCCCAGTCAATGGTTGGGCCTTACAGAAAGTGGTGTGTGTGTGTGTGTGTGTGTGTGTGAAAGACAATTCAGTAGAGCATGATGAACACCCTTTAACACGGCCAAATGCTCGGAGAGTGGTAGACTCACAGGAAAGAAACTATCCTCTGTGCCCTTTCTGTGAATCGTGGGAAACCCCGAGGGAAGACCTGAGTTCTCCAAGTTCAGAGATCTTCCTTCCATGTTAGAGAGATGTAACCTGCAGGAGACAGGATGCCCTCCCTCCCCATCTGACAACTGTCGCTTGCAGGGAGATGTCTCATCTGTCTAAGCTCTCTGGGTACCAGACGGTGTTGATTATGTTGTGGCTCAGTCCAGATCATTATCTGTGAAGTCAGAGCACCTAGGCCCCTCTACTTGGGTTTTTTTTTTTTAAATATGTAATAACAGATCTAATTTCTGAACTTTGCTTTGTGTATATTACCTCCAATGCACTGTGCAGCCACAAAAGAAAAATATCCTCACCTAGCTTCACACAGCTGGAGACCGAGGTCCCAAGAGGTCAGGCTACCCTAACCACGTTCTCATAGTGGGAGGAACTGGAAGTCAGAGTCTAATGGCCGCCTTTATGTTTAGCCTTAAAAAACAAACAAAACAAAAAACAAAAAAAACAAATCTCCCTTTTACCTTCATAAAATTATTTCAAACAGAAAACTCGCATGTGTTAAAACAGAGCCAAGAGTGTGAGGACAGAGTGCGAACCTCCAATGCTCTTGGAACAAAAAGTTAGAAATGAACACACAAAGCACCCCGTTCCCCTTCCGACCTGCTTCTCTGAGTGACTCTCACCACCCAAGCCAGTTCCACACGTTCCCGATCGATCTTCCCGACGATGATGAAGACCGGTGTCAGCTCATCTCCCGAGGCTCATCTCCGGTGAGCCACACCGCTCTGGCACTCCCCCTCCCCCTCCGCTGACTTTCCTGACTCCCATACAACCCAGCGCCTGCCCACCTCGGTGGCAACAGCATCTTACCACTTCTCTCCGCACCACTTCTCTCTACCCTATCCGCCGCCTCCATAACAATACAGAAACCAAGAACTAATCGGAAGTGAGGTCCGACGCGCCCTTCCGCTTTGTGATTTACCGCCGGATACGACCCCTCTCTTGGCTTTCTTTTGATTTGGGAAGTTTTTCATCTAACATATGCTAAATTCTTGGCAAGGAAAGTCGACTTTGCTCTTGCTTTGCGTTGAGCATCGAGTGCCAATCACACAGCAGGTGACAGCTTCCTTGAACCATCAATCAGCAAAATGATGAAACAGCATCTCAAACGCCCTAAGACATTGCCTTTCACCACATGGATTTGTCCTTCTGGGCTTTTGACTTTGGTGCCCATTGGGGAGAATCCTGCCCACCCCCACCCGCTTCAAAGCCAGGTTTGAGGCTACCCTTGACTGGAGTTCAGATCAAACCAAACAAGCCATCTTCGCAGAGGCGTTGTGAGACACAGCCTACCATCTTTGCTGTAACAGGATACCCAACAAAAGCGACGGATGGGAAGGCTTTATCTTGGCTCGCAGTTTGAGAGCACAGTCCTTCATGGTGGGACATCCCAGCCGCAGGAGCTGCACCCACAATCAGGAAGCAGAGAGTGATGGATGCTAGCGATCAGCAGGCTTTCTCCTTTCAGTGCAGACCAGGGCTACAGCCACTGGAAATGACACCTTATACCTTAGGGTTGGTCTTCATGATTATTAACGCTCATCTACAAAGTGTGTGCATGTCACAGCCAAAGGGAAATTGAAGGCACTCGGTTAACAAGCAGGGGAGGGCAGCTGATCCCTCCCTCGCACCTCAGCACTGAGTGCTGTGCCTTGGTCATGGTCTCTTGCTCTGAGGTTCTGAGACAGAGGGTTAGCCAACAACTTGGGCATTTCCCACTCCTGCAGGCACAGGGACCAGTCTGGCCAGTGAGAACTGTCAGCCTCTCCTCTAGGCTCTGCCCAACAGTTACCTAGCAACAGTCAGGTACTATCCTGGCTTGCTATAAAAAGGATTGTTTGGCCTCTCTCTCCCTCCCATTCCTCCTTTCCCTCCCCCTCTTCCTCTTCCTCTCCCTCCCTCCTCTTCCCTTCTCTTCCCCTTCTCTCCCTGTTCTCTCTCTCTCTCTCTCTCTCTCTCTCTCTCTCTCTCTCTCTCTCTCTCTCTCTCTCCCCCTCAGCATGTTCCTGGCAGTCCTCTCGCCTTCTTTCTCTCTCCTCCTCTCCTCTCTTTCTGTCTCTCTCTGTTCCCTTCTTTCCTCTGCCTCTACTCCCTTCCCAAGACCCCCTCCCCATGTCACAAATAAACTCCATTTTATACTAGACCTGTACTTTGGTGGGGTGGGGGGCAGTCTGCAGATGCCTCAGCATAGACTCGCTAAAACACTCCCTCCTGCTGCATTACAAAACATACCAAAATAGCATCCATGTGGCTCCTACCCCCCACAGAGTCCTGCGGTTTGCTAGGGTAGCTCAGGGGTACAAATACAGCCTTGCAGTGTCTTTGTCAAGGCAGCTGGAACTCGGTCTCTCTGCTGTTCTGCCTGGTTTGACCTGTTTGACTAGAAGACAAGGTCCACCCCTGACACACATCTCACACACACACACACACACACACACACACACACACACCCCGTACATCCATACACATCCCACATGCACACCATATTCACACACACTACATGCATACACACTACATGTACAGATACACACAACATACACACATACCACATGCACACACATACCGTACATCCCACAGTCACACCCCACGTACAGGGAGCTCTGACACAAGAATCTAGGGAAGAAGCTTTTCTATCACCTAGGCAAGAGGGAAGCTTTGACTTGCTTAACTTTGCTTGCTAAGTTTACCTTGTTTCCCCTCAGTATACTCTTTTCTCACTCCTTTATCTAATTGCATTAATTAATTATTAATTATCTAACTCGGACCTTTCCCATCTACTTCTCACTTATATTATATATTCCTTATTCACTTATATTATATTATATATTCCTTATTATATATATATATTTATAGTCTTACATTAATGCTACTTTCACTATTATATATCTTTTCTGTGCTTCACTTTCCTTTTTTTAAAGACTTATTATATGTAAGTACACTGTAACTGTCTTCAGACACACAAGATGAGGGCATCCGATCTCAATACAGATGATTGTGAGCCATCATGTGGTTGCTGGGATTTGAACTCAGGACCTTCGGAAGAGCAGTCTGCTCTTAACTGCTGAGCTGTCTCTCCAGCCCCAGCTCTTCACTTTCTCGTGGCCACTGCTGTTGTAGACGTTATTTCAATAGGATTTTATTGTATAAACATTGTAGAGCGTACTTGCTTCTGAGCCAATCGTGGTGCTGTGGGTGCTGGAAATCAAGCCCAACACCGTGGACACACAAGGTAGGAGGTGAGATATACTTCCTCCGTCCCAGATGAGAGCACTTACACCACATTCCATTCATTACCCATTCCTGCTCAAACTCAGCATGAATAATGAAAGAGACGAAAGACCCAGAATGCATAGGGTTAGGATCAGGGCTGAAGACTCAACACTGGATGTAACAACAGAGAGAAGTAATACCTTGAACTCTCTCCACACAAGCGAGGCATGGCTGGCTGTAAATTACCTCCACCTCTTCCAAGTTATATAACACAGAGTCTACAGCAGTAGCCAGAGATAATGCATCTCACACACTGCAGTGTCTAGAACACAACTCCTGAACTATCAAAGAGACCACACTCATGGGAATCCTATAGTAAAAGCAGGTCAACCAATCAGATGCTACCAAATACAGCCCAGGAAGCCGAGGAAAACCACAAGAAGCACCCCAACTACAATTAAGCCGAGTACTCACTACAAAACAAACTGATGTTCTGAGGACCACTAATAAGAAAAGGTTATTCTATAAGAAGAACTGTTAGTTGTCAGTAAGCTTAATTTGTGCATATTTATGTAGCTGCGTGCCCAATACATAGGAATATACATTCTCTTTACCACAACTGGAACTGTGGTGAAGAGAACTGAACTCCTACTAGGTACCAGAGGCAGTTTCTACAAGTATCAAAGAGTAAGCATCACACAGATTCATTTCTAACCACGGTGCAATGAAATTAGAAGTTAAGAACAGAGAACAAAACCACAAAGAACAATAAAACTTCACACATTTTAAAAAAGAAAGCTTGAACTTCCAAACAAATCCGTGGATCAAAGGGAAACTCAGAACTCATTCTGTAAAATGCTCTGCACTGAATAGCAAAGAAAAATGATAACCACAACCCCTGCAGTATCTCCTACAGCCAGCACAGTATCTCCAGGGATGTCTACAACCCCAAATGAGAATGCACGTTTAAAGAACAGACATTGCCCCATCTAATACTTACTGAAGAAAGTTAAAAAACAGTGGAATAATGTTAAAGAAAGGAGATCAAAACTGTAAAGGAAAGACTGGTCAAGGAGAAAATAAAAACCAATAGGGAATGTCGGTCAAATTAAAAACTATTCATTTAAGGAGATTCTGGAAATATCCAGGAGCTGGATCAACTGGGCAACAGTATGAAGAAAGGGGAGGTGTGACTGCTAATCTACCAAGAACTCAGAAATGAGCAGGACTGGACTGTGAGTTCGAGCCCAGCCTGAGGTACATGGCCACACTTCATCTTAGAGAGAGAGAAAGAAGCTGAGAAAGAGGAGAGCTATACTTGACAAACCAAGCATTTGAAAAAGTCACTTCTTGAACAGATATTTGAAATCGGTAGCAAGTGCTTAATGCCAACTATTTCAGAGGGCATCTTAGTTACTTTTCTATTGCTGTGATAGGGCACAAAGAGAGTGTGATGGCTTTCAAAGAAAATATTGAATTTGGCTCACGGTTTCAGAGAGTGCGAGCCCATGATGGCAGAGTAGAGGAACAGCTGACAGCTCAGATTTTTGTCCACAGCCATGAGGCAGGGAAAGAGCCCTGGAGTATCACAGGAGCCTTTTGTAACCTCAAAGGTCTCCCTTCCTAAACCTTCCCAGCCTGGAAATTCCACCCACTGGGGACTATATGAACCTAAGGGAGCCATTCCTATTCAAACCACCGCAGACGCTCACTCCTTTCACAGAGTTATTTTAGTCTTCCTATTAAACTTGGAATGGACTGCAGAGAAATGGCCATAGGACCATCTCACTTATAAAAAAAAAAGGTGTCAGAATATTGATTATAATATCTGTACTTGGTTTTAGCCAGGTGTGACAAAAATTAATATTCTGATCAATTAGATTTATCTCAGCAGTGATGAATGGTGCACTAGTGGAAAAGTCTCTCGATATGACTCTGTTTAAAGGTGGAAAATTATATGGTCATGCCAATAGAAGGAAACAAATTCAAAGATGATTAAAAAAATTAATATTCATTAAAGCCAGACACGGTGGCACATTCTTCAATCACAGCACCCCGGAGGCAGAGGCAGAGGCAGGTGGATCTCTGAGTGCTAGACCAGCCTGGTCTTCATAGTGAGCTCCAGGACTGCCAGGGCTACACATTGAGACCCTGTCAAAAGTGTGTGTGTGTGTGTATTAAAATTTTTTTCAAGGTAGTCATTATTAAAGAATTCTCTTTTCTGTTTTTGTTTTTGTTTTTTGAGACAAAGTTTCTTTGTGTAGCCCTGGCTGTCCTGGAACTCACTCTTTAGTCCAGGCTGGCCTTGAACTCAGAAATTTGCCTGCCTCTGCCTCCCAGGTGCTGGATTAAAGGCATGTGTCACCACTGCCTTGCTTACGAAAGGTTTCTTAAAATCAAAGGGAAAATGCTGAAATAACCATATTTGCAGAATGCCGACTAGCCTTTCTGTCTGTGAGTCCTGGTGTTATCCAACCCACAATTCTGAGGCTTAGTTCTCTCAGGCTGCACCAAGGCAGCAGTTTCCATAAGGCAGGAATGTGTGACTCACCAGGAAGACCATTTTGGAGAAAACCCTGTGCCTTCTTGGAGGTAATTACACAAACAGTAGGTCTACAGGAACTAGGAGTTTGCTCTTAGAAACACAGGCCCCGAACTGAGAACTGCCCTGTCTCACAGTGCTGCCACCACATCGTCACGTCTGGAGCCTGTGAAGCTACAGTGGTCGGGCCTGTCTTTTTCTAACTCTTCAGTCACCTCAGTGAAAACAGCTTCAGCACTTGAAAGAGTTAACCACAAACTTACCACAGAATGTCAACTCAATTTAAATTACAGTGTTATCAGATTAAAAAAGAAAGAGAGAGAGAGAGAAAAAAAAAAGGCAGGAAAGAAATATTCCTGTTCTTTCTCTGAAAACTAAAGACAGTTTCCCCCCTCAAATCTTAGAAACTGATTTCTTGGGAAGGAGACATATTTTTAGCAGAGCTCTGCTAAATTGGTAAATCCCACGCAGAGTCTTCTGAAAAAAGACAGAGCCTTCTGAGAAGTAAGTTGTAATTGTGAGGGCTAGCTTCAAGTGGACATCTGTGGGATTTCCCCTGTGTTTGTAGTCC
Source organism: Apodemus sylvaticus (assembly GCF_947179515.1). NCBI lineage: Eukaryota > Metazoa > Chordata > Mammalia > Rodentia > Muridae > Apodemus > Apodemus sylvaticus. The sequence goes on along the minus strand of NC_067485.1, from coordinate 81,598,553 downwards.
CAGAACTCAGGAAGCTGAGGGATGTGATCACTGTGAGTTCGAGGCTGGCCTATCTATATATATCGAGTTAGTTCAGGACACATAGCTGGATGCTGTCTATAAATAAATGAATGCATAAATAAGCAAGCAAACAAATAGAGACTGGAGAGAAGGCCCAACTGTTAAGAGCCTTGGCTGCCCTTCCAGAGAGGTCCTGAAGTCAATTCCCAGTGACCACTCAGTGGCTCACCACCATCTGTAATGGGATCAGATGCCCTCTGTTGTCTGATGCCCTCTTCTTGCCTATATGCATACCTGCACACAGAGCATGCATATATATGTATATATAATACATAAATAAATAGTTAAAATAAGCAAACAAATAAAAATTTAAAATAAACAACCAAAACGCTGCAATTAAAGACAGGAGAAGTAACCATGGTGTGGGACAGAAGTTGCAGCCAACCGTTGGACTGAGCCCAGGGACCCCAATAGGACTGAAGGACAAGGACTGAAGGAGCTAAAGGGGTTTGCAGCCTCTTAGGAAGAACAACAATATCAATCAAACAGACCCCCCCAAAAGCTCCAAGGGACTAAACCACCAACCAAAGAGTACACATGGAGGGACCCATGGCTCCAGCCTCATATGTAGCAGAGGATGGCCTGGTCAGGCATCAATGGGAGGGGAGGCCCCTGGTCTTGTGAAGACTTGGTTCCCCAGCGTAGGGGAATTCGAGGGTGGTGAGGTGGGAGTTGAGGGGGGGTGGGAATGAGCACTCATCTAGAAGCAGGGGGAGGGGGAGGGGATGGAGGGAGGGTTTGTGGAGGGGAAACAGGCAAAGGGGATAACATTTGAAATGTAAATAAACAAAATAACCAATTTTTAGAAAAGATCAGAGGAGAGACAGAAAACAAAGAAAAGTCATGAAAATCTGAGGGACCCAGAGCAACTATGCCGAGCACTACCAATAACCCCCAACCTGGGAGGATCCGGGAGGCAGAGACAGGCGGACCCCCTGAGCTCACTGGCTAGACAACCTGGGTTATCAATGCAGGGACTGCATTCTCTAAGGAGCAGGATGGCAAGCTCTGGCCAACAGTTCCTCAGCACTGACAGCTGAAAATTACTTCAGAGAAATGGCCTCTGAGGAGCCGGTGAGAAAGGGAAAGTGAGGCCTGGCACCGACAGGGAAGCCTAGAAGTGAGCCCTCGGTCACACCTCTCCTCAGGGCACCAGCAGGGTGTCTGAGGACACGGGCCCTTTTACTCTTAAAAGACTCTTTAAAAGTTGGGTTTACTTTCCTTTAAATAAGGAGTTTTCTCTTTACAAAGGTTCTTTTTTGTTCTAAATCAAGCTCTGAACAGAGGTGTCACTACCACAAGGACAGGAAGATCATACCACTCTGATACCCAGCTGAGTGACAGGCTTGTCAGGGAAAACCACCACAACCTGCCCACAGTCAGCAAGTGTCAACCATGCAACCCGGTGTCAAGTCACGGCCCCAAAACTCCCTGGAAACTCTCAGGGTGCTGGGCAGGAAGAGGTTGACGTCAGTGTAGAAGTCGGGGACTTCAAAAGAAACTTTTAGAAACATTTCTTTTGCCATTACCCACAACATGATAAACTGACCTTTTCCCGGGGACCTGGGCCTGTTTGATTTTAGGGCTTCTTTCATTTACATATATACATTGTGTTTTTTTATATATCATTTTATTGTGTATTATTCTTATAGTTTATTACATCTTTAAAGCACTGCTTTTTTTTTGTCTTTATACAGTATAGTAAGAACTGGGGACCCAGCTCAGAGGTAAAGTGTTTGTCTAGTATAAATTGAACCCTGGGCTCAATCCTTAGCATCACAAAAAACAAAAAGCAAAGACTCTAATGTGATAATATACTTTGCGATCCCAGGATTTAGGGAATGCTGTGGAAGGAAGATAATGTGCTTGAGGCTATCCTGGACTGTGTGGGAAGTTCAAGGTCCACCTCAGTTAGAGTCCTTGTCTCAAAAAACAAGAGCTCAGTGGTAGACCTTAGCATGGTGAGGTCCTGGGTTAGATCCTCAGAACCACAGGAGATGAAAGAGAAGGTAACAGGAGGGCAGGGGAGAGGAAGGGAGGGCAGGGCTGGGGAGGGGAAGATACAGCAAGGGAGGGGGAGGGGATGGGAGGAGAAGGGGAAGGGAGGGGAAAGGGAGGGGGAGGTAGGTTAAGGGTAGAGAGGGGAAGGGAGGAGAAGGGAGGAGAGGAGAAAGGAGGAAAGGGGAGGGGAGGGAAAGAGGAGGGGAGGAGAGGCAGGCCAGGGGAGGGAAGAGGAAAGGAGGGGAAGGGAGAGGGGAAGGGAGGAGAAGGAAACTCACGAATGGTGTGAATTGGATCAATGAGGATTCTTCCCTTCTGCCCTCCCTTGCTTTCTTCCTTGAAGAGGTCATGGATGTTGAGGACTGGAGGAAACTTCAAATGTACTCAAGACATGTGGTAGCTGGCCTATAGATGGTGCCTCTAACATTCCTGAGGCTGTGGAAACAGTCTGTTACTGAAGGACTCCCGAACCTGAAATGTCCCTGCAAGGTATTGCTTGAACCAAGCAAAGCACAAAACCTCTGTGCGAATTAATTGTTCTAAATTCGAAATGGAAAGTGTTGGATTCTAATAATTTCAGTCACTCACGCTGACGGAGTGTCGGTCTTGCAGGAGCAGTGGACAGGGCCCTGTGGTCCATCTATATTCTGACTTGAATCTCAGCTCTTGGCTTGGGTGGCAAGAGTCCAGGCAGTATCTCTCTTATAAACAAGACATTGCTGGAGGCTGAGTTGGGTCTTACTCATCTCTAACCTTGTGAGAAGTGGCTCAATAGATCATGAATGAATTAATGAGATTCACAAAGTGACAGAGAGAGAAATAATGACAAATCCCTGCCACAGGGTGGACATTCCTTGCCACTGTGCCTCTCACCTCTCACATTTACCTGTAAGTGGCTTTTTAGTCTGCTCTTGGAAGCACATACCCATCTTTGTCTTTTATTTTTTATTACTGAGAACACAAACAGAAAACCAGTTTCTGAAGGAGGTATCTATTTTGGTCCCACACAGAAAACAGTGGGCGATTCTGTGGGCAGAGATGGCAATTCCTGACTGAAGTGTGGTGACTCATGGCCAAAGGTGCTCAGAGTTTCCTCTGCTTTGCCAGCTGCCAGCGCAGACTCGGCTGCTGTGCCTTCTTTGAAACACTATCAGATGCAAGGAAAACACCCCAGGCTGTTCTTTGAAGGTTACAGAAGGATTCAGAGAATACAGGATCTAAGACTAGCAGGGTCCTGAGGAGCTCCTACCAGAGTGAGAGAGGCACACACTGCACTTCCAGACACTGAGAGCGAAGCCGGAGGGATCGAGAGTTTGAGGCTGACCTTAATCACATCATGAATTTCTAAGCCATCCTGGGCTACATATATTTGGGGGAGAGCCGGGGGAAGGCTGAGGCTATGCTGGCGTGTACGGTGCTGGGAGAACAGGAGGACTTAGGCTTGGGTCCCTACGATGTATTCCTGCAGCCTCAACAGAGGGACTGGAGAAGACAGGACCACAATGCAGCTTTTGAGCAGGTGGTCTAGCTGAACCAGTGAGCTCCAGGTTCAGTGAGAGACTCTTGTCTCAAAAAAGATAAGGTCAAGAGATGAAGAAGATGAAATGTGAACCTCTGACCTACACACACACACACACACACACACACACACACACACCACTGGTTTGGCTGGTAGACCAGTAAGCCCCAGCGATCTGCCCATCCTGCTTTCCCAGCAATGGGATTACAAACATGTGCCTACCATGTTCAGCTTTTTAATGTGGGGAAAGTATTGATTTTTAGCAGAGAAACACTATGCATTTGAAACATTTTGTTTTGACACACATCTCTGTGCACATATATAAATATATATGAATATATAGTCACATACATATGGATATGACAGATATAGTCCATCAGCGTGGCTGTTCTGTACAGCTCCTCAGTCCTCAGGTGGCTGAGAGCAGCCCATGTGTACAGCAGAACCATCACACAATACGGTCTTCTAACAGTCTCTGTTATCCTTAAGCACCATTCAGAGCTAGGTTCTCCAAATCATCTTCTCAGAGAATCATCTTTATTACCCAGGCTGCTCTCTGTATTCTGATCACTTATAATATTTGTAGGCTGTGTTATATAGACCATGCAACATTTAATCAATATTTAATCTTCTCTAGAGTTGTTTTCCATTTCAGTTGCAAGCTCTGTGTGGATAGGTAGTGTGCATTTTGTTGTTGTTGTTGTTGTTGTTGTTGTTGTTGTTGTTACATGATAGCCTGCTGCTCAGAACTGGGCCCATGCACTGACAATACACATCTCATGTTGGAGCCTGTTTGAACTAGAATTTCAAGCTACCGAATCTCTCTCCAAACAGAATGCTTTATAACAAAATCCCCAGGGGTCTCATAAAGTTTGAGAAGTGCTCCTCTATTTTCAAAGAATAAAAATGAAGCAATGGAATTAAACCAACATGGGAATCATTTGCATTTCTCTTCCCTCCCTCTACACCTCCCTCCACCCGTTCCCCTTCCTCCTCCCCTTCCCCCTCCTCCTCCCCTTCCCCCTCCCCTTCCTCCTCTTTCTTCTCTTCTTGTTTTGTTTTTGTTTTTGTTTTTTTTTTAATTTGTTTTTTTTTCCGAGACAGGGTTTCTCTGTATAGTCCCTGGCTGTCCTGGAACTCACTCTGTAGACCAAGCTGGCCTCGAACTCAGAAATCTGCCTGCCTCTGCCTCCCAGAGTGCTGGGATTACAGACGTGCGCCACCACTGCCCGGCTTGTTTGTTCTTTTTAAAATAGTCTCACTGTGGAGCTCTGTGCTGGCCTCAAACTCACAATCTTCCTCCACTGATCTCCCAAGTCCAAGGGTCACAGCTATGCACACCATGCCTGGCTGCAGGATTCCGTTATTTTACGTCTCTACAGTGTTAGATTTCACTCCTCACTGCATTTTCCTTGTTTGGAGGGTAATAAAAATAATGCCTGGTTCTTCTCCCCCGAGAGTCTGACTTCACTAGTCTGAAGAAGTCCCAGCCATTACTTTCACAGGCACTCCAGATGCACGTCGTAATTGCAGCTGGTGTTGGGAAGCACGGCTCCACAGACAGTTCCCGTGAGACCTGTTTTCTTGTTGAGAAAGGCAAAGCCTGAGGTGACCACAGAGCCAAGTAGCCAAAAACGATGTGAGCAACATCAGAGTAGGAAACACCCAACATTTTCAGAGATCACTTAGTTGTTTTCCCTGCAAATGGGCGATGCCCTTGAAAATGTGGCAGAGAGTTGGAAAGGGAACAGAGCGTTGGCAGATGTCAGCTTTCCCATGGCAGTCTTCCTGATAGGAATCAATCAGCAGCTGTTTAGTCTTCATGCTGGAGAACACAGGCTTGGACCTTTTTCTATCCCTATAATTCTAATGTGTGGATGGATGGCTGCATGGATAAAGACACATCCACTTCTGAGAATTGGGATAAAGGCATACAAGAGATGTTGTAATCAAGTCATCAAGAGGCCTGGGTTTACAGGGCAGAAGTGGCGTATGCCTTTCATCCCAGCACTCGTGAGACAGAGACAGGTGGCTCTCTGAGGTGGTGGCCATCGTAATCTACAGGTTCAGTTCCAGGACAGCAAGGTCTCATTTATTTATGTGTCTATATGTACATGCAGGTCAAAAGAGATCACTGGATCCAAATAGGCAGGTATGTACCACACTCCCAGCATGGGCACGAGGAACCAAACTCCATAACAGCACTATGCACTCTTAACTAGGCATCTCAGGTCTGGGATTTATAACTTTTTGAAGTAATGCATTGAATAAAGGTTCTCATTTTTTTTCCTCAAAGGGAATAGTTCAAGATAAAGAGAAGAAAGAGATAGACTCTCACTCCTTCTGCAAGACATGGTTGTAGTTTGAAGGAAGAAATCCCCATAGCAAGCAATCAAACAGGAGAAGACTTCACCAAAACACAGTGGTGTTTTTACATACACCCACAACTTGAGCAGTACAGAATTAGTAATCTGCTAATTAGTAATGCTGCTGTGCAGAGCATTGCACTCTTGAGAGTGGGAAATAACCAAGAACCCGGCTATCAGAATTTGGTCTGCTAATACCTGGTGACCTTGCAATCCACATGGCACCGGGCATGTCTTTGGTTGGGAACTTTTCTTGTTTCCAAAAGTGCCCCAACATAAAAAGGACTTGTGTGTGTGTGTGTGTGTGTGTGTGTGTGTATGTGTATAGGTCTTTTTTCCCCCAGAATTCTTGAGGTATAATGATGGAATTGGAAGGGGATTTCAAGGTCTCTGCAACAACCTTCTCCTGTTGCAGAGAGAAGTTTGCTGAAAGCTGTGACTTGCTAGGTCTTGCCTTTGGTTTCTCTAACATCATCAGGTGTCTTGTTCCATTCTACACATCTTTAAATGTTCATTTGTCTCCTAGTGGTCTGTTCCTCACTGACCACTGATGGCATGTTCTACTTCTTAAGAGACTTCGATCTCTATCTGTAAAGTGTATGACCATCATCGGGCAGTAGGAAGATGAAGGAAAAAAGAGCTAGCATGAGCAGCCGCTGTGCTGAGGTGCAGCCTGGCCTCATGGCGTTCATGGCTACCACAGGAATGCTTTCCACAAGAAATTACACACAAGTGTCTAGAATTCTCAAAGTTTCTGAGTGTGTGTGTGTGTGTGTGAAGTGCTTGCCTCTTAAGTTTAAGGACCTCAGTTCTGATCCCTAGTACTCACATTTGTCAGTATGCATCTGGAAAGATAGCTTAGTGGTTAAGGACAAAGGACCCAGGTTCGCTTCCCACCACCCACATGGAAGTTGAAAATTATCTATAGTTCCAGTCTGAGGTGATCCAATGCCCTCTTTTGACCTCTGAGGGCACCAGGCAGGCATGTGGTGCACATATATACATGCAGGCAAAACACTGATACATCTAAAATACACACACACACACACACATACACACATACACACACACACACACACACACACACACACACACACACACACACACACACACGAAACTCTCTGACCAACCAGCTTTGACTAACCAAGTAGTCCCAGATTAGCAAGAAACTCCATCTCTAGTCAGCAACAATTAAAAAAAAACCCAAACAATAAGAACACAGACTCATGTCAGTGGCACCTAAGGATTAATACCTAAGTTGCCTTTTGGTCTCCACACACATTCATCTACACACATATCCACATGAACACACATGTGTGACACGTAAGCAGGTGAAATAAATTATTGCTTTCTCAATGTTCAAAGCTAAATCAAGCACAGACACAGGTTCCGTTATCAAGCTGTTTCAGACCCTTAGGAACAAATGTCAGGATTGCTTTATTAAATATTCCCAGTGCTTGGCAGAGCCCCAGGTCTTCCAGGTCTCTTTTGGGTGATGAGCAAAGTCACAGTAGCTATAACACTGTGAAGAGCTGAGGGGGCATTGTGAAGCGTGCGTTCTAATAACAGAGCTGAAGATGGGAAATTCTAGTGTGGGCAGTTGCCTTTACCAGAAGGGATAATTAGACAAGTGTATCATGTTCATATGTTTCCACACCTTCTGTTGTTTGACTCTAGAGGGATAAGGATTAGATTACAGAATTCCTAGAATGAAAAATGATCAAGAGACAGCTCAGACTTTCCACAATTCTAAGAAAGGTGGCTTCAGTTAGCTGCTGCTGTGTTGGCAACATCAGGGAGAATTCTCTTTTAACCACATCCCAAGGCCCAGTGATACAGAGACTAACAACACCCAGGTTGACTAATACATCCCTTGTACCACATCACAATTTTAAGTGGTGGCTTTGGAAATTTTCAGAATGAAAACCTGCCTTATGAATCAGCTAGAAATTGAATCTGTTGACAGTCTGTCTTATTTCATTAAAAAACCTCTTGCCCCCAAGGAATAGAAAGACTTGTTTATTTTTTAGACTTTCTTAAAATTTAATATTTATTTACTTTTATATGTATAGGTGTTTGACCCACATCCAAGTCTATTTGCCATGTGTGCGGTGCCTATGGAGGCCAGAAGAGGTTGTCAGATGCCCTGGAACTGTAGTTATGGATGGTTTTGAGCCACCGTGTTGGGTCCTGGGGGTCTCAACTCTTTGAAAGAGCAATTAGTGCGCTAAGCCAATAATGAGCCATCTCTCCAGACCCATGAATTGCTTAAACTGGATTCTTCCTGGAGAATGAAGAAAGCTGAAATGAGATTAACTCTTGCCCTGGGGTAGTTTCTGAGCTCCTTGCTAACCTCCACAAGCCTGGCCATTGCGTTCTCTCTCCCATTGGGAGCCAAGGTCCTTCTTGACGCAGCTCCTTGTACCTGATTTCTTTCTACTATCAGCCAGCATCACCTCTGCTCTTGTTTCCAGTAGAAAAGATAAACGGGATGTGAGCCTTGAACACTGATTTTGGGGTCACTTCTACTGATTGATGACACATGCACTGTAAAGTGGTTGGAAGTTGTAATAAAGTACATACATCTGGTTAATCAAGCATACTCTATAAATGGCATTCCCTGACATTTTCAAGTAGTTTTCTGTTACCTCCCAAATGCAACTAAAGCATTTTAAGTTGTGGGCTAGGAATCAGGGTTGGAGTGCTTGCTTACCGTGCTCAAGGCCTTGGATTTCTATCCCCAACAACACAGGAAAAGAAAAAGATTGAGCTTCCTGTCCAGAGCTGTAATGCCTTTGGCCCCATACCTATCTTTCTGTTCTTTATTCAATAGCCCCATCTTCAGAGAATACACTTATTGAGTCCTCATTTCTCTATATCTATCTATCTATCTATCTATCTATCTATCTATCTATCTATCTATCTATCTATGTCTATCTACTTATCTCTACATCTATTACCTATCTATCTACCTACCTACCTACCTATCTATCATCTATCTAATAGACCTGAAATATATATATTTTCACAAACCTATTTCTCTTTCTGGATTAGCAAGGAAAAAATGGTATTAGGAAATTCACCCTCAATTAAGAAGAGTTGTTGGATGTCTGAGTTGGTGGTGATTTTTATTTCTTAAAAGAATACCTGACAAAAATCCATGATGAGGATGATGATGGAATTTACAATTTACATATATGTTCACTATGTACACACACAGAAGATAACACCAGAGGAGCAGAGGAAAGTCATGCTCTGAAAATGAGTATATTTATGTTTTCTGAAATTGCCATAAAATGACATTTACAAGACACTTCCCAAGACAGCATAACCAAACCATCCCTGGGAATGAAACTTAAAAAGGACTATGAATGTGAAGTTCCTTTCTGCTATTGTAAGAAAGGTTGATAGATTCGGGACCACTGAGGCACAAAAAGAGGTCCTGGGGGACCACAGACAAGAGGTAGAACCCATGATTCAACTCCCTCTTCAGGGTTGTTCACCTCTGTGCTCCCTCTGGTTGTCCAGATGAGGAGATGTAGGCTTCCCAAGATTCCCAGGGCAGTCCCTGGTCTCTTACCTGCCCGACAGCTGGGTACTATGGTGAATGAGAGAAACCCCAACATCAGGAAGCGTGGCTCCATCTTCCTGACACGTGGGATCAGGATGGAGGGTGGAACTGGATGAAATTCTCTGCCGTATGTTGAGTCAGCCCCTTTTCTACATTCTCCTGGGAGAATGTCAGAACAAGGGCTTGGTCCTCTCAGGCTGTCATCTTGGCTTTTATACAATGTCAATGACAGCCAGGAGCTGTTCTATTTAAGCATTAGGCTGATCTGCTCAGCAGGAAGTTGTGCCTACTCTGTTCTGTGATCTCATATAGGAAGTGTTTTTTGATGACAATATAGTTTGCGGTAATTTTTCAAACCAGTTTCTTTTTTTTTTCAAGTTCAATTACTGGGAGGTGTGGGCAGTGTTTGGTGAGAAGGATCGGGCTTCACTTATGAGTCCTTTTTATGCTTTGCCTGTACAAGGAAAGGGGGATTCCCTACTGTGGCAGGAGGGGTGAGCAAGCACTTCTCGCCAGTGGTCTCACCTAGGGTTTTGTAAACTGAGTTCTCTCCGGGGAGTCTCCCCCAGGAGACTCAGCAAAGACTGAGAAGCAAGATCATGAAAAGGGGTGGAAGGGCATCTTTAGCCAAAGGCGGGCATCTCATCTAAATTGTCCTGATCTAGAGCCCTTTTAGAAGTGTAACTGAATTCCAGGCTGTGCGGTATGTTCAGAGGGAGACAATAAGCAAACACCTCTGTATCAGTTCAGTCCATGCAAGGTGTTTGTGTGTGTGTATGTGTGTGTGTGTGTGTGTGTGTGTGTGTGTGTGTTGGATTTGGGTTTTTTGAGACAGGGTTTCTCTGTATAGCCCTGACTGTCCTGGAACTCACTCTGTAGACCAGGCTGGCCTTGAACTCAGAAATCTGCCTGCCTCTGCCTCTCAGAATGCTGGGATTATAGGTATGCACCACCACCAACACCCTGTGCAAGGTGGTTTTGAATAATTCTGATGCATAGTTCAATGTTCCATGGGTATGGGATCCACAAATGTAGAAGACAGGCCCAGGAGGACTTTCAGAAAGAACCCTTTGTCTTCTCTTGTAGTGTCACCAAGCTGTCTTGTCATCCACTATTAATATGACTTTTTACCTCTAGCCTAATTGCTGATCATCTTGTTTTGCAAATGAGATCTGGTAAAATCTTAATTTCCTCCCTTGAGGGAAAAATGCACACTAGCACATAATCAGTAAATTTATAGACCGTTCACAGGAGGGTCACGGGTACTTTGAACTCTTAAGAACCTGAGGATCTTAGGATAAAGATACCATGATGTGGGCTCTGGAGACGGGCTACATCCAATATATTTTTGAAATCAGCACTGATTTCATAACACATACAGGAATTCAACCATGACACATTAAGACCGGAACATAGTCGGGCAGTGGTGGTGCACACCTTTAATCCCAGCACTTGGGAGGCAGAGGCAGGCGGATTTCTGAGTTCAAGGCCTGCCTGGTCTACAGAGTGAGTTCCAGGCCAGCCAGGGCTACACAGAGAAACCCTGTCTCAAAAAAAAAACAAAACACAGAAATAAAAAGACACATGAACATGAATATAAAACCAGCATACATTTCAAGCTATTTCAGATAAATCCCTGTAAGCACATGTCCACGTTTTGTTTCAAACCTGCTGGAAATAGGTAGTTTCCACTAAGTCCATTTCAAATACTTCTTCCCTGGTAAAGACTTTTAAGGAAGAAAAGATAGTCTAGATGACCCCGATAGATTAATTTAAGAGACATCTGTCTAAGGGTCACTAATGTTCCTTCAGGACAGGCGGTTGGTCGGTCAACTGTATAAAACTGAGTCTCCGCAGATCAGGAAGTTGCTCAACTCTCTTATCAGAAATGTCTGGTACTTCTCAGAAGAAACTGCACGTCATATCAGGCATTAACTATCTGACCCAGATTGCCTCCTCTTAGGTTAGAGGTGAGTCTTTGCTCTTCCCAATAGTAGAAGGTGGTCGTTGCCCAGTGATCATGACAAGGAAGAGCGGGAGATGCTTAGCAAGGGGAGCATTCCGGATGACTGTGCTTGGGAAAGACAAGAGTGCTGTCCTTGGATGATGAATGTAGCCTTTCTAGGAAGGTCCTGCAGGTACAAACTGTGCTCAACAGTTGACCAGAAGTAGCGTTGACTGGGAGACTAAAGGAATGTGAGGATAGAAATGCCAGTTGGATTGATGGCGAGGAGGACTTTGAAGGATAGAATCTGAGCCACAGGGCATGTCCCAACAGGGTGCAATGATGTTCTGGCTGGTTTTTGTCTATCTGACACAAGTTGGAGTTACCTGAAAGGGGGGAGCCTCAACTGAGAAAACGCTGCCCTCAGATCTGGCGGTAGGGCACTTTATTAATTAGTGATTGACGGGGGAGGGCCTAGCCTATTATGGGTGTTGCCATGCGTGGGCTGGTGGTCCTGAGTGCTATAAAAAAAAAAAAAGCAGACTAAAGTGACCACAGCAAGCAAGCCTGGAATCACTTCTCCTTGGCTTCTGCATCGACGCCTGCCTCCAGGTTCCTGCCCTGACTGAGTTCCTGCCATCATTGTGTTTGAAGATGAACTGTTATGTGGATCTGTGAGCGAAATCAATCCTTCCCTCCCCAAGTTGGTTTTGGTCATGATATTTCATCAGAGCAATAGCAATCCTAAGATACCCAGGAATGCCAAAGCTGGTATGGTGTGCTGGGAAGAGTAAGATTTCAAGAGAAATGAAGGCTGAGAGATGTCGAAACACTTCCCAAGGCATGAAATAATAAACTCCTAACTAAGTTTATTACAAATGCAAGTAACATGGAGGCTTGCTGGCAGAGTATTTGCACAGGGAAAATGAATATGAGAGTAGAGAACTGAGCGTGTCGGCATTTGCAGAGGGCAAATTCATTAGCTTGAGTTAACTACATGGTTATTAAGTGAACAGTAGAGAGATAGATCAACTCCACTTACACGAAGGAGTTGATGGTCTCCGTCATAGTCCTCTCATCCCCACAGTATGGGAAGGTCTTTGAAGATGATCTTTTTAAAATCTACACTAATGTTTGATTCCTAGCCATCCCCACCTCACTAACTTTTAACATAAGGGTTTTGTTGATCAGAGGCAAGACTGGAGAGGAAGATGGACTAGAACTGAAGGAGAAAGGTGAGGAGAGAAATCAGATCTCCTTTCACTTCCTTTTCCTGGCTCTCCTGCTTTGTCAAGGTAACTTCAGAAACACCACAAGCCCCAAAGAGCATAGAGGAGGCCAGGAAAGGAAGAGATAGAGTGTGCACGAAGGAGCAGGTGAAGCCCGAAGGCCCGCACGGGCTAAGGGCGCAGAGCTCAGAGGGGGGCGGGCTCTCCTTGCTGGTGGAGCCCCTCCTTTAAGACTTATTTATTTATATGAGTACACTGCACCTGTCTTCAGACACACTAGGAGAAGACATCAAATCCCATTACAGATGGTTGAAAGCCACCATGTGGTTGCTGGGATTTGAACTCAGGACCTCTGGAAGAGCAGTCAATGCTCTTAACCCCTGAGCCACGTCTACAGCCTGAAAACCCCTTTTATCCATTCTTTCCTATTGCAGATAGTTTCATCCTTCACACAAAATGTCACCAAGATGAGAACTCCACTGGGTTCCTTTTTTTCTTCACATTTGAAGCGTTTTTAATGTTTCCATTAATATTTTTTAGTTAGGGTCTCTCTATGAAGTCTTGGTTGTCCTGAAACTTACGTAGACTGACCAGGCTGGCCTTGAACTCACAGAGCTCTACTCCCTCTGTCCCCAAGTGCTGGGCTAAAGGCATATGCTGCCATGCCCAGATTGCATTGCCATTATTTTTGTTGGGTCAGTTTAAAATATTCACACAAACTGTTCTGACACAGGTATTTTGTAGAATTAGTCATCATCGCTCTGTTTTTAAATCCTATTACTGTGGTTTTGTCTTCTATTCTGCAGGTTAACTTTCCTCTTATTTTCTCTGGTTCTGGAAGGCCCAATGTCCCATTTAAAAAAAAACTCAAAAACTAATCTAATGTTTTTCTTTAACATTTTTAAAAAGTTGGGCTTTTTGTTGTTGTTTGGTTTGTTGCTGATGATGGAACCCGGGGCCTCACATGTCCTGGTACATGTCCCATCAATGTTAGGTGCGTGCTCGGTCGCTGAGCCATTCACCTCTAGTCCCAAATCATTCTCTTTTCAAAAAAAAATTGAAAGGTGTTTGTACTCACTTCTGAGGTGCAACATCACACCTCAGTGCAGTGTGCTATGATGTCTTCTGCTGATAGCACTCCCATCTCCTTGGATTTTTCGTTCCTGTTTATTAGGAGCGTTCAGCTCTTTCTCCCATACGCTGTTGTAGAGACAGGTATCCTACCATGCTGTAGAACATAGAACCGCTTTCTTCCCTCTAACCATGCTTTGGTTCTCATTATCTACCTGCATCTCCCATGGGGCTGGAGGGATGGCTCCAGAGCTGAGAGCAGGAGTGGCTCTTCTTAAGGATCTGTGCTCAGTCTCCAGTACCCATGTAACTGCTTACTGCCATAGCTCTAGTTCTAGGGCCTCTGACTCCTTCCTCTTACTATCAAGGATACTGAACACACACACACACACACACACACACACGCACGCACACACACACACAGCACACACACACAGCACACACATGTGCACGCGCATGCACACACATACACAACACACACACACACAGCACACACACATGATACATTAATGTACACACAGCAAAAGGCTCATATATATAAAAGAAATAAAGATAATTGGTCTGGACAGATAGCTCAGTAGTTAAAAGCACTGTCTGCTCTTCCAAAGAACCAAGGGTCAATCCCCAAGATTCCAAAGGACCTACATGGCAGCTCACAAATATCTGTAATTTCAGTTCCAGGGGTTCTGACACACTCACACAGACACAGACATACATACAGGCAAAGCTCCAATGATCACAAAATAAAAGTAAGTAAGTAAAAATAAACAATTATCTTTTAAAACAGGTATCAATTGGATTATTTTGCCTTTACTTTGACCGTTAAGGTGTGGCTCAGGATGGGGCACAGTTGAAGACCAGTGTACTTGGTTAGCATGTGTGAGGCTCTGAGCCCCAGCATATCTCCGTCTCTTCGCCTTGCTGACAGGTTTGACCAAACATAGGCAAGACTTCACCAATTAGAGAGGCAAAGAGCGAGAAAGTTGCTGCTATAGAAAAGAGGCTGAAGGTCTGGGAGATGGCTCAAGGGATAAGGCACTGGCCACCCAGGTGTGAAGCCTGGACTGCAAACCCTCAAAACCCAAGGGGAGAGGCAGCTCCGTGGTGCTTGTAACTCCAGCACTTGGTGCATGGGAAGGGGGTCCCCAGAAGGAGCAGGCTAGCCACACTCTCTGAATCAGGGGACCTCTGGGTTCAGCACAAGACTCGCCTCAAAAAATGAAGTAGAAGTGACCAAGGAAGACACCCGATGCTGTCAAACATGCATGTGCACGTGTGCACACACCAAGGAGCTCGGATATCCTCACATGTGCAACATGTGCACATGTGTACAATACATATACATAAATATGCATAGAAAGTGAGTTAATAAGAGAAAAAGAAAAGGAAATGTGGTAGATAGATAGAATCCAGATGGAATAGATAGAATCCAGATGGAATAGATAGAATCCAGATGGAATAGAAAGACTGGAACAATTTTAGGGGCACAATCAAGAGAGTAAAAGAAATCCTAAAAAAAATCAGGTTTGTGGGTACACATGCCTTTAATCTGAGGGGCAGAGGCAGGTGGATCTCTGAGTTCAAGGCTAGCCTGGTCTACAGAATGAGTTCCAGAGCAGCCAAGGCTATACAGAGAAACCCTGTCTCAAATAAATAAATCAATAAATAATCCTAAAAAATCATTTGACAGTGATCGTTTATAGTTCCTTTTGTGATAGTAACCCTTTTCCTCAGAATTTCAAAGATGTTCTTTTTAAATTAAATTGTTTTTTCTTATACATTCTGGAGTTGAATCAGTTTTGAGGGTGTGTTAGAATTCTGAGCACAGCTTTCTTTGTATGCCAGATATAAAAGGAAGCTGTGTAGCTCAAAGTCTCATGATCTCTCTCTCTCTCTCTCTCTTCTCTCATCCCCAATACTCCTGTCTATTAATTGTCTATCGATGTCTTGAGAAGACCATAGAAGGGAAGAACTGAAACTCAGGTCAAAGCTTTCACTGCCCATAATCTACTCACGGAGAAAAAGAAACCAGCCCTTGAGAAGGGAAGCAGTTGCTCACTGCTCCTTGGCTCTGTCAGACTTGCCCTTCCCACCTGACACCACATAAAAGCTCCCACGCTCCGGCTTCCCACTCCTCGCTCTGAAGAGCCCTGTGCTCATTGCTGGTCTCAGAAGTAGAAGAGGAGAAGGGAGAGGAGGGAAGGGCATGGTGTGGAGGAGAAGAGAGGAAAAGCAGAGAGGAGAGGGAAGAAGAGTGGAAGAAGGGGAGGGGAGGGGAGGGGAGAAGAAAGAAGAGGAGAGAGAGGAAGAGGAGAAAGGAAGGAAGAATAGAGGGAGGAGGGGAAGGAGAGGACCGGAAGGGGTGCAAAGGGAGGAGGAGGAGAGAATGGAGGACAGGAAAGTCATGAAGGGGAGAGCTGGGGAGGAAAGGGGTCTTCGTTTTCTTGGAGGATGGCTAGTAGCTCAGGGAACCCATAATGTATGTATTTATTGCATTTCTGGGTGAGTTAGAGGTGATTTTCAGCCTCTGAGGCACTGAGTCTTTATGTGTGGACACAGGTTTGGATGTCTGTTTAAGTGCCCACGACATCACCTTGACACAGTTCGTGCACTTTTCTAGAATTCCATTCCATGAAATACTAGTTAAGGATCGAGAAAGTGGGCCCTACACCAGAGTGTGCAATCAAAAATGAAGTGAAAAGGATTCCTGCTCTCAAAGAGCTGGCGATCTCACCATGGGGTTGGGGAGGGCAAGGCCAGACCAGTCCCTATAACTCTAGCAGATTCCAAGGATAAGTCCCAAAGGAGTCAGCAAGGGGCGAGTGGTGGAGGGGGAGGCAAGCAAGTCTCTGTCCTCCTCAGGTGACTGCTAGAAAGATGGTGTCACTGTGGCTGATACCGTCCACCATTCGCAGATATGTGGGAACACTTGACTTCTGCCCTATTTGGCAGCCGACAAACAGGCTTCTTTCTCTCAAATCGGCGTTAAGAGAAGACAGCGGCTAATTCTGTGAAATCTACAGGTGCATCCTGTTATTGTGGCACAGGGCTGAATTTCTCAGCTTGTAATTTCCACTAGGTTTTACCAGACAGGGCCCTGTGGAAAACCAGAATCCACTATGCACAAAGGAACTGTCCTCTGTGCAAATGCTGAGCTCCAAAGGGGCACTGGGAGACCAACAGCTCACAAACTCAGTCCCCACGCTGAAAACCAAACATCAACTTTGCTATCATTTGCAGATTATGCTAACTAGTAGACAGTTTCCTATTGTGTATGTGTGTGTGACTGTGTGTATGTGTGTATGACTGTGTGTGTGTGACTGTGCATGTGTGTGTGTATTTGTGTGTATGAATGTGTGTGTCATGTGCATGTGTGTATGTGTGATTATGCATGTGTATGTATATGTGTGTATGTGTGTGTGGGGGCATGCATGTGTGTGGGCAAGCTTGCCTGTGTATGTGTGCATGTATATTTGTGTATGTGACTGTTTTATGTGTGCTGCGTGTGTGGTGTGTGTATGTGTATGCATGTTCCTGTGTGTGTGTGTGTGTGTGTGTGTGTGTTTTCACAAGTGCAGGTGTCTGGGAACCAGAGGAAGTTGCTGTTGTTGTCAATCACTCTTCAACAGAGTTTGAGACATAGTCCCTTACTGAGCCTGGGACTTGCCAAGTTTTGTTCTATTACTTGGCTATCAAGTCATGTCTGTCTTCTTAGTACTAAGATTACAGGGTACCATTAATGTTGGCATCAAACCTAGGTCTTCATGCTTTTGTTGTAAGTACTTCATTGGCTGATGCACCCCTCAATCCATGATCCCACTTTCTTTTGAGTCTTTGCCACATAGGTATCAGGAAAGGCTCCCTGACTTCCTCTGGCCTGGGTCTAGCTCAAGGGTGGATTGGGTAGTACAGCTCAGTCTCTCAAGCCAGCACTGATGAACTCTTGGGACTTCTGGAGGCAAAGATTGTGAGGTTCTGTAGCTCTGGTCTGTGGGTTTTGAGAGGAAGGTGAAGTCATGTCTGTGTCACCTTTCGTCTAGACATCTATGTAACTATAGCTTTCCAGCTGACATCATTGACTCAAACATTCTGCCATCCTCTATGGTTTT
Source organism: Apodemus sylvaticus (assembly GCF_947179515.1). NCBI lineage: Eukaryota > Metazoa > Chordata > Mammalia > Rodentia > Muridae > Apodemus > Apodemus sylvaticus. The sequence goes on along the minus strand of NC_067485.1, from coordinate 81,580,682 downwards.
TTCCCAGTGCTGGTAATCAAAAGCAGGGCCTGGCACATGCTAAGCAAGGGCCTAGCCACTGAGCCAGCCCTAACACCTCCTTCAGTCTCATCTATTACTTCCAGGCAAGTCTTCCTGAAGAACACACCTCTCCCTTCTTTTTCCAAATTAATCTTAGAAACGGCCAAAATCTCATTGGCATTAATCCCAGCTTCTCTGACCTGCTGTTTACAAGTTTTTATATTCTGCCTCAGACTGCCCTCTTCAACATGGCTTCCCGGCTTCTTCCTCTACATTTCCTGTTCAATCACCATTCCCACCAACAGCTTCCTCCTTTTTTCATTGTCTTTGAAGAGTCTGCAATCCCAATCTCACTCTTTTTTTTTTTTAAAGTTAGTGTATAGTAATGATATGAAGAACTGTATTTAATATGACATTTTCAGACATTCATATAATACACTTGATCATATTTACTCCCTAATTATTTTTCTTTAAATTTTTTTCCTTTTATTGAAAATAGATTTTTTTCTCATCATATAATATATCCTGTTATGGTTTCCCTACCTCTACTCCTCCCAGTTCTCCTTCCCATCTCTTCTCTTATAGATCCACTCCTTTTCTGTCTCTCATTAGAAGACAAATAGGCTTCTAAAGGATGCTGCTATGCTATGCTATGCTATGCTATGCTATGCTGTGCTATGCTATAACTATACTATGCACTATACTATACTATACTATGCACTATAGTACACTATACTATGCACTATGCTATACTATGCACTATACTATACTATGCACTATACTATACTATGCTATGCACTATACTATACTATACTATGCACTATACTATACTATGCACTATACTATACTATGCACTATACTATACTATACCAAAAACGAACACATTGGATTTGGGCAAAACAAACGGAAGGAAAAGAGCCCGAGAGAAGGTACAAGAATCAGAGTCCACTGCATGAACACACTCTGGAATCCTATAGAACACCAACTGGAAGCCGTGCACATGCGACCTGGTGCAGACCCCTGCAGGCCCAGTGTGGGCTGTGTCACTCTTCTTCCTCTGTGCTTTGCTCCTGTTGACTTAGAGGATCCTGTTTTCTTGGTGTCCCCCATCCCCTCTGGCTCTTACGTACTTTATGCCTCTTCTACTGTGTTCCCTGAGCCCCTAGGGAACGGACTTGATGGAGAATTTCCCGTTTAGGCCCGCGTGTTCCAAGCTCTCTCATTCCTTTTTAATTATTATTATTATTAATCATTATATTTGTTTACATTTCAAATGATATCCCACTTTCCGGTTACCCCTCCACAACCCCCCCATCCCATCCTCTCCCTCCCTCCTCCCCATTGCCTCTATAAGGGTGCTCCTTCACCCACTCCCCCACTCCCCTTTTAGCATCTCCATATACTGGGGCATCAAGCCTCCCTCCCCTTCCACTGATGTGAGATAAAGCCATCCTCTGCTACATAAGTATCTGGAGTCCTGGCTCCCTCCACATACACTCTTTGATTCTTGGTTTACTCCCTAGGAGCTCCCAGGGGTCGTTAGTTGATATTGTTCTTCCTATGGGGTTGCAATCCCCTTCAGTTTCTTCAGTTCTTCCCCTAGCCATTGGGGTCCCCAGGATCAGTCCAATGGTTGGCTGTGAGTATCTGCATCATATTGGTCAATGTGCTGGCAGAACCTCTCAGGGAACAGCCATACCAGGCTCCTGTCAGCAAGTACTTCTTGGCATCAGCAGTAGTGTGGGGGTTTGTGGTCTGCAGATGGGATGGACAGAAACAAAAAAATGGGTCAGAGACTGAAGGAAAGGCCATCCAGAGACCACCCCACCTAGGGATCTCTCATTCTTTGCATAATGTCTGTCTGTGGGTCTTTGTCTTTGTTCCCATCTATACTGGAGGAAGCTTCTCTGACAATGGCTGAGTAAGACACTCATCTATGGAAACAGTGGGAATGACATTAGGAGTTGTCTTATCATCTCATTGTTGTGGTTGTTTTGTTTTGTTTTGTCTTGTTTTAGAACAGTAGCATTTGGTTTCACCCTGGGCAGTCTCATCTTAGATTCTTGGTCACCCAAGCAGTGTTGTGCATGGGTTCCATCTTGTGGAGTAGGCATTGAGACAAATCAGACATTGGCTGGCCCCTCCCACGAGCTTTGTGACACTGTTGCACTAGCAGGTCTTGCAGGCAGGACAGCAATGTCTATCCAAGGGTTTGTGGTGGCTGAGCTGGTATTTACCTTTTGGTAGTATCTTAGTTAGGGTTTTACTGCTGTGAACAGACACCGTGACCAAGGCAAGCAACTCTTATAAAGGACAACATTTAATTAGGGCTGGCTTACAGGTTCAGAGGTTCAGTCCAGTATCATCAAGGCAGAAGCACGGCAGCATCCAGGCTGACATAGGGTACAGGAGCTGAGAGTTTCATCTCTTGTTCTAAAGGCAGCTGGGAGAAGACTGGCTTCCAGGCAGCTAGGACAAGGGTATTAAAGCCCATGCCCACAGTGGCACACCTACTCCAACACAGTCACATCTCCTAATAGTGCCTCTCCCTGGGCCAAGCATATACAAACCATCACAAGGTTCCATTTATTAATTTGTTCTTAGTGCCTCTGCTATCTGTGTTCTCTTTGGAATGTCTTATTCTATGTCAATCCAGTCAAGGCTTTTCCCCACTTTCTCTATCAGGTTCAGTGTATCTGGTTTTACGTTAATGTCTTTGATCCATTTGTACTTAAATATTGAACAGGGTCAAAAGTATGGATGTATATGGATTCTTCTACATCTAGATATCCAAGTTGGCCAGCACCATTTGTTAAAGAAAGTCTTTTTTTCCAGTGTGTTTTTTCTTGTTTCTTTATCACAAAAATCAGGTGTGTATATTTATGTCCATGTCTTCAATTTCATCAATCAGTGTGTCTGTTTTTGTGCCAATATCATGTTGTATTTTATTACTACAGCTCTGTAATAGTACAGATTGCCCAGTAGTTCTTTTTTTTTTTTTCAGGATGGTTTCTGTTATCCTGTTTTTGCTGTTGTATTTTTGGTGTGTGTGTATTTCCAAATGAAGCTGGACATTGTCCTTTTAAGATCTGTGAATAATTGTGTTGGAAGTTTGGTGGGGATTTCATCAATTTTGTAGATTGCTTTTGGCAGAATGGACATTTTTACTATATTAACCCTATTGGTCTGATCTTCAGAGATCCTCCCATACTCTGATACCTTCAATTTCTTTGTTCAGTGTCTTAACATTTTTATTGTGCAAGTCTTTCACTTACTTGGTTACAGTTACCCCAAGATAGTTTATATTATTTGAAGCTTTTGTGAAAGGTAATATTTCCCTGATTTTTTTTCTCAGTCCATTTGTCATTTGTATATACCAGGGCTACTGATTTTGTGAGAGAATTTTGTATCCAGTTATTTTGCTGAAAGTGTTTATCAGCTATAGAAGTTCCCAGTGGATTTTTTTTTGAGTTATACTATCTACAGATAAAGATTCCTCTTGATCTCCTTTTGTTGTCTTGTTGGTCTAGCTAAGACTTAAAGTATTATATTGAATAGATATGGAAGTTGCCTTCTTTGTTTCTGATTTTAATGGAATTGCTTTGAGTTCCTCTCCATTAAAGTTGACATTGGCTATAGGCTTGATGTAAACTGCCTTTATTATGTTGAGCTATTTCTCTTGTACCCCAATCTCTCCAGGACTTTTATCATGAAGGGGTGTTGGATTTTGTCAAAACCCTTTTTGTTTTTCTGTATCTAACAAGATGACAATGTAGTTTTTCCTTTTCTTTCAGTTTGTTTGTATAGTGGATGACACTTAACAATTTACATAAGTTGAACTGCCTGTGCATTTCTGGGATGAAGCCTACTTGATCATGGTGGATGATTTTTAGTGTTTTCTTGCATTCAGTTTGCAAGTGTTTTACTGAGACTTTTGCACTTCTGTTCAGAGGGGAATTGGTCTGTAACTCTCTTTGCTGGGTCCTTATGTGGTATGAGAATCAATTCCTCTATTATTCTTTAAGGGCCAACCTATATGCTAGATTTTTAAAAAGATAATATCTCATCAGATCCCATTATGTTGAGGTAATCTCTTCTCCAAGTTGTTACCTTAGCATATCTCTAGTACTGAAATAACCACTACCATTCAATAAATGGTTATCACAGGGCAGGCTCTGTGCTGTGCATTTTGAACGTGTTACCTTACTCACTATCACACAGTAACCATGCCTCACTGACACATTGTCGCGATTTCCATTGCTGATAAAGAGATTATATTTTGCTGCTGTTATGAAATAAATGCCCACTCTCACCCAGCTTGTGAGGAGTGGTGTCTACAAACATCATCTTCAAACACTCTACCATGTCATCGCTCTCAGGAAATTTACCAACTTAAAAGTGTACCCTCCATTAATCTGTGCATGCCCAAGAATTCCAACTGTGCTCTGCGTATCTTAGGAAAAGAATCTGTCTTCTGTTGTTATCATTTTAGTCTCAGTTCTGAATGTAGGACCTAGCACATGATCCCTGTTGAATTAAAGATTCTATGGAGAACCATTAAAAGGATTTCTATATAAATGTTTTGGTTTCTTCACTAGATATGTTAGATGACTTTCTATCACAGTGATAAAATCAACTTAAAAGAAGAATGGTTTATTTGGCTCACAACCATCTGTAACTTGACTCAAATGCTATCCCACTTCTGGCCAGCCTAGGCGCCAGGCACGCAGGTTGTACAGAGATATCCATGCAAACAAAACACCCACATATGTGAAATTTAAAACATTTTAATGCTCTTTATTTTTCAAAATTTAAACCAAACAAAGATTTGGTAGAAATTTCAATCAAGTTGGATAGTCATAGGCTCAACCATAAATGAGCAACTGGGCCCGCGGATGTAAACACTTTTTCTTATTGGGAAATGGCTCCCTTTGACTCTGGACCTTCCTCTCCTACAGATCAGATGGGGCTACAGGAGTGGCGCACACCAGCCTCGTGTTCTAAACACATTCGAGAACTTCCTGAAAAAGGGAGACACGAGAGGACCATTGCACAATCTCCTGGCTCATTCTAGGTTCCGAGCAACTTTGCCCCTCTCCGTTGGTTCTTTTTCCCCATATTTCTCCTACTTCTGAAGTTAAAATTTGAAGAAACAAACCAAAATCAAGAACAAACCATGGAATTTTTCTTCGTAATGCCAGAGGATTACCTCCTAACAAAACCTAGACGAGGAGGAGCCTTCTCTCAGAAACTCTGCTAAGCCCCGTAGCAACACGGCACGGTGGGTGCAGTAACAACACGGCAGGCGCAGGGTTCAATTCTCAGAATCCACTATCTGTTTCATCAGTCATGGTAGGATGGCATAGTAGGAGTGCCCCGATCGATGATATTCGTTTTTTCTGAGAAGCTGAAAACTTTTCTGGTTGGATAACCGTATTTTCCCTGCCCTACCCACTATGATAGATACACAAAAGGCTAAGCCTGGGTGAATTTATCCATTATAGAGAAAGGATAGAGCTGGGATTGTTATGCCCCTTCAAAGCGTGTGTGAACCTCTAAAGACCACCCACCGAGGAGCCAATTCCCATGATGCACTCGCACTAGGGCCTTTTTACTTGATCTCGAGCTCCGGCTCTCCGTGGACCCTGATGTTGCAGGACAGAAAGGTGAAGTCCAAGAGCCCGGTTTCAAGCAAGCATTTACAGCGGTGAGCAAGCAGCTAGGGGCTTTCTAGCCTGGCGCACATCTGATTGGGGGGCTGTTATGAAATGTTGTTGCCCTTTAAAACAATTGGCTGGTGCTGGGAGACAAACCATAAACTTTCTGCTTTCTTCCTGATTGGTAGTTCTTAGGAATTGACGTGCCAGGGTGAGGCTTGTTAAAAGAGTAACCTGGAAACTAGTGCTAGGCGCGGGTTTGTTAGGGAGTAACCTGGAGAAGACTGGTGCGAGGTGCTGGTTTGTTGGTTAACTCAAGTTTAGGTCAGGCTCTAAGATGGAGTCTGAACGCAAGATCTGGTCTCAGCATTAGAGGTGTGTATCGTAGCATTCAGCTCAGAAAGGACAAGTTTCTTTTTTTTGAGACAGGGTATCTCTGTTTAACAGAGCCCTAGCTGTCCTGGAACTCATACTGTAAGTCAGGCTGACCTCCTACTCATAGAGATCCCCCTGCCTCCGCCTCCTGAGTGCTGGGATTAAAGGTGTGCCACCACACCTGACTTCTAATTAATTGTCTTACCTGTCATTTGCTGAAAGAAAAAAAAAAAGCTCTGTTTTCATGATCTCCATTTCCCCATGCTGTTGATGGGCCTACCTGTTTTATATAGAATATTTTCTGCTCATGTTTGGAACCTTGTGACACCCTATGATTTATCAAGTAGCTACTATATGCCAGGTGAGTGCTAAGTGCTGGCAAAACAGGGGGAAATACCCACAAACTCCTGGATGCTATCACTGAGGCCCTTCAGCTGGAACGAGGCTAACAGACAAGAGGCAAATGAAACGAACGGGTAGCACAATGTTCTGTGGTGATGTGGATCACAGAAACAGTAATGAAAGGAGGCAAACCGTGCCGGAGACGGCGGAGAGGATGCCCTCGTAAGCGGAAAAGTCAGCCAGACTGGGCACGTTTGGGTAGAAATGAAAGATGTTACTGATTGGGCAGTAGAAGCTGGTGTGGGTTTGTGAGAAAGATAGACAAGCAAGAGTTCTGTTTTTGAGGTTGACACTTGGCGTTCTGGGCCGGGGATGTAACTCTGCACAGAGCTCTCAGCTCACATGCACAAAGCCCTGGATTCCATCTCCAGTGCTCCATAAAACTGGGCAGAGCAGCACAATCCTGTAACCACAGCGACGTGGAGAGAGAAACAGGAGGGTTGAAACTCTTTGAGAGAGACCTAAGTAAAAGCTGGCCTAGGATTATGAAGGCAGTGTTGAGCCAGTCTCATCCTCCACTGCATAATGAGTTCAAGGCCAGTGGGATACGTGAGACCCCTGTTAAAAACAAAATGGAGATACTGTGCATATGTTGGATAAACACTCCTGGGGGGGGGGTGTCTTGTACTCAGACGTAGAACAGAGAATATTCTTCTCTGAGGGAAGAACACCTCCAAGGCAGAGAGATGACTGTAACTAATGTTGCAGAACAGGCCTGTGGGGTAGAGAAGCCAGGCACTTGGGTAAGAGATGCAGGTTGGGAACTTGCAAAGGACTAAATTGTCTCAAGGCTTACAGGCAGGTCAGGAGTCTTGGATTTATTCTGTGTTGGAAAACTGCAGGGGGATGAAAACTGAGGAAGGGTGTAGTCAGGCTATTCCAGTTGCCTGACTACAACAAGGGTCGCATACCATCTGACATAGCTGGGAGATGCTGTGGTAGCCACCTGAAGCTCTGAACGGTACAACCAGAAAGCACTGAGGGTATAGCTCAGTGATAGAGTGCTTGCCTGGCATCTTTGAGGCCCAGGTTCTTAACCTAGCACCACACACACACACACACACACACACACACACACACACCATTCCACAGTTACTTGCTTTGCTGATCAGATGGGGTATTTGTGTAAGGAAAATAGAAGGGTCAATTCTGACTCAGTTTTTTTTTTCCTGACTTACCAATGAAAGATGTAGCTGGGGCCAGAGAGATGGCACGTGGCTAAGGGAGCTTTCTGCTCTTCCATAGGACCCAAGTTCAGTTTCCAGCACTCATGCAGGGAAGTTCACAACTGCCTGTAACTCAAGTTCCATGGAGATCTGACACTACTGGTTTCCATGGGTACCGACACTCAGGTGCACATCCCGCATGCATACACACACATACACATGATCAGAATACTTTTTTGCATTTTCATGTGTATGAGTGTTTTTCCTGCATGTATGTCAGTATACCACATGTCTTCAGAGGCCAGAAGAGGGTGTTGGATTCCCTGGAACTAGAAGTACAGGTTGAGAATCGAACCTGTGCACTCTGGAAGAGCAGCCAGTGTCCTTAAGTGCTGAGCCATCTCCCCAACCCCTGAAGATTTTTAATATATTTTTTTGGATGCTGCTGCTCCCCGAGTAGGAGCAGAGCAGAAACTAGTCTGTGGTTATCAGGCAGCTAGAGAACAAGGATTTCTGTTTGGGGTCACAGCAACAGGCATCTGAATGGAGATGCTGTATGTATTGACTAACTATATCAGAAGAGACATTGTGCCTACAGTGGAGCAGAGAATATATAAAGAGGAAGAAGAAAGAGTTAAAGGACTAGCCGGGCTTTTAAAAATAGGGTATATAGCCAGGTGGGTTTGGCTCAGACCTTTAATCCCAGCACTCAGGAAGCAGTGGAATGTGGATCTCTGAGTTCAAGGCCAGCCTTGCCTGTAGAGCAAGTTCCACGACAACCAAGGCTGCACAGAGAAACCCTGCCTCAGGGGGGGGAAGGAGTGTATTTTTCAGAGCAGATTTTGGTGAAGAGCAAACCTGAGCAGATGGTACAGATTTCATATCTATCATATAGATAGATGATAGATAGACCAACAGACAGACATATACATACACATATACATGTGCGTTATCTATATTACATTCACAGCCTTCCCCATTAGAGTGGGACATCTTCTGCAATGGACGATTCCACCCTACCACATCATTATGTTTCTGTGTTTCATATTCTTGAAGTTGAAACCATTGGCAGGCAAGGCGTGTGGCAAATAATGAATTTTGACTTATGTTATTGAGTATGCCAGGGCATGAAGTACGTCACATGCTAGGTTTTTTTTTTTTTCTTTTCGGTTATGGTTAATTCTTAGAATTTTCTGGGTAACCTTAGTTTCTTTTTACACTAAGCTCTGTACATGGAGTTTCAGACTCAGTCTATATGACCCAGGGTGGGGGCATCATCAAGTTCTCAAGTACTTATAGATAACTGTAGTCTTCATTGAATGGATGGCTTAAGTCTTTCTTAGCAACTGATATTCACGATGAAGAAATTAGAGTAGAAAACTGGCTCAGTGGGTAAAGTTCTTGATGTACAGCCATGAGGACCTGAGTTGGATCACCAGAACCCATGTGACCTGTCAACCTAACCTCTTTGGTGAGCTTCAGATCAATGAGAGACCCTATATTAAAAATCAAAGTGGATAAGGAATCCCAGAGGATGGGACCTGAGATTGTCTTCTGGCCTCCATAGGCATGTAACACACATAGACACATACACACACGTACACAGACCCACACACAAACACATACACAACACACCAGAATGTGAGAGCAGACATATAGTTTGACTTTTAGATTATCAAATTGGAGCTACTAATTAAGCCTTCTCAAAGACAACGCATGCTAACTTGTTGTTCTATTTAACACAAATCCACTTAAAGGAGGGAGGCTTATGGAAGGATATAGGAGTTTTTCATAAGACCTAAGGAAATCTTAGGTATGGTAGCTTGGATGGGCTGAAGGGAAAGAAGTAGAGGCTTTTAATGAATAAACACCCCAAGACTGCCGGGCGGTGGTGGTGCATGCCTTTAATTCCAGCACTTGAGAGGCAGAGGCAAGCGGATTTCTGAGTTCGAGGCCAGCCTGGTCTACAAAGTGAGTTCCAGGACAACCAGGGCTATACAGAGAAACCCTGTCTCGAAAAACAAACAAAAAACCAAACAAAAAACACTCAGAGGCTCTGCCCATTACTCCCAGTTTTACTCATTCCCATTCTCGATGAATGTGTAATTGGCCATAAACAGCCAATGCATCTGAATGCCCCCAGGCCAGAGCCCCGTTCCTGCTGCTCTCTGGTGCAGTAATTGTCATCATTCTATCCCAAATATGCCCAGACTTCTCTCAAGAAGCAGCCAGCAGTGCCAAAGGCCATGATCACCCAGTCTGGTTGTGGTTGCAGGAAAGTGTGTGTGTTGGGAAGAAGAGACAGCAATTCTAAGGACAGTGATTCCACGCTGAGTAGGTGCCCAAAGGAGAATAAAATTAACTAAAAATGTAGAAGTCTGGGGCTCAGTGGTTAAAAGCACTGTCCTCTCTCCTAGAGGACCCAGGTTTAGTTTCCAGCACCCATGTGGAAGCTCACACTCATCTGTAGCTCTAATCCCAGAGGCTCGTAGCCCTCTTCTGACCTCCACGGGAACCGCACACACACACACGGTGCTCAGATTTACGTTCAGGAAAAGCATCGGTACACACTAGAAATAATAAAATAGTTTTTAAAGATATTAATGTAAAATTGAGAATGGATTTAAAGAATGAGAGCATGCATGCTGCTGTATGCCCATAATCCTAGTGTCTAGGAGTCAGGAGGACAGGGCAGCTTTGAAGCTAGTTTGGTCAACATAGTAAACACCAGGCTGACTGGGGCTCCTTAGGCAGCCCTTCCTCTCCCAGTACCAAGGAAAATAAAAAGCAATTAGAATGTGTGCCTCCCCAGTTTTTGTTGTGGCAGAATCATGACAGGAAGCCTAAGCTCATATTGAACTCAGCCTCTCTAATTCTAGAATTACAAGCATGGGCCGTTCCAAAGCTGGGTATGGAACTCAGGGCCTTGTAAATGCTTGGCAAGTGTTCTTCCACTGAGCCTAGCCCACAGCCCTCAAGAACTCCTAGTTCTAGATTTGATGGATCATTTGTAGCAATTTTATAATCTCAACTCTTTAAGCACAATTCTTTAAAGCCACATTCGTAGCAATTCATTATTTTGAGCAAGAAATATAAATCTAGGTATAGATGACATCTGTGTATTGAATTCTAGCTGCTGGGAATTTTGAGTAGAAATTGTCATCTTCTTTACCCTCTTTCTGGTCTACCTCCAAGAAGAAGCAGTTGATGGGCTAAGTCTAGTGAGCATTGGTCAACAATTTTGATTCCCAAGAGAATGAATGTACAAAGGGTGGTGTAGGCTCTCTGCTCTGAAGTGGGTCAAGACAAGCCTCTTCCTCCATAGAGCATCTGGACAAGTGTCTCTTCCCTTCCCCGACTCCCCACATATAAGCCACAAGCCTCTAGTTATTTATGCTTCAGACCCACCATGCATTTCAATCTAGATTTACCACCATTGTGGATGATACTTTAATCTTCATGTTCCTTTTATTTCCCAAAAGCTGCAGTAGTCAGAAAAGAATGAGGTGAAACTAATGAGTTCCTAGGTTCTTCCATTTTCTGTTGCTATAACAACAACAACAAACCCTAAAAATATAATAGAGATTTTGCCATGAGTTATGGTGCATGCTTGTTATTCCAGCACTTAAGAGGCATAGGCAGAAGGCTAGCCTATGCTACACAAGACCCTGTCTCAACAGCCTCCTCTCCACCACCCGAAAATGAAAATCTTTCTTAAATCTCTCTAGATTTAGGAAGTTGGAAAATTCCAAATAATGGCGCCATATTGTTTTAAGCTTCTCGTGAATACTCCATGTTGCTTCAACTCATGGAAGAAGAAGGAAGGGCAAGCACATCCTTTGGAGTTGAGGGGCAGCCTACATTATGACAACCTGTTCCCATGAGAATGGCATTAGTCACAATTAACGGTCTAACCATCTCGTGAAGGTTCCCATCTCCCAGAACCACTGTCACCACAATGACAACCAAATTTCGACTTGAGTTTTAGAGAGGACAAACCACATTAAAGAACAGCACGGTGAAGTTCCAGTTCCGTGGGTATGATAGAAATGGTCTCACACTGAATAAGACAGTACAGCCTACAGCTGCTTTCCACCCTAACACCGTGTGATTCTATGGGGGCTGCTCAATTCCAAGACTTTCTTTCCTTCTCGATGGTGCAGAGTTAAGCCACCTCGTAGTTTCTAACAACTCCTATCAGAATGTGAAGAAGATGTTTCAGACTCCCTTTCTTTTCTGGAACAATGTTCATATCTAGAGAAGCAAAATCTCCTCTCTGGAGCCCAGAAAACCAGCACTCCAAGAGAGGCAAATATTAAATTCTGATCTTCAACTTTTCTTTGTAATAGAAGTGACCTTTATTTTGTTCAAGGAAAATCTCTAAATGGAAAGGAAATGAGAGGTAGGAAGCAAAGAAGGGGAAAGAAATATATCTGTTAAGGGGAAAAGTCAAGAAATTCACCCGTGTTCACTGTTTCTCTGAAGGTCACACTGACAGATGTTTTGATAAGGCCATCCTCACTGGTGCATGATGGGTAGAGTTGCTGTCTCTCACGCATTCATTGTCCTACCTCGAACTTCACTGGCAAGTTAGAGTGAGAGAAACACTACAGAACAGTCTGGTTTAATAAAGCGTTTTTAAAGCTGATGTTGTGGGAGTTACAGTCCCTAGTGTGGAAGCTACTGCCCCTCCTCTAAGTGGATATCGATCAAGCTGACTCCTAAATATTATGTTTACATTTATATTTGCTCAGAGGAGAGTCACTCTTCCTCTGTATTGGGCAATGTTGACTTCAGAGACTCAGTCTGTCAAAGCCCTGAGAACAAGTGACTGTTGAGTACCCGACCAACAATGGAATAGCTATGTCACTCCCTCCAAAGCACAGGAAAATCCAAGAAAACAGGGCAGGAAGAATGTGAGAGTCGGAAGAAGTGGTGAGGTGTTGTAGGATTCTGCCTCCTGGGCCTGGCCTGGCTGGTCTATCCTTGAACTCATAGCAACTATGTTTTCCTATGAAAGATTAGAATAGTCAACATCCTGTCATGGAGCAAAGAGGGGCCCTTGGGGCTCTGGCTCTTCCTGGGCATGTATCGGCTGTTTGTAAGTTGCTGGGGAATTGAGAAACATTTTCTGTATTCTTCAGTAGTAGCAGGTATCCATGCTTCTGTAAATAACCATTCACCCATTCTCCTGAAAGCGTCCTAAGGAGACGCATTGCACAAAAATATATGAAAATAGAGATGGGCTTGGAGGGAAGACAGGATGTTAGCCTAAATGGAGTAGGATGTAGGATCAAAATATATGATATAGATATATGACCATTTAATGAAGTCTTTCATATACATATTTAATATGGTCTAAGAAACTTTAAAACCTCTAAAATTAAACTGGCACCTTTTTCACAAATGGACAAAACTGGTTTTATTTATTTATTTATTTATTTAAAAGATTCGTTTATTTATTATATGTGAGTACACTGCAGCTGTCTTCAGACACTGCAGAAGAGGGCATCAGATCTCATTAGGGATGGTTGTGAGCCACCATGTGGTTTCTGGGATTTGAATTCAGGACCTTTGGAAGAGCAGTCAGTGCTCTTAACCACTGAGCCATCTCTCCAGCCCCGAAAATGTGTTTTTAAATATGAAAGTGGCCTGCAAGGGGTGGTCATTTGGAAAATGTAGCCTAGAGAAAAGGACTGAGATTGTATTCCACATTTCAATGAGATCATAAAAATCTCTCAGTGATGATTTTATAATTTGGCCTATGACAGATAACAAGCAATGACTTCAGCCAGTCTGTTATACATAAGAAGTTTTTGTAGGCATCTAAACACTCCGTGTGCATGTGTCCAGCATACAAAATTCTAAACCTTGGATATAAATAGCCTTCCACATGAAAATTCACAGTGGAAAATGAGCTCCCAAAGAGGGCAAAATAAGCGATGCTTAATATTGCCATGAGTGCTAGAGGGAACCCAGAGACACACGTGCAATGAAGATGGTGTGTGTGAGGGAGGGGTGGAGCTGTGACGCTAAAAGGTAAATCCCACACCCGAGGCGTCTCTAGCTTATGAGAAGAAAGCGAGGCTAAAAGCACAGCTACCTCCAGATGGTTATGAAAGGCATTTGAAGATCAAGCCAGCTGTCCTAGGGAGAGGATGCGTTACCCATCCAACATGAGCTTTCCCTCGTTTTGTTGCTGAATGAGGCTTGATACGAAGGTCGGGTGGTCAACACAAGACAACTTGACTACTGACTGGCTTTGCCTTATACTCCTAGATGCCAAATGATTCTAAACCCTCCTGTTGTTCCCTGTTCCTTTGTAAATCAGGAGCCCAAAGGTAGTAAAAAAAAAAAAGAAGTAGCTTGCAGCTGGTGGCCATCCCTGAAGATATGCGTGGTGTAAGCTTTGGTGTCTCTCAGTGTGTTGGAGAGTGGAATCTAGTTCACGATGGAAGAGTCTGTGCTGAACCACTGAGGGGCCTTTACCAAGATTGATAAATGTGGCAAGTTTTAGTGACAAATGTCCCAGCATTTGCCAGTTTCATAAATTAAGGCAAAGTTATATGTTGCATGACATTTGGTAACAGTTCAGGGAAAACCTGTTAGCAAAACATGAAAGCCTGGAAAGATATGTACCTCTAACGGTCTCCTTAGATAGGAATGCTAAGGAATGGGATGGTATCTTAGTTGGGGTGTCTATTCCTTGACAAAACATCATGACAAAGAAGCAAGTTGGGGAGGAAAGGGTTTATTCAGCTTACACTTCCACATTGCTGTTCATCACCAAAGGAAGTCAGGACTTGAACTCAAGCAGGTCAGGAAGCAGGAGCTGATGCAGAGGCCATAGAGGGATGTTTCTTACTGGCTTGCTTCCCCTGGCTTGCTCAGCCTGCTCTCTTATAGAACCCAAGACTACCAGCCCCGGGATGGCACCACCCACAAGTGGCCCTCCCCTCTTGATCACTAATTGAGAAAATGCCTTATAGCTGGATCTCACAGAGGCATTTCCTCAAGGAAGTCTCCTTTTTCTGTGATAACTTCAGCTTGTGTCAAGCTGACACACAAACCCAGCCAGGACAGATGGTCTTGTCTATTTTAAGGTAAATTGTGTGGGAGAGGTCTTCTGGTCTTTGCTCTATGACCTGAAGCAAAGTCAGCTGGATGGTCTTGAGCTGCCCCACTATAAAGATGAAATGGTTGGGGATTGGGGGGACGGAAACTCTACTAACTTGGCTTGGGGCCCTCCGCCATGATGGTGAGGATGGTGACATGGCTCAGCCCCCAAGGCTGTAGGGGAGGAGCTAGAGACTTCTTCTATAGCAACTGGACCTTCGAGAGCTCTTTTTGTTGGATCACCCTTTGGGCTGGCTCTCACTTTGGGTGCTTTTTGGCTTAGAAGAGGTTCATTGAAGAAACTCCATGTAAGAGATAGTGATTCTCTCTCTGGGCTTCTAAGAAGCACAGAGAAACAGCTGGCAGGATGCAGATGAAGAAGGATTCTAGGAAAGAGGAACCCTCCTGGGTCTGGAGGAGCTCAAGAGAAAGGTAAAGTGGAATCAAGCTTGTAAATAGATGTTTTTAAATAGTTAAGATAAAATGACCTGACTGAGCTAGCAGGTTTTTACATCAGTTCCCAAATCACATATCTTTGTGGGTACAAATACTAGTTAAATTAAAAAAAAAAACATATATATTGCAGTTAGGTTCAATCAGGGAAACAGAGGAGGGAAGTGGATCTGAGGGAGCAGGAAGGTTGGGGAGGGGCTGGGGAGAGAAGAGGGAAGGGAAACAGCAGTCAGGATGTAAAATATGAGAGAAGATTAAAAAGGTCACGTTCGATATATGTTTGTATGTTCACTCTAAATGGTCTTCATATAGGAAAAAAAGTAAAATTGCAGCTGGCGGCCATCCCTGAAGGTATGTGTGGTGTAAGCTCTGGTGTCTCTCAGTGTGCTAGACAGACCCACTTCAATCGCCCATCTGACTTACTTG
This sequence comes from Apodemus sylvaticus, assembly GCF_947179515.1. NCBI lineage: Eukaryota > Metazoa > Chordata > Mammalia > Rodentia > Muridae > Apodemus > Apodemus sylvaticus. Next base: position 81,565,087 of record NC_067485.1, on the reverse strand, counting down.
GGGTTCCTGCAGCCCACAGAGCCCTTTGTGTGCCCCATGCCCATTTGCATAGACCATTTTGCAGTAAAAATAGCAACTTAAGGACTTGTACCTGACTACCAAGATAGTGCAAGAGTGAGAGCCCCCATCTCTCTTCTCTTTAGTTTTAAATATTTCCAAAAACCTCTACCTTTGGCATTAAAAAAATAACAGTCTTGCTAATGGGGCAGGAGTTGTAGTTCAGTTAGTAACGCATTTGCAGACCTGAGTCTGGATCCCCAGTATTCACATACACGGCTGGGAGCCATAGTGTACTTCTGTGATACCAGTGCCGAGGAAGCAGACAGGTGGATCCCTAGAGGCCATGGGATAGCCAGGCTAGCTGACTCAGAGCTCCAGATCCAGTGAGAGACTCTGTGGCAAGTAACAAGGTAAAGAGTAATGGAGGAAGATGACAGATCCAGATTTCTGACCTTCACACACGCGCGCGCGCGCACACACACACACACACACGCATACACATGAACACACACACATGAACACACACACATGCCACATACACACCACACACAAATAAGCTCACATACATATACACACATGCATACACACACACAAATCACATGCACACAACACAGACACACATACACATCACATATACATTATACACAAACACACAAGCACACACACATCACATGCACACAACACAGACACACATACACATCACATATACATTATACACAAACACACAAGCACACACAAATACATGTATACACACACAATCACATACATACCACATGCACACACATATGCACACACATATATACACACAAACATACATACACACACACCACATACATACTACATACACATGCATACCACACACAAATGTACATACAAACACACACATGCATGCGCACATGCATACACACAAACACACACATACACACACATACACACCATACACACACATGAACACACACTCCACATAATAACAAAATAAATAGATGCAATACTTTAAAGTGTGTTGCTGCCAATATAGAACAACACAGAGTAGAAAAAAAACCAATTTATTCTAAAAGGGAGGAATGAGATAGATCAGGGGTGGGGGGGGTGGGGGGTGGGGGTGGTAAAGCAAGGCAGAACCAGAGGCAGATACCTACCCACCTCAAAGCTCCATGTCTAGTCTCTAGAATCCATCAGAGTGGCCATGCCCCTGTGACCCTGGCACCTGCAGCATACATCAGACAGTGCGACAATCACTTCTGTGTTGGGATTGTAATGACATCTCTGGCAAACTCTTCCAGATCACTTCGGTGGGGAGCTGCTAAGTGTTCAGGATGAGGTGCCATCAGCAGAGGTGGGCGGGACTCTGTGCCCCTGGGCTCCTGGGTGGTCCGCAGTCTGCTTTGCTGCCCTTTCGCTCAGTGACTACTACATGCCAGGGCTTGGAGATCACAGCCATGCCTGACTGACGTCTCCACACCGCGGTGCTCTCTGCTGAGTTGTTTTAGTTCGCCCTTCGTGGTGGAAGCTTTCTGGAATCAAAGGCGTGAGCCATGTAGGTGTTCCTGCTCCTCGTCCCACAGACCTATCCATCCCCAGTCTTCCAATCATTTTTCTTCATATCCCTAACCAGTCAGGCGAGTCTCCTACACAGGTGAGTAGGGTCTGTTCTAGCCTCAGGCCATGTCTCCTGTCATGCCAAGTGCAGCCGCTTTCAACCTGCCCACGTGAAGGACTTCTGTAGTGGCGATTTCTGGTGGTCAACTGACTATATCTGGAATGAACTCTGACCTGGATCTTGGCTTGGAGACCTTGAAGCACGTGGCTATGAATCCCAGAAGATTAAGACAGGGAGATCTCTAGATTCAAGGTCATCTGGGACAAAGCAAGTCCCAGAGCCAGGCGTGGTGGCTCACACCTCTAATCTGGGCCACACCTTCTGCTGGAGACCTACCTAAGGACATTAGAAAATGGAAGATTCACTCTTCTTTGCCTGCTTGCCTAGTGGGACTGAGCAGCTGCTAGATCCTTGGACTTCCATCCACGGCTGCTGCTGTGCATTGATGGGAAGTTGGACTATAGACCGTATGTAAGTCATCAGCAAATCCCCTTACTGTATAAAGACTCCCCATCCGTTCTGTGACTCTAGAGAACCCTGACTAATACAACTTCCTTCCTCGCCCTTCAAGGCCATCCTGGGTGCAGCTGTAAGGGCTCCCTGCTGGCTATTTCCAGCAAGCATCTACATGGTAAGCTTGCTTCTCTGAAGGAAGCAGGGTGGTTTCCTCCTTTGAAGTAGGCAGAGGGTCCCTGAGTTGCCTACAGGGAATTGGGGAATGAGGACAGCATTGGCTCATTTTCCTGTCTCTGTGACAATGTACCGGATGGGAGCAACTTAAAGGGGAAAACAATGGATTGTGAGGAATGATTTCAAATGGTGTATAGAATTATTGGGGCGTGGTGTTGTCTATCCTTTAACCCCAGCACTAGGGTGGCAGAGGCAGGTGGATCTCTGTGAGTTCAAAACCAGCCTGATCTATACAGTGGGCTCCAGAAAAGCCATGATTACAAAGAGAGGCCTTATGTATAAGTAATAAATAATAAATAAATAAATAAATAGAAAACAACTACAGCCACTTTAGATAATTGCAAAGCATTGGCTATGATGGTCAAAGCTAAACCAAGTTTTTAAACTTCTGAATTTTACTTTTAGTCTGCTTTGAGTTTCTATGAAATTGGAGTTCAGAATTCTAAGATGGAATTCAATAAAAGTCTAAGAAATCATCTCTTTTTTGCTTGGATGTGCGTGTGTGTGTGTGTGTGTGTGTGTGTGTGTGTGTGTACATGTTGGGTGGCACATGTGTGGGGGAATGTGGATGTGTATTGCTTGATTGTAATCCACTTGAATTATTAAGGCAGAGCCTTTCGCTGAACCTGGAGCTGTGGATTAGTGTGGTCCAGCTAGCTGGCTTAGCCCGAGGATCCCCTGTCTCCTTCTGACTGCCACACCCAGTGGGCTTTTACACAGGTGAACTCTGTTCGTCAGGCTTTCCTAGAAAGTGCTGCATCTTCCAGCCATCTCCTCTGAGCCCAATATATCAGCATTTTAGACTCATACTGGAGTGTCGTTAGTAAGAGAGTCACATAGAGCTAGGCCGTGTCTGCGTGGGTAACGTGCTTCCTGCACAGGCAGAAGGGCCCTAATCTAAGTCCCGAGACCCAAGCCTAGTGTGGTGGTCTGTGCCTGTCATACCCACGCGGGCAGGGCCTCGCCGGCCAGCCAGACTAGCTAAACTTGTAGTTCCCAGTTGGTGAGAGATCCTGTCTCAAAAAAGAAGAAACAGAAGACAGAGAGTCACAAAGGAAGACATCCAACTTTAATCCATGTCCCGCTGCACCCACCCCCAACCCCAGGCAGGAAGTGAACATATCTCCTCTGCCAAGCACCCCACTATGTCTTATTACACATCTAAATCACTAGATCCAACCAAGTGAACCAAGACCTTCAACCCTGTGACCCAAAGCAGACCTTCTGTCTTTTTAAGCTTATTAATGATCTCAGGCACAGTAACAGAGAGCAGATGAACATTGCCTTCACTCATTGATGGGGAAAGGAGTCAAACCCAGGACCTGTGGATCTGGTCATTTATGAACTTTGGCCAATGCTTCCCAAAGTTGTCCTTTCTTCATTTGTGGATGAGAAACAGCCCTTAGAAGAAATAAATTAGAGTCGATGTGTAACTCATTCCTTCTGGGATGTGTCATGTACATGATAGACGGCCTCATTTGTTAAAGTGGGGAGAAGGAGAGAGCTTCAGTGAGACTCTACACTGAAAACGAAACCTCGCAAGGTCAGAAACACCTGGGAGAGAGCAACACTGCAGTGCTCCTCATTAAATTGTCTTCCCATAAGGCAGCCGAATGTACTGACAAAGCACACCAACTTCTGCCAGGCAGAGCTGGGGTCTCATTACAAGTCAGAACTCACCGTTTGTATAACCTCGGGGAGTTCTCTAACTTCTGGGAGCCTCACTTTTCCCATGTGTTTGGGAATCATTATGGCGGCCGATGCTAAGGTTTCTAGCTGCACTCCCCTGCTACCATCCTAACCGCGTCTCAAAGTCTGAGCGGAGTCATGCCACCTTGTGTCATTTCTGCCCCAGAGAGTGAGAAGTGTGTGACTCAAAGGGTTACTAATCCCTTGAAACCCTCAGATTACAGATAAACCCATTTCCCGATCGTGCCCCACCTTGGCTTACATGGCTTTGATGACCTGATCACACACTCTGGGGACCACATGAAGGCTGACACTCAGAGCTGTACTCCCCATCCGAGACGTGCTTCTGCTCGTGTGCACTGCGGATGAGGGAAAGGACATCACGGGAAGAAAGGACCACAGACCTCCATGTAGACATCACCAGACCAAGTGCCTGCTTCTGCTCTTTGGGGAATGGGAACCTCATCATTGGAAGGATGAAGACATTTATCATGTCACTTTAAGTGTGTGTATGCCTAAGAAGTTCGGAATTAAAAATACCCTCACAGAAGGCACAGAATGTGTAGGAGTGGCCAAACAATGACTGGTCCAGTTTGAGGCCTATACCGTGAGTGGGAGCCCACCCCTCACGGTATTGTTGGGTTCCATAGCTGCCTGCAGCTATTACGAAGTGGGTTTCTGGAACAGAAGCTGAGGGATGAATAGGGAAGGGGCAAAAAGAATGAGGGCTAAGACAATATTTCACTGATCAAAGCCGGAAACTTTAATGGCGCCAGACCTTTTAACAGTTTGGGCAAAGCCTTCCCCCCCCCCCTGCCCCCCAGACTCCGGGCTGAGTTCCGGTGGAAGTTGTCTAGCTTCTCTTGGAGGTCCTCCTCTTGACTGCTCCAGCAGCTGGGTGGGTCACCTGCTTAATTCAGGAATTCCTAGACCTGGAGGAACAATGAACTTAACCTTTACTTTGAGCACTCCACCCTAGGTGGAGCAGGATCCGGGCTATCTGGGAGATGTTAACCTTGACCATAGTCAAGTACACTCTTAGCACTCCACCCAAGGATAAATATTCTGCTTTAACCTACTTCCTTTTTATGTGTAATGGCAGATTCCTGCCCAAAGCCAGGGATTGTCCTTGACCAAAGTCAAACTCTGACCTAGTGCATGACTGCCCCAATATGGCTCCGTACACTGTATGACCAGGATCCAGAGGCTGCATAGCCCAGAGTCCTAGAACAGGCGCGGGGAAGTCAATGAAATGTGTCCCACCGTGCTGTAGACCTGAAGCTAACACAATCGTCATCAGAGAGGCTTCATCTAGCCAGAAATGGGAGCAGATGCAGGGACCCACAGTCAAACATTGGGCAGGCCTCGGGGAATCCTACAGAAGAGAGGAAGGAAGAAGGATTGGAGGAGGCAGTAGGGTCAAGAACTCTGCCCACAGAATCAACTAAGCAGGGCTCATAGGCACCCATAGAGACTGAAGCAACAATCAGGGGCCCTGCATGTGCCTGAGCTAGGGTCTTTGCATGTATATTGTTGTTGTGTGGTTTAGTGTTCTTGTGGGGCTTTTAGCAGTGGGAGTGGTGGCTGTCTCTGACTCTTTTTGCCTGCTTTTGGGACCCTTTTCCTTCTACTGGGTTGCCTAATCCAGCCTTGATATAAAGGTGTGTGTTTAGTCTTACTATAACTTGTTATGAGGTGTTCAGTTGATATAGCTGGGAGGCTTGCTCTTTTCTGAAGGGAAACTGAAGTGGTGTGGATCTGGGGGAGAGAGGGGTTGGAGAAGAGGGACTTTGAGGGGAAACTGGTCAGGATGTAATATATGAGAGAATAGTAATCTTTTATTACAAAGTAAAGAAAAGAAAAATAGCACATGAAAGCCATCAAGAACACACAGAAATTGCATTTTTGTTTCCAGGTGTTGCAGGCAAGGTGCAGAGACTGACTCCTCCTGAGCAGATGCGCCATCACTGAGCAGTGCTCTCAGCCACACACGAGTCTTAGGCAGGGTGGGTGGCAGGATGATCTCCTAAGCTCTTGGCTTCAAAACTATAAGGGGAAAATGCAGGAGACAAAATCTCACCTGAGATGACCAAATCTCAACCAATCTGTGTAATTAAAAATTGATGAAAATATCGTAAACAAGCAAAAAGAAACATTGTCTGATAGCTAAGCTTAACTTCATTCCAGAGAATTCTGCATCTTTAAAAGTTGATCATTTCATTAGTTTTGTTTGAAAATAATAAAGGCAAGTAAAAAGTAAAAGAAAAACCCTTATAAGTCCATTTAGCTAGAAAAGAAACAAATTGGCAAATATATGTTAGATATGTTTTCTGTGGCTTTAAAACAAACAGCAGGATCCCTCAATTAAATTATTTTCATCCATCAAAATTAGATTTTGTGAGTCTTCTTGGTGGGCTATTCAGTTTGCTTTTACATTTTTTGCTATAAACATTTATAACCATTACAGACTGGTGATGAGTGTATAAACTGACTTGCAGGGGGGCTGGAGAAGTGGCTCAGTGGTTAAGAGTACTGGCTGCCCTTCTAACGACCTCCATCCCACAACTGATAACTCTAGTCCTAGAAATCTGTCGCCCTCTTCTGGCTTCCCTAGCCACTAGGCCTCCACAAGGTGCATGGACACACAGACACACACACACACACACACACACACACACTCAAGCAAAACACTCATGCACGTAAAGTCTAAAACTACAAATACACCACCTGAAAAATAATATAGTAAAAGCACTTTTAGAAATGCTGGAATATGGACAAAAGTGTTTAAAGGTGTATGAGAGAAGGGGCGATGGATCTGTGGTAGAACACCTGACACACAAGCATCAGGACTTTGGTTTGGATACAAGTCCTTATGAGAAAATCTGGGCCTGGTCAACATGCCCATCCCTAGTACAGGAACTGGCCATCTGGCTTAGCCCAGACTGTGAGCCCCAGGTTGGGTAGGAGACCTTGTCTCAAAAATAAAAAGCAGGAGGTCTGCCCTTCTGTGCAAAGAAACGAACTGGGGAGAGGGGTAGAGAGGAGGTATGTCGGGGCAGGGCAAGGCTGGGAAGAGAGGAGGGAGGGGAGACTGCAGTCCAGATGTAAAAAATAATGATAAAAAAAATTCAAATACAAAGCAGGATGAGCGACGGCTTCTCATCATGGTGGGCCTGAAACATAAGGCGCTTTAGGACTCCCGCAAGAAGATGCCAAAGCACAAGATTGGTGGTCGGCTTAAGGAGCTAAAGAACTTACCAGGCAGTGTGCAAGTCTGAAAACGATCTGAAGGCACTACCACGTGGAGGACAGATTGTGGCTAAGGTGCTCAAACAGTTAACAGAAGAAAATTTCATCGTTAAAGCAACAAATGGGCCAGGATATGTTGTAGGTTGTCGCGGGCGGCTGGATAGAAGTCGCTGAAACCCGGAAGGAGAGTCGCTTTGAACATGACTACACCAACCCTCAGGAGGGATTTGTCAGGAGAGTTGGAGCCACTGGTTTATATGTCTCATAAGGATAATGGAAATGTTTCTTATCCTGAGATTGGAGGGCTGACGGGACAGATTTGGGAATTAATAGAAGTAATAGGATTACAAACCAAGGTGTTAGTCCAGTGTATATGGATAACACCTCCAAAGGGCTGTTTGCAATACAGACCGGCAGGCACTGCAGAAACGCTCTCTGCTTGACCCGTTGCCCGCCAGCCGGACTGCGGCTTCCTAAAGGTCATTGTATCTAGTTCATTGGGGAAAATGCTTGCTTGATTAGAGAAATGTTTAAATACGCCAGGGATCACGAGCCATGTATCGTTTATATGGATGAAATAAATGCTTCTGTTTTTCTGAGGATGCATCTGCTGGCAGCGATTTAGAGAAGTTTAATGAAGTTACTAAATCAAATGGATGAATCTGATACCCTGCATAGAGTTAAAATGGTCGCGGCTATAAACAGAGCAGATACACTGGGTCCTGCTTTGCTGCGCCCAGGAAGATTAGGTTGAAAATGCATATCAGTTCTTCAAATGAACAAGCACAATTAGACATGTTGAAAAAAATCCACGCCCTACTGCCAAGCTCGGTGAAGAAGATTCTGAAGCAATTGTAAAGGTGTCAGACGGCTCTGAGGAGCGCACCCAAGAGGTACCCAAGAGACGTTCATACAGAAGCAGGCTTGTTTGCAGTTCGTGCCAATCATGGCTTTGGAGTTCAGGAAGATTTCATGAAAGCCATCAGAAAGATGGCTGATTCTAAGAATCTAGAGTCTAAATTGGACTACAAACCTGTGTGATTTACCCTAAGGTTTGACGGCTGTATAACAGACATTGGCTTAATGTAAGACTGAAGTTAAGGAAAATAATGTTTGTGTTGGCAGTGATCCCATTAAAAGTCAACAAACAGCTAGGCGTTGGTGGCACACGCCTGTAATCCCAGCACTCTGGGAGGCAGAGGCAGGTGGATTTCTGAGTTCGAGGCCAGCCTGGTCTACAGAGTGAGTTCCAGGACAGCCAGGGCTATACGGAGAAACCCTGTCTCGAAAAAAACAAAAACAAAAAACAAACAAACAAACAAACAAAAAGTCAACAAACATATGTATGAGCAACATGCATATGTTTATTACATACATGATAGTATATAATTCAATTAAATTGGTTCAGAAGAAAGTTGTATGTTTGTTAATGTTGCATTTGTTGCAAGAGAACTTACAAAAGACACGTTGATGCTCTTCATATTTTTGGAAAATACTTTTCATATGCTTTGTGAGCATTTTGTACATCATTCAAAATGCCTCGAGATAATAGTATTTCTTATGACTTGTTTTATAATTTCGTTTTCCTTGTCATAGAAAATGGAATAAGGGGGCTGGAGAGATGGCTCAGTGGTTAAGAGCACTGACAGCTGTTCCAGAGGTTCTGAGTTCATTTCCTAGCAACCACATGGTAGCTCACAGTCATCTGTAAGAAGATCTGATGCCCTCTTCTGGTGTGTCTGAAGATCGCAACAGCGTACTCATAAATAAAATATTTTTTTAAAATAAAATAAAATCTGCTTTATCTGTCGTATACAAAAAATAAAAAGCAAAAAATAAAAAATATACTACAAACCTAAAAAATGTATACACCAGGAAACAAAAGTTATCCTTTATGACACCATTGGTATTAATAGCTGGGGATGGTGGCACACACCTTTAATCCCAGCCCTTGGGAGACAGAGGCAAGACGATTTCTGTGAGTTCAAGGCCAGCCTGGTCTGCATAGTAAGTTCCTGGACAGCTAGAATTACATAGATAAACCCTATCTCAAAACAACAATAAAAGTACCATTAGACACACTACACACCATTATAATCAAATGATAAGTTTGTGCAAATTATGCTAATTGCCACCTTAGAACAAGCACCTACCACCCTTCTTCCCCTTCACCAGCCTCCAGCTTCTGCCCATGCCAAGGCATTTGATCTACCCACTGTCCAGGTGCCAAATGCCTTGCTTTCTTCTTGAACATCTGCCCTCCTAATATTTTGGTTAGGATTAACTAGTGTCCTGTTTTTGCTCCCTGCTGTCCCCACTCTAGGCTGCTGAATATCGCTGGGAAAATCCACAGAACGTATTCATGTTGGGGTCCCCATGTTTGCTGTCTCTGCAGCTCGCCCTCTCATACTGTTCTTCTTCCCACTTCTCACATAAAAACATCGTGTTCATTGAAAGTTTAGAATAAGTTCATTGAGCTAAGACATTATGTAACTAGAAACAGGAACTAGATACTATGAAACTAGAAATAGAACAAAAGCCAGGCACAATCCTTTATCCCAGCACTGAAGAGGTAGAGGCAGGCAGATCTCTGAGTTGGCAGCCACCCTGGTCTACAGAGTGAGTTCCAGGATGGCCGGGATTACACAGAGAAACCCTGCCTCCAAAAACAAAACAAAACAAAACAAAACCAACCAAACCAAACACCACCACAGAAAAACCATAAAAAACAAAACAAACAAACCAAAAAGAAAACAACAAAAGGAAGCCTATAAAATCTACCAAATTGATTTATTTTACAACTTCAATGTTCTTTTTTTACTGTATTATATTTTTTGAGTACAGGTGTTTGATCTGCATGTAAGTCCATGCACCGCCTGTGTCTGTTGCTCACAGAGGCCATTGGATCCCCTGGGACTGGAGTTACAGATGTTTGTAAGCTGCCATATGGGTGCTGGATAGTGAATAAAGGTTCTCAGGTCCTTTGAAGAGCAGCTGGTGCTCTTAACTGTTCCCTTCTGCTCCACAAAACCAAAATCTCAACCACTCTGTGTGTGTGTGTGTGTGTGTGTGTGTGTGTGTGTGTGAATTCCCTTTCCCTACTTATGTTTACTATGAAGAGTGAAATTGTGTTATTTGATGCATAGATTTTATTTTTCCCTTCAACAGGAATTGTGCTATAAAATGTCATTTTAAACTTTTGTCCAGGAATCAACCCACATATGGTGTTACTATCTGATTTCTTTGTTTATCTGCCATAAACGGGTACCTTTTCCCCAATCTTGCATTTTCAAACTTTCGGAGTTATTTGAACATTTTCTTGTAAATCAGATTATAATGTGGGTGTGTTCACTTGTGTGAGGTCCACCTCATCCTCCACAGTTTTTGTGATGGCTATTCCAGGTTGTCAACTTGACTGCCTCTGGAGTGAACTATAATCCAAAATGGAGGAGACACTTGTGACCCAGATCTTGAGGCTGGAAGACACGGGCTTCTGACCCAGATCTTGACATGGAGATCATAAGACATAGTGTCTGCGAAAAGCTTAGGCATGGGGCTCAGCGGTTAAGAACACTGACTGCTCTTCCAAAAGGTCCTGAGTTCAATTCCCAGCAAACACATGGTGGCTCACGACCAGCTGTAATGAGAGCCGATGCCTTCTTCTGGTGTGTCTGAAGACAGCTACAGTGTACTCATATAAATATAATAAATCTTAAAAAAAAAAAAAAAAAGCTTAGGCCCAGGCAAGGTAGTAGAAGATACCTTTAATCCCAGAGACTGAGGCAAGCTGTTCTCTGAGTTCAAGGCCATCCTGGACAAAGCAAGTTCCAGATCCAGGAATGCAACATCAGGACATAAGGGCATTGGAAGAAGGAAGAATTGCTCACTCTTCTTCACCTGCTTGCACGTATTTGACAGCATATCTGTTGGAAGCTACTTCTTCAGATTGCAGCTTATACAGAAGACCGGATGAAACAACCTACCTCACAGGACTGAGTAACTGCTAGATTCTTGGGCTTCCCATTCACAGCTGTCAGGTTAGTTGATCTGCAGACTGTAAGTCATTGCAATAAATTCATTTAATATGTAAAGACATTCCATGAGTTCTCTGACTATAGAGAACCTGACTGATACAGGTTTTATTAGCTTGAATTTTTCCTTTTTCCTTTTATTTATTTATTTTTTTGGTTGTTGTCATTGTTTTTCAAATAGGGTTCTGTATAGTCCTGACTGTCCTAGAACTCACTATGTAGACAAGGTTGGCTTCAAACTCAGAGATCTGTCTGCCTCTGCCTCCCAAGTGCTGAGATTAAAGGTGTGGGTCACGACTTCCCAGCTATAGCTTGAAATAATATTTACACGCAACTAAAGATGTGGAAATCACATTTACCCAAAGCCCTGGTTTCTCTGATCTTTCTTTTGTCGTTGGCTTCATTTTTATTCCAAACGAGCAAGGTTTATAGTGTTTACTTTCTTTCTCTGAAAACATATCTCAGTGTGCTTTTTCAATGCTATTCTGCAACATCTCGCCTGCAGATTTATTTCCATTGTTTAGTATAGGGAGTGGTTGGGAATGAATAACTGGAGTCTAGTAGGGGGATTCTCATGGCTCCTGCTCATGTGTCAGAAGGCACATGAGTATCGAAACCTTGTGCCAATGGCGCCATCTCTTGGCCGTCAGAGACGAGATGCAATGTAGTCCTCCGGTCAGCAGGGTGCAGTGCGAGCCGGGCTGTGCACCTTTACTTCCGCGTGTCACACGCAGGCGCAGACGCGTACTCCCGGCAGCCTCCGCTCTCTTCCCCCGCGCGGTGCATCACTTTGCGGACTCCGTGGAGGCTCGGCGCTGCGGCGGGCTCCGGCGGTGGGCGGGCTTCCGCGCAGGGCGGCCGGGCTCCGCGCTGCCGCCGCCGTAGCCCATGGGCAGAATCGTCTCGGAAGACCGGGTGAGTGGCTCCGCGGCGGCGCCGGCAGGCGGTCTGATCCGGAACGGAGCCTCGGGTGAGCGCGCCTTCACCGGGTGCGCTGGACGCGAGGCCGCGGCTCTAGGCCGCGCCGTGAGGGGCGCGGGGATGCGGGCGCGGTACCCCGAGCTGCTCGGGGGTTCCCAGCCCTCCACGGTGGGCTCCTTCAGCCTGCCATGCTCCTCCGGGCCGCCTAGATCTCCTCTCCACCGTCCCGATCCTCTTGACAGTAGAGAACGTACCTTTCTCTTCTTCGTGGCCCACGTCCAGATCAAGTTGTTGGGTCGCTAGACCCCAGAAACCCAGAGTACATCGGGCCTCAGGAATGGAAAGCCCCCCCCCCCCAAAAAAAAAAAACAACAAAACTTGTTTCCTTCCAGAAGTAAGGGTTGAGGACGTTGTCTCACCCGGACGTGGAGAGGTAGTTGTAAACCCCAGCATGCTAAGGCCTGGGTTAAGGGGAGTTGTAGCGCTCTTGTCCCTCCACTAGCTTTTGAGCTGCTTCTGCTTGGACCAGTTGTGCTATGAATGCGTGCTGCAAGCTCAGTGAGGTACTTCTCCAGGGGTTAGATCTCGAAGAAGCTTGTGCGAAAACCCAGGTCTGGATTGATCTGAAGAACCAGCGAGTACAGACTGGAAAGACCTGGAAGAGGAGCCGATGTTTATTCCGTTTAGAGGAGTTTTATTACAGGTGGAAAGAAAGGCCGCACCAACGAGTGGGAAAGCAACAGCAGAGGAGCGCTGTAGAGTATTCTGCAGTTTAAGGCGGTGACAAGGGATGAAGAGGGATTTAGAGGGATGAATTCTTGTTCTCAGAGTAGGTGAGTTCTGTCTCTCTGCAACAAGTGGCTCTTATGAATTATGGGAACACATTTATATTGGGATGAGCTCTAAGCATTTCAAAATAACAGATTTTAGTAAATGCAAGTAATCGAGCCCAGGGTGACATATGCCCGGAATTCTAGTGCCTGGAAGGTGCAGGCAGGAGATTAAGTTCGAGGACAAGCCACACATGGAAATCACAGGACAGCCTTTGGGAGGCATTTTTCTCCTACCATATGGGTTCTCATGGACGCCCTGATTTGTTATTACATGACCCCCCTCCCCCAGCATGAATTTTTCACACATCTTTCCAACAGGGAACAATTCGCTCTGGTAGGTAGGTCATTCTACAAGTCTTTCAGAACCGTAGGGAAATCTGGTGTGCTGTTTGCTTAAGTTAAAAATTACTCTAGTCAGTTTGCTTTTAATAGTCTGGGGCCTTTGGCATCTTGGTAATACAGATGGGGAATTTAAACTGTCAAATATGGTATAGCTACACACGGAGGGGAATAAATGATTCTGTAAATCGTCATCATTCGGTCCTGCGGATAAGATATGACTGTGTTGTGGATCAAGTTAACAGGTAGACTTGTGAGTGTCACTCTTGGTTGTTAACTTGGCTACATCTGGAATTTACTAAAACCCAATGGCTGGCTACACCTGTGAGGGATATTTATTTATTTATTTTGAGAGAGGTTTTTTTGTTTTTTGTTTTTTGTAACAGCCCTGGCCTTCCTGGGACTTATAGATGGTTCTGAGCCACCATTACAGGTGGTTGTTGGGAATTGAACTCAGGACCTTTGGAAGAGCAACCAGTACTCTTAACCCTTGAGCCATCTCTCTAGCCCCTGGATCTTTATAGTTAATAATAGAGAGGTTCCTTTTGACCTCACTATCTGTTCTATAATTGAAGGATTTACTCAGAAGTCAGTTCACCACAGTCTTTTAGAATAAGAATGAATTCTAGGCTTAACATAGTGGCATATCGCAGCACTCAAGAGGTATAGGAAAGAGCCACAAATTCAAAGCCAGCCTCATCTTTGTGATGAGTTCAAGGCCAGCCTGAGCGACATGGGAACCAGTCTTAAAAGAGGACTGTTTTTAAACTAATGCCTAGGTATGGCTTTGCAGACTAGAAAGAACCCGGCATTTGTGACAGGAGGGTCCATGGTGCAGCTATCGTAACACAAGAGACATTCATAACTTGCTTCTGTTTTGCATTATTTAATCACTGCCCTTGCTTGTCTTTCAGCATTAAACCAAAAAGATGTCCCTATATGATGACCTGGGAGTGGAGACCAGTGACTCAAAAACCGAAGGCTGGTCCAAGAACTTCAAGCTTCTGCAGTCTCAGCTCCAGGTGAAGAAGGCGGCGCTCACCCAGGCCAAGGTAAGGACAGGCCTCAGCAGGGGTGGGAAAGTCTACTGAGTCCCTTGAGAATGGCTTGGTTTGAGCTTGCTCTTTTGCCCCCTTGTTGAATAAATATAAAAGAGTGAATGGGGAAGGGATGGAGAGTTGATTACTTCTCCTGGCTCGTGGAAACAACAGGACTATTAAATGGAGAAAGAATAAAGAAAAGCAGTCTTTTCAACTCAGCCATGAGACTGGCTTTACACTGGAGTATGTCAGAGACTAACTGCAATCTATTTACAGATGCCGCTTTTGTACCCGTAGTCCTAATATTCTGGTACTTCTGGTCTAGGCTGGGTCCCAGCTAGTTTATTGTAGGAAGCTTGGAATTGAGCTTTGCAGAATTATCAGAGCCACCGCATGCATGCATACATACATATTAAATAATTTTGATTTCGTTGGGGGTAATAATTGTGTGCACCACGAAAGGCTCTGATGTTCGTGAGCATACCCAGCATGTATGGTTATAGGTAGGAATTGCTTGTCTGTGCTGTATACCTGTTAGGGCATTGTCTTTGAAATAGTGCAACTTTTTTTGTTTCTGTGTTTGTTTTCAACACAAGATCTCAATATGTGGCTTTGAGCTGTCTGGGCAGACCAAGGTGGTCTCAGATTCACAGAAGTCTGCCTGCCTCTGCCTGCCAAGTGCTGGGATCACCACCATACCCAGCCATGCACATATTCTAATGTCAGCTATTAGCTAATATCTTGAAATTGCAAATAGATTTTAATCAGTCAAGATGGATCATTACTTTAAAATATCATCTGCTAACCTTCTGGCATGAGTTTTGAAGCTTCTCGATGTGGAAGGGGAGCTGCATTGTATTGTTTCTCTTGGGTTCTTCAGTGCATTTCTGAGAGTACTAACCAAACTTGTCAAAGTACTTGGTAGAGAAAAGTGTACCTGTATCTGAAAGGCGAAGGTATGGTTTCATTTGTATTTCATTTTTGGAAATGCAAATTAAATTTTAAAATGAGCAAATAAGTGGTTGTCATAACCCCATGGTGGGAAGTCAGGGTTTATATTGTGATTTTGTATATGATTCCTGGATGATACGCTGTTTGTTTAGAGCACCGTTAAAGTCCAGAGAGCTCAGATTCCTGATAAGAGTGAAAGTTTGTACCACTTTCACTTGTAAACTTTTTCAATTGTAAACAAGAAGTTAAACTTTCCTGATAACTGTGAGTCCATATGGTCGGCCACAGCATCTGAGGATTTGGTGCTGTTCTCCAGCTTGCTGTGAGATACTCTTGTCTGAGAGCTTCAACCTCAGTCGGAACAGGTTTTAGATATGCTAGAAGTTAGAGGTATAAGGAGACATGTAGAATAAGCAGCCTTTGTAATAACAGTGTCCCAGGGAAAATGGAGATGGTATCAGTGAAGATGGAGCAATCAAAAGTGTGTTTAGGAAACTGCCGGGATGGTGAGATGGCTCAGTGAGTGAAGGCTGACCTGGGTTTGATCCCTAGAACCCCAGGGCGGAAGGAGAGACCCAGGCCTCACACATAAGCATGCACACCCAAGCATGCGTGTGTACATACATACATACATACATGCATGCATGCATGCATACATACATACATACATACATACATACATACATACATAACAATTTTTATTTGGATGGGGTAATCATTTTAAAAGAAGTAGGGTAGGGCTGACCCTCTGGAAACAGAGGTGGATCTCTAAGATTAAGGCTAGCCATAAAGTGGCCACATCTGCTGTAAACTTTATAGAAAAATAGAGCCCGGCAGTGGTGGCACACACCTGTAATCCCAGCACTTGGAAGGCAGAGGCAGGTGGATTTCTGAGTTTGAGGCCAGCCTGGTCTACAGAATGAGTTCCAGGACAGCCAGGGCTACTCAGAGAAACCCTGTCTTGGGGGTGGGGGGGTGGGGGAACAAATCCAAAAAGAAAGAAAAGAAAAGAAAGAAAGATAGAGGAAATCTGTGCTTTTAAAAAGGAGCAAAAAGAAAAGCAGGAGGGGCAATAAAGATGTAGGTCAGTTGGTAAGTGTTTGCCTAGCTTTCAGGAAGTCCTGTGTTGAGTCCCCTGTGTGTACACTGGGTCTGGTGATAAGCCAACCCTCAGCAATATGGAGGGAGGAGACAGGGAGCCCAAGTTGATCCTCTGCTACCTAGGGCACTGGAGGCTGGCCTGGGTCCATAAGACCCTCAGGACACAGTAAAAACACTGACTGTGGTAGACTCTTACTGTTTTAAGGCTCATTTTATCCCAGCCAAAGGTTGATTACAGGGACTAGAAAAGCTGTCTTGTTGCGAGTAGCATGAACTTTAATTTGAAAGTTTGGTGTATTTTTCATGTTTCTGATGTCAGAGCCAAAGGACAAAGCAAAGTACAGTCCTCGCCCCAGTCATCGACCTAAAGCGAGGAGGCTCTTCAGATGACCGACAGATCGTAGACACGCCCCCTCATGTGGCAGCTGGGCTGAAGGTAAGCCACGCCTGCCGTGGAGGCCAGAGGGGCTGGAGTTGGGCATTTGTGAACCTTGTGTGGGTGCTGAGAGTCAACCTCCCATCTGTCCTCTGATAGAGCATCTCCAGCCCCACACAAGGGTCTCTTCAGTAGGCCATTGAAAGCTAGTATTATTTTCAACTCAAGTTTTACTTTATCACCATCAAAACCTTTATCACCTAAAATAGTTTATTATGGAAACATCGGGAATGAAATATGGGTAAAAACGAAAAGCATATCTTTTCAATCATGCATACCCTCCAGGCATTATAAAATTACATAATTTTAGAATATCTTTCTGTAGCTTCTCTGCCTTCTGCTCTCTAATTTGTTTTTAGTGACTGTCCATCCATCATGGTCAAAACTATAGAATTACATGGTCATTTAAATGTGTTTTTATGTGTGTGAGTGTTTTGCCTGCATGTTTCAGTGCACTGCACTGCATGTGTGCCTGCTGCCTGTGCGGATGCATCCCTAGGACGGAGGCGGGACAGTTGGGAGCCACCATCTGGGTGACGACAGTGAAACCTGAATCCTTGGGAAAAGCAGTTGGTGCACTTAATTATTGGTGTGTGTCTCCAGCCCCTATATGGACATTTTTAATGGTTTCAGTGGATTGTCTCCAGTAGACTACCTGTAACTTAATTCTTCTAAGGAGGTTATTTCTAACTGTATGTTAACAGTAATGGAATTCATTTTAGAGAAATTTTTAAAAATTTAAAAAATGAGCATAATGTTGCATGCCACTAATAGGGCCAGTTCCAGGGAAGCAGAAGAGCTGCTCAGGTCATCCTTGGCTATGTGTCTAGTCTGTGGCCTGTGAGACACTATCTCGAGGGAACAAGGGAAGTCTGGAAAATGATAATCCATTTTCAAGTGTATGTGTGTACAGATGTCATTAGATGATGACTGACAGTTTAAACCTCATTTAAGAGATGGTGTGTTTGTCGGTGCTTTTCTGTAAGTAAGCGTTTGCTTAACTGCCAGGCTGTGCTGCCGTCTGGTGAGGGAGCCTCCTAGGCACTTGGAACAGGATCCTTACATAATGTGGAAGGCCTCTCTGTCTCATCCTGTGACCTTTGCGTCTGTGATAACCCTGCAGGATGTGAGATGTGCTCACTGAGGTGGTCTTGCTTCCTCAGGACCCTGTGCCCACTGGGTTTTCTGCAGGGGAAGTTCTGATCCCCTTAGCTGATGAATATGACCCCATGTTCCCCAATGATTATGAGAAAGTGGTGAAGCGCCAGAGAGAAGAGCGGCAGAGGCAGCGGGAGCTGGAGCGACAGAAGGAAATAGAGGAGAGAGAAAAGTAAGTTTCGTTTTGATTTGGGAGCAAATATCTTCAGTCAGTGTGCGTTACAATGAGTGAGCTTTAGTATTGGCTCTAGGCCTGAGGTTATGGTGTCAGTCAACAAAAATTTACTTGGTTTTCTTTCTATCCCACATTGATAGCACACTTAAGAAAATTTATTTATACACTCTAAAAACCTATAGTATAGACTTTGTACTTATAATACTTATAATGTACTTATAATACTTATAATTTAAAAGTATAGATAATAGGACTTATTTCTTAATTTAATTTATTCTCTCATATATATATTCTCCTGACTGTAGACTTTTCTCCCTTTCCCCTCCCAGTTCCTGAAATCACATGCCATAACATCAAAAGTCAGATGTTAGACTTTCCCTATGAATGGTACCCATGTATCCATTAAAGCTAAAGTTTTCTATTGTATCCATTCCTAGAATATATATAAAAATTAACAATTTATATTCAAAGAACATTTTTCCTTTTTTCTCTTTGGGTTTTATTTTTATTTTTATTTTATTTATTTATTTATTTATTTATTTATTTATTTATTTATTTGCTTTTTTGTCTTGTTTTGCTAAGAGGAAGTCACAATAACATTTAAGCTTTGTCTGTGGTGACCATTTGTTACTTTGTCATAGGAGGCGTAAAGACAGACATGAAGCCAGTGGGTTTTCAAGACGACCTGACCCAGATTCTGATGAGGATGAAGATTATGAACGAGAGCGGAGGAAAAGAAGTAAGGCGTGAGCGGAGCAGCTCGCCCAGACTCAGTGCTGCCCTGCCTTGCTTTCCCTTCCCACTGTGTGAACACGCCATAGTTCACACTGGTGTGGGGACTGGGGGGCTGGGCCCGCACCCTAGGCCACCAGTCCACGTGCTGTCGCAGCTCTGGTTTATGCTGTTTAATGTGTACCCCCCTCTGAACTTTATAAACACGGCAAGACACTGCTGTCCACTGTGAGAACAGCACAGCATTAGGCCTACTTCTGCCATGCTCTTCCTTGAGGCCTGTCATCTTCGCCTCTTCTCAGTCCGAGGGCATTTCCTGCCCGCCCTACAGTTGTGTGAGAAGGGGTTTAGTTGTGTTTAAAAGACCATCTTAGCAGCAACCACAAGCAGTCGCGAGTGGCACTTAAAAGGACAGAATCGTCTCTTGGCTTCCTGTTGCTGTGCTGACTGGGACGCAGACTCAGTTCTCTGCTTGTCTCCTGCCAGACAGGCGCTGCCTTAGCGTCCCAGACGTTCACAACTCTGAGCAGATTATATTTACAGTGTGAGTCTCGGGGACAGTACGTTCTGGATATTATAGGCCCACTTTATCTTACCCTTAATTTTTATTTGTCTGAAGACCTCATTGTGATTTGTTGTCCCAAACACAAAACCTAAAGATTATATGTCACGACACTTACTAACTTCTGTATGTTTAATTGTGTTTTGTGACAGTAATGGTCTCCCCAGGTATATGCTAAAGCCTGTTGTATAATTTAAATTTTGAAAATATCTGCTAAGTGGAAAAGAAGAAGTTTATGATTTAAAAAAAATCTTAGTATTTAGATGGATAAGTGAGTTTAAATGTAGTTGTATTGTTGTTTTTTGGTTGTTGGCTTTTTAGTTTGGTGGTGGTGTTGGCAGTGCTGGTGTTGGAGACAATCTTATTATACGGCCCTGAAACTGTAACCCAGTCATACCTTAAACTCACAGTCATCCTCCTGCCTCAGTTCCCTGAATGCTAAGATTACAGATATATACCACTACAGTTCCCTTGCTTTTCTTACTTAGAATAATGTTAATGTTTATTGAATGTACCGTGTTATTGAATGTAGTGTTATAAGTATACTCATAACACTAAGTGTACTTGATGCACGATATCAGCCACAATTTGGTTTTGATTAACATTTTTTTCTGTGTTGAATACATTTAAGTCTTATGTCCCCAGCCCATAAAGTAACTATCCTTTTTGTAAGGTGTGCTTTCTGTATATTAAGAAGATTTCTCCCTTAAATAATAACAGGAAGTATGCAACTTCAGTGAGACGTTTTGTGCTTGAACTTGTGACTGGCGGAACCAGCAGCATCCCTCCTGTGATGTGCACAGGAGTCCTACTTTCTCTCCGTGGCTTTAAACCTCTCAAGGTTTTAGTGGCTCCTACTCTACTGAAGTCTGAGAATACGGAATAGCCATAGACTACTCTGAGACTCCTACTGGTGTCCTGATGATTGTTGTGTTCTCTGAATATGCTTCTTCTGTGACGTGGACTCTAGGAGTAAGCACAGTGGCGTGCGTCTGCCGTCCTGGAACTTCCTAAGTGGAAACGGGCACAAGCTCAAGGCCAGTCTGAACAAACAAAACAGAAAATGACATTTTTAATATCTATTAAAATTATCTCTTGGCCGGGCAGTGGTGGTGCACGCCTTTAATCCTGGCACTTGGGAGGCAGAGGCAGGAACTACAGAGTGAGTTCCAGGATAGCCAGGGCTACACAGAAACCCTGTCTTGAAAAACAAACAAAACAAAACAAAAATCTCTTAAGAAATTTACGGCTTTCTTTAGGTTTATATTTCTTGTTAACATATGTCACCCACTCTGTCCATCATAATGCATGTCTACTGGCTTTCATTTCTTTTGTGAAACATTTTGGGCTTATAGCCAATTTCATTTGATCTTACTGTCCACTGATGAAGTCACAGTACATCTGACCAGATAAGTGCTAATGTTAGAGGTGTGGCCAGAACAACTGTGCTTTGGGATTTCTATAGTGAAGCGTTCCTTCACTACAGGAGTCAGTATCCTAGTTGTCGTGTCTTTCCACTTGTGTCCACGTTATCTGACCACCTGACATGGGCAGGAATGGTGGCACTGCCTAACGTGCTCCTAAGAGCTGGGCCTCATTCTCCCAAGAGGTGTCAGGCTTGTGCTTGGTGGGGCAGTGGCTTTGACATCACAGTGAACTGGATTTATTTCATTTGTTTGGATAAATTCTCTGATTGTTTTCTCAATTGGAAGCCGGAAGCTGTAATTACTGTCCAAGGTTTTTGAAACCAGGATAAAGCCATAACTACAGACATGCCAAATTGGTGTGCTAATTTGGCTTTTTCCTTAAAATACACTGCTAACCACAGTCCTTGTGTCTTCACAGGTATGGGAGGAGCTGCCATCGCCCCACCGACTTCTCTTGTAGAGAAAGACAAAGAGCGTATGTGCATCTCTTCCTTTTGTTATCTTATTCTCACACGTGTGGACAGTGAGGATCCTGAGTTCGGATCTGTAGGTTCCTGAGTTTGGAACACGATGGCCTGGTTCTCTCCCTGAAGTCACAGTGGCCCCTGCTGCCTGCTGCGCTTGGGATGCCTTGCTTTGTGTTGTTTGTGTTGTAACAAGATCTCAGCTGTAGAGTACTGGCCGGGCTGGGTGTGCTTCTGCCTTCTGATGCTGGGATGCCACCATGCCCCAGCCCACACGTGGGACTTTTTAATGCCAAACTCAGAAATACAGAATTGGGTGCGGGGGGTGGGGGGGGTTGTTTTTGTTGTTTGTTTTTTGTTTTTTGTTTTTTTCTTTGCCAGGTAAGGTTCAAGACGGTTTCTCTGTATAGCCCTGTCTGTCCTGGATTGGTGTTGAACTTAAGAGATCTGCCTGCCTCTAGCCCCTGAGTCCTGGGATTAAATGCCTGACTTTTTTTGGAGTGGAGATTTTTATTGTTATTTTTGTCAAGGTCTCATGTTTGTCAAGGTTCATCTGAAGTAAATAAGAGCAATAGTAAAAAGTAGCTCATGCCCCTGGACGAGCTGAGGACACTGCAGGAAGTACTCAAATTCAAGGCTAGCCTGTGGTTTACAGTGATGTTCCAGGCTAGCTTGTGCTCGAGGGATATATGCAGGCAATACACTCATACACATAAAACAAAAATAAAGTAAATTAAACAAAACTAAAAACCATCACTAATCTTTTTAAAATATTTATTTATTCTAACTTTATGTGTATGAGTGTTTTGCCTGTCTAACAAATCTCAAATAGGCAGCAGATTTTGTTCCTGAGGTTTAGAGAATGACTGAGCAGCGTTTGTCTACTCACATTGCTAAAAATGGTCACCCACTGTCAGTTCTCTCCTGGAGCTCTTTTAAAACTCGGAAGTTATGGTTGGACTTTGTCCCGTGCTTTATGCAGAGCCATGCCTAAACTTTTTGAAAATAAATGGCCAGGCCTGCAGGGGTAGCTCAGTGGGCGTTAAGAGCACTGGCTACTCTTCCAGAAGACCCAGGTTCAATTCCTAGCACTCACATAGTGTATACCAGCCATTGCTAACTCCAGTACTAGGGAGTCTGACACCTTCCGCCCTTCACCAGCACCACTTATGCATGCACATGGTACATAGGGATGCACGCAGCAAAAACACTCATACACCTAAAACAAAATTAAAACCATGTCTTAGGGTTTCTATTCCTGCACAAACATCATGACCAAGAAGCAAGTTGGGGAGGAAAGGGTTTATTCAGCTTACACTTCCACACAGCTGTTCATCACCAAAGGAAGTCAGGACTGGAACTCAAGCAGGTCAGGAAGCAGGAGCTGATGCAGAGGCCATGGAGGGATGTTTCTTACTGGCTTGCTTCCCCTGGCTTGCTCAGCCTGCTCTCTTATAGAACCCAAGACCACCAGCCCAAAGGTGGAACCTCCCACAAGGGGCCCTCCCCACCTTGATTACTGAGAAAATGCCGTACAGCTGGATCACATGGAGGCATTTTCTCAGGGGAGGCCCCTTTCTCTGTGATAACTCCAGCTTGTGTCCAGTTGACATACAAAACCAGCCAGTACAAAACCATCAATAATCTTTTGAAAATACTTATTCTAATTTTATGTGTATGAGTGTTTTGCCTGCATTATACCAGGTACCTGTGGAGGTTAGAATGGGCTTTGTATCTCTTGGAACAGGATTTATGTAGGTTATCATCCACCATGTGGTGCTGGGAACTGAACCTGGGCCCTCTGTACAATAGCCAGTGCTCCTAACCATTGAGCCACCATTTCAGCCCCAATATACTTTAAATATACATTATACTGTTTATTATGTTTTAAAGGAAGATATTTAAGAATATGATTAAAACACCTGACAATAAACCAGTTTCTGTGGGCAGGGCCCACTTATCTGGTGTCTTTAAAGCTTCCTGTTGATGCTGGTGCACAATGGGTTAATGCATTCCTGACTTCAACAATGGGCTTTAATGATCTGTGCAGCTAGGGCCGCTCTTATGCTATGGGAGTCTTACTGGAATCTTAGAGTCAAGCAAGAGTTGTCATTTCAGTCAGGGCTTTAACAGATGAGCAGCATTTCAGAAAGACCTAAAAAGAGTGCTTGGAGCTGGGCAATGGTGGCGCACACCTTTAATCCCAGCACTCGGAAGGCAGAGGCAGGCAGATTTCTGAGTTCGAGGCTAGCCTGGTCTACAGAGTGAGTTCTATGACAGCCAGGGCTATACAGAGAAACTGTCTCAGAAAATAAACAAACAAACAAAAGAATGCGTGGGAGGATATGACCACTTCTGGTTTTTAAAACGCCACACAGATTTTGTAAAGCAAAAATGTTACAGGGACGGCAGGGCAGCAGAGTACGTGTGTTAATAATGTGCCCACTGTTCTGAACGCTGTTTTCATAATGTTTATTGTTTAATTGTTAAAATGCTGGGGGAGGGGAGACAATGGCCCCTCTGGGGAGTGCTCACTGCTTCGCTTCCCAGAGGCTATGGTCAGGCTTCCAGCATCAACCACCCATCTATCCATCTGTCCATGCACACACTCAGTCATACATGTGACATAAAGGAGAGATCTAAACACTAATCTCAGAACACTTCCTGGTGACGGTGAAGGAAGGCTGTGGAGATAGGGACGGTGTTCTTGCCTAACAGAGAGTAGGTTAGGTCAGTTCAGGGCTGAGGGGAAGCAGCAGGGCTGAGGAAGCGTCTGGGGTTTTCGCAGAGCTGTGGTGAGCCCGCTTTACCTTTCTTCAACAGTACCCCGAGATTTTCCTTATGAAGAGGACTCAAGACCTCGATCACAGTCTTCCAAAGCTGCTATTCCTCCCCCAGTTTATGAGGAGCCGGACAGACCAAGATCTCCAACGGGCCCCAGCAACTCCTTCCTTGCTAACATGGGGTAAGTGCTAAGCGCCCTGTCTAGCTGAGAGAATGTTGAAGTGGCTTCAGATTCAGGTTGGGGGTGTGGCTCAGTTCACCTGCCCCAGCACCTTGAATTTAGAGGCAGAAGGAGTCTGAGTTTCAGGCTAGCCTGGGCTACACAGTGAGAGTAAGAATGTAAAGTATTTGCTGTTTTTTCCATAGGTGGAGCTCATTTGGAAGTGAAGCCACTTGGATTTCTAGGGAAATACTTGTTTGGTCACATGTTTTCTGTTAAGGATTAGACAGTGTTCATAGCGTGCTGAGTGTTTCCCGCTGGTGAGGGTTTGTGCAAAGCAACCTTCTGGTAGAAGTCAGGGATGCTTTAGACACATTGTGCTATGTAGAAGAAGCTTCTGATAATTCCAACATTTCTCATAACATGCAAATAAAATAGCTTGTAGGGATTAGAGATGGTTCATGTTGTCTTCAAAGGGTGAGGGGCACTGGGTTTTCCTGGAGAAATGGGTCGTCTGCCTTAGCATATGGTCTTACACCTTTGGTTTTAAGAGACTGTCTAGGCTGGAGACGCAACTCAGTGGTAGAAGGTTCACTGCTGCGGGCTAGCCCTGGCTTTGTCCCTAACCAATCCCCCTCACTGCCCTCAGACCACAAGCACCTTTTGTTATTCTAACTATAGTATTTGTCATAGTTAGGGGAAAAAATCAATTTTAAGAGTGACATTTGAGTGAGACTAGTGGATTTTATTTGTTTGTTCTGAGGTAGTATCTTCTAGCACAGGTTGGCCTCAAACTCACTATTCTTTGGCCACCTGGCTCAGATTCTGGAATGGTGACCACAGGACTGCAGGAGTGTAGCCTCTCTGTTTTATTTGTGTTCTGATGCTGTGAAAGGCTGCTCAGATGGCACTGCCCTAAATTTTTTGTTCCATGCTGTTAAACTGAGTGCTGCTTGTAGTATAGGTCTAAGGGCCCTCAGGAGGGACTAAAGAAAGAGCTGGAGTAGACAGCTGGCCTCATGAACAGCAGGAGGATTTTTCAAATAACGGAAGTTCTCTCTTCAATCACACTGTTTCAACTGCTGCTAATGGAGACTGCATTTAGTAGAGCAAATGCAGTTCCAGCGCACTGTCTTAGAGGGTGCTGTCACTGACAGCACTGTGCTGAAGAAGAGGACAGGGGCTGGGCTTCTGGGTCCTCCTGCTCACCATAAAAATGGTTGCTTTGTTTGATTTTCATTTAAATAAGAATTGGATTTTTCATTTGATCTTAAGAAAGCTCCAGTAGAGTATAGTTTAGCCTTTGTAGGAGTTTGCTTTGCCCTGGAATAGTTTGTTCAAAGGGAACTCTGAAAGGAATTACAGAACACAAGCAGGTGCAGCTCTGGTGGAAGCTGGACTTCGTGACCCTAAGCCAAGCAGATGGTGTCACTGGGGACACCCTTGGGACCTTTGGACACCGGGGGAAATTGCTGCTCTCTTGCAGAAAGCAGTAAACCAAGAATCCAATTCCATTAGTGCTCTTAACACTGGAAAAGGTTTTCAAATGCTTTCTTCTTTGCGGCCATGGATCCAGTGTGTTCTGGTGTCATTGGCATCAGCGCTAAGGATCCTTTTCCTTCCCTCACAGTGGCACAGTGGCTCATAAGATCATGCAGAAGTATGGCTTCCGGGAAGGTCAGGGACTGGGGAAACATGAGCAAGGGCTGAGCACTGCTTTGTCCGTGGAGAAGACCAGCAAGCGAGGTGGCAAGATCATTGTGGGTGACGCGACAGAGAAGGGCGAGTCTCAGGGTGAGTTCACAGGCCCCGTGGGTCCTTCATTCCAGAGGGATGCATGGTGCATCCTCCCTTGGAAGCAATGACTGATAGTGTTGTCATGTTTGCCACTTCTATCTTATGAAACCATGAAGCCTGAGACTTGTCGTTATGTTTCAGAACAAGACACATGGAATATGCTTGTGGGGGCAAACCTTCCTGGCTGCTTTGATTAGCCAAAGAATCTCTGTAGCTTGAAAGGTGCTCAGTGGCTGTCTGCTTGCTCCACACTTCAGTGGGCCTCAGGGTTTTTCCTTTCAGTATAGATGTGGTTTTGGTTTACTTACTGATCATTCATTTGGTGAGGCCCGAGTCAGCTCATCTGAATCCCCTTTTCTAAAATATGGCCACAACTTGACAGTCCCGTTGGTGCACAGCCACAGCAGCAGCCAGGTGCCTGAGTGCCAGCTGCCAGTTAAAAAAAGGTGATGTCATTGGGAATAGTATGTAAAGTCGACTTGGCGAGTAGCTAGATAGTTAATTGTTGGCGCCAGCAACCTTAAACTGTTACTTCAAGACAAGGGTTATGAGTAAATATTACAAACTGTGTGCTCTGCCAGCCCTTTAGGAAATGAGATGAGCAAAATGGTAATGGTAGAAGCTAGAAACTTTGAAAAAATACTATAAATGCATGTATCAAAGAAGAACCTGGCTTTATGGCAGAGTTTGGTGGCCTTTATAGACGACTCTAGGACGCAGTGATGAGACTGGCATTGTAATTGAATTAGTCTTGGTCTGGGACTCAGTAACACTTCTTAGTGTCCTTCCCGGTTGCTGTGGTAAAATAACCTGATAGCAACTATGAGAGGAAGTGTTAATTTGGCTCAACCCAACTCCAGGTCACAATCCATTACTGAGGGGCAGTCAGGGCCCCAGGAACGTGAAGTGCTATTCACACGGCATATAGTTGGGAGCAGGTGATGATGAGTGAGTAGGTACTCCCTAGGTCTCGGTTTACTTTCCCATCCGTGTATGTGCTAGGCCCAAACTGCAGGGGCCTCCCACTTCAATGAGTGTAACTAAGATACTGTCTCACAGACATTCTCAGGCCTTTCTAGACCTCTAGGTTTAATTACGTCTAGATTCTGTATGTCTATATTTAATTAGGATAATTAAAACTAACGATCACAGTGTCTCATGTTTTGATACAGATGCATCCAAGAAGTCGGATTCAAATCCATTAACTGAAATTCTTAAGTGCCCTACTAAAGTGGTCTTGCTGAGGGTAAGAAGTAAAAGAAACCTGTCCCTTGATTCTGTGTCACCCGTCTACCTGTCTTTACAGGCTTTTACAAAGTCCCACTGGTATCCTATAAAATACTGAAAGTATGGGCTGGAGCAATGGCTCAGTGGTTAGGAGCATGGGATGCTCTTCCAGAGGACCTCAGTTTGTTTCCCAGCACCCACATGATGCTCCACAGCTGTCTATAACTCCAGTTCCCGGGGATCTGCCCTCTTCTGGCCTCTTGAGGGCACCAGGCACTCAAATGGTACACAGACATACATTCAAGCAAAATGCCCATATATTAAAAAATAAATAAATTTTTGAAAAGATTACTGAAAATGATAATTTTGCAAATACCTTTGGGTAGATCCTTACAGATGGGTTTTAGGTTAGCCTCTCAGTAAAGTGTTACATGAAACTGCAGTGACTAGTTAAAGTGGTTAGACATTTCTGAAACATCCTCTTCGGTGTTTGGTGCATACACACTGTTGTAACACTTTCAAAGCTTCCTGTCTGTTTACAGAAGTGCCAGCTTTAGTACTTAGAGGCAGAATGTTCCGTTCTGCCCTTTGGGATCACATCCCACATCTAGGATGGGGCTCAATCTTGGAGCACTCCCCAGTGTGCGCAAGGTTCTAGTTCTGGTAGGGTAGAGGCAAGAGGACATCTGCCTTTATGAAAGAAAGAAAGTGTTATTTCTGAAATCCACATATATTTGTTAATTACATTTGTATCTTTTTCTCTGTATATAGAACATGGTCGGTGCAGGAGAGGTCGATGAAGACTTAGAAGTTGAAACCAAGGAAGAATGTGAAAAATATGGCAAAGTTGGGAAATGTGTGATATTTGAGGTAGGGAGATTTTCTCTTGTAATTGGCAGGTTATAAATCCCCCTCTTTAAGGCGAGGTCTCCCCCTTTGTAGGTAGGCTGATCTTGAGCTAATAGAAATTTCCTGCCTCTGCCTCCTAAATGCCAGGACTAAAAGCTGCATCGCCACTCCCAGCCATGAGTTAGTTTTAAATATAAGAACAGAAGTAGGTTTTATTTCGTAGTATAATAGAAACATTTTATTACATCATTTTGCAAGTATTTCCTGCCTCTCATAGAGCCCATTCTGTACTGAAAACATTTAAGACACCAGAAATGTGTTTTCAAGAATATTTTCAGATGAAGAGACAGCACATAACAAATGTTAATGGAAATACAAAATACAAAAAGTAGACCTAAGAGAGTTGGCTGTGAGGTCTTGAGAATGGCGTCAGCCTAAACAAGTGGAGAAGGCCTATTACTGTCATGTGTGAGCCAGGCTTTGAATAGAGTGTGTGTGGAGGGGTGTGGCTGGGTGGGGGAGGAAGGGGCTTTAGGCTGGGTAAGGACTCCTGGGAACTAGCTGGACTTGTGCTTACATACCTGCTATGAAGCCATATTGTAGAAGGCGTGGACCCCTCAACAAAGCCAGTGCAAATGCAGACCTGTGTGAGCACAGCCGTGTGGCTTTCACTGCTGCTGCCACCGCTTCACCCTGTTGTCTGCCGACTGTCTAACACTTGATTGCATGCTAGTTGCCATGGGCAGCTTCCTCCAGAAAATCAGACTGCATTCCTTAGCTTCAGTTATGTGTTCCCAGCCCGTGACACAGAACCCTCAAAAAAAATAGGTTTTGATATGAGCAATTTATTTCTTTGATGGCTGACCACTTTTGTTGTGTGTGTACACAGATTTACATATATATTAATAATTGAAATTAAAGTGTGTGAACAGACACAACTTTTCCTACTCCTTTCCATTCTAGATTCCTGGTGCCCCTGATGACGAAGCAGTGCGGATATTTTTAGAATTTGAGAGAGTTGAATCGGCAATTAAAGGTCTGTTGTACTATTAAAGAACTTAACAAACATTAAGGTTACTATTTCAATGTCTTTTAAGATTCCTGTACTGACTGATTGTCGTTTTGTTTGCCTTTCAGCTGTTGTCGATCTGAATGGGAGGTATTTTGGTGGACGGGTGGTTAAAGCATGTTTCTACAATTTGGATAAATTCAGGGTCTTGGATCTAGCAGAACAAGTTTGATTGTAACTTAAAGTCACCTTATTGATCCTTACATGAGCTGCAGACTGAACATTAACACCGGCGTCAGCCTCCATGGCTGGTGGACACTGAAACTCTTGGATGGACTTCTGAGATATATGTTGATGGATCCCTTTTTTATTTTGTGTTTTTTTAATATAGTATAAAAATCCTTTAAAAATCTGTGTGCTCTCTGGTTGTTTCTCTCTTCTGCTTCTGTTGATTGATTGTGCTGGGACTTCTGCCGTGCCGCACGCATGTCGGGCACTACAGGGTCTAGTTAGAAAGGCTCAGAAGGAGTTTGAATTAAATCTTCCTTTTCCTCCTCCTTCATAAGGCCTTCATGTTACAGAGCTGCAGCTCTGTACATCGTAGTATCATGTCGCAAAGTCATCTTTGCACCCGGCTTGAGGTGAGAATGCTTGCTTTCTCTAGTAGGGAAGTCTAGTGACTAGGCAGGGAAACTCAGCCTGAATTGAGGAAGCAAGTGGCCTGGCTTGAGCTGTTTGCTGTTTAAGACAGTTATGGGATTATGAAATATATGAGTATGGAATCATTCTAGGACGGATTAGAAATATCAAACCCAGAAGGCACTTGCTTGTAAGTGTGTACCAGCTACTTTGGGAATGTACCAACACAATCTGAAACTGTGAGTGCACACACAAGCAAGTGGAAGAATGCATACAACAACAATAAAGCCTAATTAAGATGAGCTTTGCGATCAAAGTACATACTGTATGAGTTAGGGTTAAATAATAAAGGTGAAAGAATTCTGTAATTGGGGCCTTTTGTAATTCTGTAATTGGGACAGTCAAAAGCAGCTGTGAAGTTTATGGCCGCTTTACCTTGGAGTCAGGCGTGCATATTAATATAAATAGTCCTGTGGGCTTCCAGCTACCCAACTGCTGAATGATAGCTAGTTCTGTGTCGTCTCTAATGCACAGAAGGTGCGAGCTGCCATCTTGAGTGCTTGCCTTCTGCCTTATGATAATGGTCCTCTGTACTAAGTGGCTTTTCCTGGCTTTCTCAGTGGCAGCAACTAGAGGATGCCAATGACACAAGAGGTTCCTTTATAAGTATGACATAAGGCCATGATCTTTCCCCTAGTCTCTAATTACATAAATCATCCCTAACTGTATTTGCTAACTAATTGTATATAACTGCACTCTTGTGTGGATTTTCGCTCATCAGATAGTTGTTTTTGCTGTTAAGACAGGTTCTTAGGTGCATGCATCCTGGCTGCTCTTGAGCTCACTTGTAGCTGAAGATGCCCTTGAGTTCCTAGTTCCGCAGCTCCCAAGTGCCAGTTTACAGGTAGGTTCTGCTATACTCAGCAGGGGGCATTGTGATGAATGTGGAATGACTTAAAATTTTTAGTCAACAACTGACAGGACAGTCTAACCGGTAAGGTTCAGGGTGATTTACATTTGTCGTTCTTTAGTTTAAGGTGGAGGGGTGTGTTCACGTGCTTCAGCCTGAGATATGAGGTGAGAGGAGGATTTATACAGTTGTTTCTCCTACTGTGTGGGTACCAAGAATCAAACTCAGGCTCCGTATAAGTGCCCTCACTCTCCTGTTTGTAATCTTTTGAAAACCCTTCCGAGTTTGGGGAGTTTTCTTTTACTCCCCTTCCCTAAGAGTCTTCCCGTTAGGTTAGGACTTGAGCTGAGAAAAGCACCAAGGAATCTTTCCTTGCTGAAATGGCTCAGCCGGTAAGAGCACTGACTGCTCTTCCAGAGGTCCTGAGTTCAAATCCCAGCAACCACATGGTAGCTCACAACCATCTGTAATGGGATCTTCTAGCGCGTCTGAAGACAGCTACCGTGTACTTAGATAAATAAGAATAAATCTAAAGAACAGATTGACAGCTAGACTTTGCAATGACACATCTGAAAGATGCAAATGAGATTGGCAAGTACTCACCTCCCTAGACTGAAAATCTGGTCACCCCAGTTACGTTGTCAAACATTTAGCCAAGCCAGGAGCTGGTGAGGCACACCTTTAATCCACACCCAGGAAGCAGAGCAGGGAGATCTGTGAGTTTCTGGGCCAGCCTGGCCTACAGTGAGTTCCAGGAAGTCAGGGCTACACAAGAACGCCTGTCTCAGAAATCTAAACCAAACCAAACTATCTAGGCAAGCTTGTTTTGCTCAGGACTTCAGAACAGTGGTGTTGGGGAAATGAGGCCACAATGGAGTGTCGAACGAAGACCGAGGGTTCAAATCTGCTCGCTGGCAGTTACATCAACTTGAAATTATTAGGAAAATTAGGAAAATAGCGTGTTATCTGTTTAAGCAGTTTTTAAAGTTTTTTTTTTCCTCATGATTTTAGAGGTTGGAATCTAAAGTCAAGGCACCAGCTTGTTTCCAGGTGTGACCCTGTTCTTGTCCATCAGTAGTTGTCTCCTGTTGCATGTGTAAAATTCCAGCATTTGTTATGTCATGTTCCCCACTCCCTGCTGGGGTTCCCTCAGCCTTCACTTACTCAGATTAAAGTACACCGAGCATCCTGTGAAGTTTTAATGGCTTCTGACACATGTTTAATCTTGTGTACTCATCATGATATGCAGAATTCAATTCACTACTATAGAAAAGTCTCTGTTTCACTACCTTTTCAAACCCAACCCCACGATCATCCTGGTAATGACTGATGTGTTTAACATTGATAGTTTTATGTTTTCTGGGGTATCACATGATTGGAATCATATGGCATATGCCTTTTCTCCAGACTGGTTTTTTATACTTAGCGCATCAGTGATCCCCTGCTGCATCTGAGCACAACCTGGACTGTGTGGTCAGGGTGAGATTCTGTTTGTTTTTTTAAAGATCCACCCATATCTTTTTGTGGCTTGATAGCTTGTTTCTCTTTGGTTTTGCTTTTTGAGAGTCTCAAACTGCCTTGAACTCTTGATCCTCCTGCCTCTGCCTCCAGTGCTGGGCTAATAGTTCTCTCCACACTCAGCTAATTTCTCATGAGCAGTATTCCTTTGAGCAGCCTGCACTGCGTTGACCTGGTGGGGAAGGACTTCTTGACTAGTTCTAGTTCTTGGCCATGAGTAAAAAAATAGCTGTAGTTTGTTAGGACTCTTCTGTCAGGCAGTCTGGTTAAGATTGCTTATCTGTTGTCACATGGCTGTAGAAACATACCCAAGTATCATTCATTTTTAGCAGAACCCATTTAGGGGAAAACTCTGAATTTTAGCGCTTTTTAGTGTCTTCCCTTGCCTTCTCAGAATCATCTGTTCCTGCCTCTGTCTCTTCATTTTTTTTATTGTCCCTTGTAACTTTAATTTTTTTCAAGACTTACTTTTTTTTTTTTTTGGATTTGTTTTTTTCGAGACAGGGTTTCTCTGTATAGCCCTGGCTGTCCTGGAACTCACTCTGTAGACCAGGCTGGCCTCGAACTCAGAAATCTGCCTGCTTCTGCCTCCCAGCGTGCTGGGATTAAAGGTGTGCGCACCACCACCGCCCGACTCAAGGCTTACTTTTAATGATGCTTGTTAAACCCTCCCTTTTGTCCTACCACCCACCAGAGGTAGTGGGAAAGAAAGGATGGATAGAAAGGGAAGTAGACCTGTTTAGAAAGGTTCTTTGGAACAACTCCTGTGTGTTGTCTGGAAATTGGCAGTTCAGTTCACAGGTCAGCAGCGGCAGCTCAATCCACTTGAAAACATTTTATGAATATACCAGCAGTCCAGTAGAGTCTGGATAGCAAACACGAATCAGCAGTGGTGGCGCTACCTAGTAGAGACAGCCAGGCCCCAGCCTCTGCTCGAGTCAGCAGAGGGACAGCAGGAACATGAGTTCTTGGCTGTGCCTCTCTCAGCAAAGTGAAGATCAGCGAAGACTCAAGACCAACAAGCTTTGTACAGCTATCCCTATCAGCAAGCCAAGCTCAGTCCTCTCACTGTTGAGTGCTGTTTATACCCTCCAAACATCATGGGTCCTCCACAGGTTTGTCACAGCTGACACCACTCTGCCAGTCAGTCCAAGGAATGGGCCACAAACCAAGGGGTGACTTTCTCTATGGAGTCCAGACAAATGGAGCTCAGCTAAGCAGTGTAAGGCTGACCAACGCATGCTTGTCCACTTGCCATTAATGAATCCTTCATCACGTGTTTGCTCTAGTGGAACCTCCCTTCTCGAGCCTGCCTTAGCCTTTCACCTGTGTCCACTTCAACTAAAAGTTCCTTCACGTGTCTGCCCCAACAAAACACCATCCAACACAACTGACTTGCCAAACCCTCAAGTTTCTTGAGAACCCTCAAGTTTTTGCTTTAGCCCCTTCTATTGTATTTGATTACAAATTAAATCTCTTTGCCCCCCAGATTGGTATGACAGCCCACTCGCTTTAGACAGGTTGTGGCACTTGCTACACTTGGCCACGCCCTTCTTGAGGTGTGACCTCTCCTCCTGTTACTGTGTCTGTTCCTGTTGACTACCTTTCTAGTGCTTAAACCTACTCTCCTGACCTTCAGACTCATTTTTTCCCAGCCCTCCTTACAAAAGGATGTCTCATTACATAGTAGACCTCAACCCCCAATCAACGCTGTATCTTATGCCCCACACTTGGCTACGTTTTCTCTTTACGTTTTCTGATAAGGTCTCATTTGGAGAAAAGCATCGCTTCTGAGAAACCTAGGAACCTTCCTAGAGTTCCCCTTTAATCTCAGTCCAAGTGGCAATCAAGATACACTGGTTTTCTTTTCCATCTTTCGTATTAGCCCAATGGGCTGTAGACCTTCCTCATCTCTGTTCTCGGCCGGGCATTGGTCTCCCTTCATAAACAAAAGTCTCTCATTTTCCATAGCCAGCTCCAGCTGTACCGAAGTGGTTCTCGGTACCTTTGGCTTTTATTACTGTTCTATGACACCCTTGTGAAGGAAACTTAAGGTTCTTTGGAAAGTAGTGTTGGATTGTGTTTTGCTAAGGTAAATATGTGAAGGAACATTTCAATGAGGCAGATAGAGGTGAAAGATTAAGGCAGACACGTGAAGGAATGTTTAGCTGAAGCAGACACAAGTGAAAGGTTCTAAAGCAAGCATGTGTTGAAAGATTCTTCGCCAAAAACACCCATGTGTTGGTCCACCTTACATTATATTGCATATTTGAGCTCCATTTGTCGGGACCCCATAGAGAGAAACCAAAAAAACTTCTGGTGGTATGCTGTAGTTTCTTGCTGATTGGCAGAGACATCAGCTGAGACAGACTCAAGTACAGAGGCAAGACGTGTAGAGGACGAGTGATGTTTGGAGGTAGTATTAAAAAGGACCTGTAATCCCAGCACTTGGGAGGCAGAGGCAGGCGGATTTCTAAGTTCAAGGCCAGCCTGGTCTACAGAGTGAGTTCCAGGACAGCCAGGGCTACACAGAGAAACCCTGTCTCAAAAACAAAAACAAAAGGACTTGAGGGACAGTGATGGAGACAGAACTTGGCTTGCTTGTAGAACTAGCTGTGTAAGGCTGGTTGGTCTTGCGTCTTCACAGATCTTTGCTTTGCTGAGAGAGGCACAACCAAGAAGTCCTGGCATCCCTGCCCATCTAAATCCCTCCTGCTGACTCAAGCTGATTCTGCTGAGGCCCGGCTGTCTCTGCTAGGTCGCGCCACCACTGCTGGTTCCTGTTTGCTATCCTGAATCCACCGAACTGGACTGCTGGTGTATCTATGAAGTCTTTGTGAGTGGATCGAGCTGCCGCTGCTGACCTATGAACTGAACCACAATTCACAGACAACACAAATGGGAGTTCTTCCAAAGAACCTTTCTGAACAGGTCTGCTTCCCCTGTCTCCTTTCTTTCCCACTACTCTTGGTGGGTGGTGGGCTAAAAGGGAGGTTAAAGTGTTTAAGAACCATCATTAAAAGTAGGGTTTTTAAAAATTACACCCCGCCTTCAATTCTGGCCAGGAAAGCCACGGGCTATTTTTGTTTATACTTCCCTCAGCCTAGGCTAGTGTCTCTTCCACTCTGCCATCCTGCACCTCGTGAGACACTACTCACGCAAGGGTTTGGTAATGAAGAAAGCCCCCCACCCTAGACTCCCCCCACGGTAACCACTTTTAACTCTGCTGGGTTGCTCCTGATATCTGCCATCTTTTCTAAAGCCATCCTTACGACACTGCCTCAGAAGACAGTCTGCACTCAGCCTTTCATTTCCATTCATGCTTCAGCTCCCAACAGCAGAGAATAAATCCTGAAAGAGACAACACTGACTCAAGAAATAGAAAAGGTAGTCCCAGCATTCCCAAGTTAATTTATTCAGTGGGGAAAAAAGATCTAGGAGAGACAATCTTTTTGAACATACACACTTTTTGTTGAGTATGCACTAGGCCAACATAAAAGGATAAACGGTAAGTAGAGAGATCGATATGCATATACATATACTTATACCTCCATTTAGGATATCAAGCACAGTAAGTTATGTTTACTTGGGAACATGATATCTATGCTTAAGGTCATAAGCTCTCCGCCTCTTGGCAGGATGCCCCACATGAGTCTACCTCACAAATTTTCGTAGTTTTGGAGTCTGGCTGCTGCTCAGGCCATAGTGTAGCAGCTTCCCCCCTTTCACAGACACCCACAGGCTTGCCCTCCTGAGTCCCTAGCTAACAGCCCTCCCAGTAGTCATCACACATCCTCCCAACTCCCTCTCTGGCCTCCTGCAGGGAATCAACCTGGCTGCAGGCTCCTATTTCTGCCTTGGGGCCCTGACTCCTTTCCTTAGAGGGTGCCCATGTACTTGTCTGTTTGTCTGTCCATGGCAAGCACAACTGGCTTTTGTTTTTGTTTGCTTGTTTTTTAGACTGGTTTTCAATTTAACTCTGGCTATCCTGGAAGTCAGAGATTGGAGTGTCTGTTTCCTAAGTGCTGAGGTTAAAGATATGTGGCATCATGCGAGGCCAATTAGGAACTTCGTTATCACCAACAATCTTACTCCCGACACTGCCTGGTGTCCCTTTGAACACCCCACCCTGCCTCCCAGCACCCACAACTTTCACTTTTTTAAACCTTGTTATAAATTAGATGTTTGAGTTGGAGAGATGGCTCAGTGGCTAAGATTACTTGTTCTTACAGAGGTACCAGGTTCAATTTCCAAGGGCACCCACACAGTGGCTCACAGCCATCTGTAATTCCAGCTCCTGGCAACTCAGCACCCTCCAGTGACCTCCACAGGCAACAAGCAAGCACGCAGTGCACATTTATGCATGTAGGCTGGAGGATCTCTGTGAGTTCCACGGCAGCCAGGTCTACACAATGAGGCCCTGTCTCCTGTGCTGTGTACGCTGTGGAGCTATGAGCCTTGCTGGTGACATACTCTGGAACTAGTTTTAATTGGAGTCAGGGCGAAAGACGACAGAAGAAAATGTGGATACCTTGAATTTGCTATAGTCTAGTTCTTTTCCTCTATCAGTTTAAGAACTGAAAGACAGGGCAGAAGGCACAGTTACAGAGAAGTTTACTGGCAAGGGATACAAACTCCTTGGACAAGGAGGGCCCCAAAGTGGGGATCCTCTGACTGTAACGGGGGACCTGGGTTTTTCTTGAGTTCAAGTTCCCACTCCTGATGACCGATAAGGCCCTAAGGTATTCTGGCCCTCTCAGGCCTGAGGATTGTGTCCTCTGTTTCACTACACTTTTGATGTTTAGCGTCTGATACAGTCCCCATCTCGGTGAGTGAGCATAATCAGCTGCTGGCTGGTTGGGGTCAGTTACCAATCAGAGTGGCCCCGGCCCCCCTTTTCTCTGTGGTATAGTGCTGTAGGCTGAGGGAAGTGACCCAGTTTCCCTTCTCCCTCCTTTCCCCGGGGCCTGCAGCTTTAGAGTCATGCTTATAATAACAGAAAGACTGTCATGTTCATGTCCTTGTAAAAGTTACTGAGCTGTGATTCTTTTACTATGTTTTTAGAATACAGTGACATCTGGATTTGATATTGTTTGGGCTGTTTCCTGGTAGTGACCACCTGTTCTCACACACTGTTCAAATACCTTTAGTAAGTTCTATTTCCCTTCTCACCCTATCGTACTTTCTTCTCACACACTTAAGTTTCCTCTCTAAGCAGAGACTGCACGCCATTTCAAGAAAAGCTAGATAGGTTTGTGGTTAATCCTCACGGGTCCCTGGATTGCTAAAACCTCATCTTACCTGACAGGAGCTAGGCTAGTAAGATTAGAATCTGTGAGCTAGGTACACTGCTGCTTTCTCTCAGAAAATGAAGAAACAAATGTAACCAAGCTCCGATACTTTGGCCACTTCTCCCAGAAAGAAAACTGAACTAGCAAAGACATGTTCACAGTAACTTGCAATCCCAAGGGTCAGAGTCGGGAACAAAATCACCTTCAGTTAAATCGTTTCAGAATTAACCTGATGACAGTCCAGGCATTGAAACTCCCTGCTTCAGTACCTGTACGAACTGGGGCTGTGGAAGCACGCCTCCGCCCAGCAATATACCTTTTTTTTAATTTCTGCTTAAGTTTCTAACCTATAGTGGATTGAATAAGTTTGGCTCCTAAAGACTCCTGTGTTTGAATGATTGGTACACAGGGAAGGTACTATTAGGAGGTGTGGCTTTGTTGGAGGAAATGTGTCACTGTGGGAGTGGCTTTGTAGTCCTGTGCTTAAGTTACCCCTAGGGCTGAAGAGCCGCCTTTGGATCAAGACATAGAACTCTCAGCTCTTCCTCCAGCATCATGTATGACTGCATGCTGCCGTGCGTCCTGCTATGATGATAATGGACTAAACCTCTGAAACTGTAAGCCAGCCCCAATTAAATGTTTGCTTTTATAAGAGTTGCCTTGGTCATGGTGTCTCTTCACAGCAATGGAAACCTTAAGACATAACCCAAGTTAGCTTTGAACTTGTGATCTTCCTGACTCAGGCTCCAGGTTATCTATAATTACAGATTTTTACCACCATGATGGATTTAACTGAAGAAATAAAATAAACAATTTTCATTTTAATAGAGTCTCAAGTGATGTCTTAGGCTTGTAATCCCAACATTTAAGGCAGACATGGGAGGACCCTGAGCTAGGTCAAAGCCTAGTTATGGACTAGTTATGAGACCATGTCTCAACTCCTTTCATAAAAAAAGGGTCTCAGGTTCCCTATGGGCCACATGATGAACAAATGCTTGTGATACTCAGTTTGGGAAGTGTATGATGATTCCCACTTCTGCTACAGCTTACCAACTGTACTATTTTTATAACAGTGACTACAGGCAAGAAGCAACACTTTGTGGTGAACATTTGGACAAAGCACACTTTTTAAACCAAAGTAAGTCTCTCTCCTCAGGTCCTTTCAGGCTTCCCACCAGTCACCCACACAGCCTCTTATTCTGCATAGCAAGTCCCTTCCTGCTAATAACCACCTTCAGGCAACCCAGACCCTGCATCCAAAGACTGAAATAGCATTTCTAATTGAGCAGAGCCACCACATTTGCTGTGCCACTTGAGGGCCCAGTGCAAGCTTATGTGTGTTGAAATATTTCATCTCTGCAGGGGAAGAGGAGGTCGCCATTAAGACACTCAATCGGTTTTTAAATAGTCTTGTAACTTACTTTAGTTAATGTTAGAAGATGTAGAGCTAAGGACTTATTTAAATGGTCTAGCATGTGGATCTAGTCCTGGGGTTCAAAGTCTAGGAAGGATGGGGAAGAAACATGGGAAACAAAGCAAAAGATTACAGTTTTGGTGCTTAGTGAGCAAACACCATTGCTGTGAACCCATGAGGTCTTGAGTCTGAATCCCCAGCCCTCGAGGAAAAGTCTCTCAAGGCCACATACTTGTGTACACTTAGAGCCTTATCAGGGTGGAGGGGAGAGGGGGTGATGGCTAAATCTTGCTGCCAGCCAGCCCAACTCTAGGTTCAGTGAGAGATCCTACCTCAAGGGAATAAAGTGGAGAGTGACAGATGGGACACTCAATACACACACACACACACACACACAACAGACAGACAGACAGACAGATGGCATCTCTCAGTCTATCTACAAAATACAGAGTTCAAGATCATCCTCAATTACATAGTGAATTTGAGGTCACCTAGGCAATATGAAACTCTCTCTCAAAACACTAGTAAACAAAACAGAACAAAAAAGAACAACAAAAAAGGCAAACAAACAAAAAAAAATCGAATAAAGTTTAAAATGGGAGTTTCACAATCCTTTCCCTACCTAAATCTTTGACTAGAACATGGTCTTTTCCCATATGGAAAAAAACAAACAGTGAAAACATAACACCCAAGGGCTAAAGAGATGGCTCAGCTTGTTAAGAGCACTGGCTGCTCTTCCAGAGGAGCCAGGTTCAAGATCCAGCACTCCTGCGAAGGCTCCTAACTATCTACAGCTCCTGTTCCAGAGGGTCCACCTTCCTCTTCTGGCCTCCGTGGGTACCAGACATGTATCCATACATGTTAAAGAAAAGTCTCAGCACAGGACGCCACTCAGCTCAAACTCCTGCCTGTCTGGGGTCTGTAGATCCAGACAGCTTCTGTAGCCCCTCATGATCCACCCAGTCACAGCTGAGAGGCTGTATGTCCCCATCCCAGCGAACAGAGAATGATGACCGATCATCCACTCTGCCCAACTGGCTCCACAGCAGGGCATTTCAGGTGGCTTTTCTCATCCCTTGCAAGTCCCCGTATCAGTCAGATTGCAGACGAGCTAGCTTGGTGGTGTACATCTGGATGTCAGCACATAGTAGGCTGATGCAGTACTGTGTACTGAAGGCTAGCCTGGGGTATATAGCAAGATGCTGTTTCAAAAAATATACATAAAAAGTAAAACAGCATGATACGTTTTCCCTATTTTTATAGTAAAACAATATTGTCTTTAGTGTCTGGGTGTTTTAGCAAGTGGTAAGTAATGACCTACCATCAAGTGCCCAGGATCCCTGATTTTCCAGTTGACTGCCTCCCCTCCACCTCCTCTACATAGTAAGTTCCACATTAAGGTCTGTTCTCTGGAGCTATTCATTCACTGCATTTATTCACTTGCTTTGTGTGCATGTGTGTATACCTATGTGCCATGGTGTGCATGTGGAGGTCAAAGGGCAACCTGAGAGAGTCTATTCTTTTCTTCCACCACGAGGTCCTGGGGTTTGAATGGGATTTGAATGCAGGTAATCATGCTTGGTACCAAGTGTCTTTACTAACTCACAGGGCTTCGCTATTCTTAATTACCAAATTCTGTTACCAGCTAAGGATGTAACAAAGTTGCAGTTTCCCGTTACCTAACACAAAGGAGGAGGTTCTTTTTCTTGTTTGGGAAGTCCAAGCTGGGGATGGTGGTTCATGCCTGTAAGCCAGCTGAGGTGGAGCCTGAGATGGAGGGTAACAAGCTCAAGGGCAGGCTGCGGGCAACCAGTGAGACCCTGCCTGGAAATAAAGAGGTCCCGGGCAAGCAGATGACAGCGGGCACCGTAGCTTGGCCATTTTCTAGCCCTCCCCAGGGTTAACCATTTGCTGCTGAGAGTTTAAGACACTGGGGCAGTAAGTGCAGCTGGGTGGTGGTGATTGCCAGCCAGGAAGATAATCTGCGTGAATGAGGAGCCCTGCTGCTTGCCGGAGACCTTGAGGGTACTAGTTAGTTACTGTGACTGAGAAGGGATGTTCTAGCATCTGAGATAGGAGAGGATGGTGAAGGAGAGATCTGTCTGTCTTTTTTTCTTTCTTTCTATTTTTCCCACTTTACTGTTTCTTGAAGGAGAAAAGCCAGCTCTTTCTTTGGCCTATCAAGAATGACAGGAAAGATTACAAGAGGTGTGACAGGCATTCCTGAAGTCTCTGTACACTTCTAGTTCCAATCTTCATGTTCACCTTTATCTTGTTTCACTGTCTAATCTAATTTTTACTTTTTTTTAAAAAAAAAAAAGATGAATTATTTATTGTGAATACAGCCTCCATGTGTGCCTACAGGCCAAAAGAGGGCACCAGATCCCATTACAGATGGTTGTGAGCCACCATGTGGTTGCTGGGAATTGAACTCAGGACCTCCAGAACAGTCAGTGCTCTCAACCTCTGAGCCATCTCTCCAGCCCTAATCCCTGTTTTCGTTTTTTTTGGGGGGGGAGGGGGTGAGTGGAGTTTGGGGGTTTTGTTTGTTTGTTTGTTTTTGTTTTGTTTTGTTTTTTTTGAGACAGGGTTTCTCTGTGTAGCCCTGGTGGCTGTCCTGGAACTCACTCTGTAGACCAGGCTGGCCTAACTCAGAAATCCACCTGCCTCTGCCTCCCAAGTGCTGGGATTACAGGCGTGCGCCACCACCGCCTGGCCTAGTCCCTGTTTTCTGCAGCCATGAGAATACATGGGCTTGTGTAACTGAAGGAGAGACGTGCAAAAGAGAGCAGGGACAGATGGTGACTGAACATGCGACAACCAAGTCTGTTCACAGTCAACCTTGTAAGGGCCCGAGGGGTTCCCAGGAGGCTCGCTGGCATTGCAGCACACACAGCTGCCCCGCAGGCTTGATTCTGAACACACAGTGGGCTCAGTCTGCACAGCATATGCCTGCACAGCATGCAAGCTGGCCAGTGCTGCCTGAAACACTGTAGCTTAGCTTTGAGATTATCGTATGGTATGAGTTACATGGGAAAACTCCGCTGTTACAGACACAGATCGGATCGGTGCATTACAGCTGGGTCTCGTGCAGGAGCAGACAGTGCTCTCGCTCGCTCTCTGAGCCTCCTCCTCTCCCAGCCCTCTCTGTGAAATGACACTAAGCATTCTTCTGCCCTTTCCTATTACACATTCATGCAGAGTAGTTTTCTCATCACGTCTAATTACCAAACCAAAATGTTGGTTAACTCTGAAAAGCACTGAAGATGCTCCAGTTCCTACAGCATCTAATATTCAGATAATATTTAATTCTTCATGTAAAATTAAATTGAAATTAGCACACTGGTCTCATTAGTAGGTGAATTTATTCTCATTAATACATGTTGAAATTATATATATATATATACACAATGTTTTATAGGTGCTTCAAATTAAGTCTTTTATGATTTATTATCAGTAAACATTTGATTTATATCCACACTTTATATATAGCCATATTTTATTTGGAGTTGTGTAAAGATTTCTCAGGTAAAAATGCAGTGTGTATGGGAAAGTCTAAACATCCGTACTCCAGTCAATGCGGTCAGTGAAGAAAGGTACGCTCCTAATTCCAGAACAGAAAGCAAGACTATTTAAACTGAACTCAGCATACCTAGAATTTTGGCAAGGACTTAATTATGCCAGACTTGGCTAAGGTCTGTAGCTGCTGGAGAGAGGGGACTGGGTTTCTGGTGTGCACTCACTGAAATAGCCCTGAAGCAAGCAGGGTTCAATATGAGCCCTAACACTCACGTGCTCTCTAGAGAGCTGCTGTCAGCAGTTTGTTCCCTGTAGCCCTGAATCCAGACACAACCTGTCCTGGCTCAGACCTGACTGAGTGCCTGGTGGAGTCAGCCAGCCTCGGGACATGGCGAATGGCAAGAGGCTCTGGAATAGCTGGGGATCTCTGTGGTGAGGAACAAAAACTCTTAAATGGCTTGATCTAGACAGGGCTCTAGTAAGGACAAGATCCGGCCCTTGAGATGATCTCCTTGCTTTCTTGTGACAACAGGATTCTTTCTTTTCTGTTGGTGTCCTGAGGCAGAGTCCTGGATAACCCCAGATGCCCTGAACTCTTGATAAGTACGGTGACCTGCCAGCACCTCCAGTGGGCTGCTGTGTGCCACCACACCTGCATTTCTTCTTCCCCAGCACACACTAGCCTCATGTTCTACCAGTGAGCTAGTCCCCATCTCAGACTTGTTTATGTATTAGGTCAGGGGTTGATTTTTGACCCTGGAAACAGGAACATGAAGGAAACTCATAGTTTTGATATTTAGGGGCTGAGTTGAAATACTGTGTGTGTGTGGGGGGGGTGAGTTTAAATACTCTGTGTGTGTGTGTGTGTATATGTGTGTGTAGCATTTTAAGAAGTTGTAATTTTAGCCAGACCTCTTGGTTCATACCTGTAATCCTGGAAATTAGGAGGCTGAGGCAGGAGAATTGCAGTAGATTTGAGGCCAGCATGGGCTATAGACTGAGACCTTCTTGGAGAGAGAGAGAACTTGAGTGTGATGTTTTAAATTTTTGTTTTGTTTTACTTTTTGGTTTTTTGAGACAGGGTTTCTCTGTGTAGCCCTGGCTGTCCTGGAACTCACTCTGTAGACCAGGCTGGCCTTGAACTCAGAAATCTGCCTGTCTCTGCCTCCCAAGTGCTGGGATTAAAGGCATGTGCCACCACTGGCCGGCATGGTTTAAACTCTTAAAGGAGGCTTATTGACAATATGTCTTTCTGACTGCTGTATATCTGTCTGTCTGTCCATCCATGCAGAGTCCCAGTAGCCCAGGCTCATATGAACTTGCTTTGTAGCTGAGGATGACCTTGAACTCTTGATCTCCCTACTTTTACCTCCTGAGTGCTAAGGTTCCCCCTCTCCCCCCGCCCCACTTCTTCCCTCCTTTGTCTTTTCTTGTTTTAAGGAGTCTCCTGTAGCCCAGGCTGATCTGAACTTGCTGTATTGCTGAGGATGACCTTGGACTCCCGATGTCCCTGCCGTCCTTTTCTAGAAGCTGGAACCTCAGGCATGCACTGCCTCATGGAACTAAATAACTACATTTCTGAATAGGACCAGCCACCAGTGTTTCTCTTAACAATGACTCTTAAAGTTGTTTGATGTCCTCGGGGTTGAACCCAGTGCTTCATACACGCTTACTGAGTCTGTTACGTCTGAGTGATGGCCCTAACCTTAACGTGTCTTCCGATTTTCTAGTCAAGTTCTAGGTAGAAGCATGGAGTCTAAATCAAATCTAAGGGCTTAAAATAATCACTGTATTGAATATGAATAAAGTGAATATTAATTGGATGAAAGTAATCCTGAAGGATCTTGTCTACATAAAGGCCGTCCTCCATCATAATG
This sequence comes from Apodemus sylvaticus, assembly GCF_947179515.1. Taxonomy (NCBI): domain Eukaryota; kingdom Metazoa; phylum Chordata; class Mammalia; order Rodentia; family Muridae; genus Apodemus; species Apodemus sylvaticus. Next base: position 81,520,695 of record NC_067485.1, on the reverse strand, counting down.
ACAACTGTAATATGACCTATTTTAGTGTTACAAAAATAACCTGGTCATGACATGTGGCCAGTGACAAATGTTCTCTGCCTCTTACAGTGAAAGAAACTCAGGTAAATTTAGGAAGGGCGAGCGCAGCAGTGGTCCCAGCAGTCCTCCCCGATGAAGGGAGAGTGTAGCAGTGGTCCCAGCAGTCCTCCCTGATGAAGGGAGAGTGCAGCAGTGGTCCCAGCAGTCCTCCCTGATGAAGGGAGAGCGCAGCAGTGGTCCCAGCAGTCCTCCCTGATGAAGGGAGAGCGCAGCAGTGGTCCCAGCAGTCCTCCCTGATGAAGGGCGAGCGCAGCAGTGGTCCCAGCAGTCCACCCTGATGAAGGGCGAGCGCAGCAGTGGTCCCAGCAGTCCTCCCCGATGAAGGGCGAGCGCAGCAGTGGTCCCAGCAGTCCACCCCGATGAAGGGCGAGCGCAGCAGTGGTCCCAGCAGTCCTCCCTGATGAAGGGCGAGCGCAGCAGTGGTCCCAGCAGTCCTCCCTGATGAAGGGCGAGCGCAGCAGTGGTCCCAGCAGTCCTCCCTGATGAAGGGAGAGCGCAGCAGTGGTCCCAGCAGTCCACCCCGATGAAGGGAGAGCACAGCAGTGGTCCCAGCAGTCCACCCCGATGAAGGGAGAGCGCAGCAGTGGTCCCAGCAGTCCTCCCTGATGAAGGGGGAGTGCAGCAGTGGTCCCAGCAGTCCTCCCTGATGAAGGGGGAGCGCAGCAGTGGTCCCAGCAGTCCTCCCTGATGAAGGGAGAGCGCAGCAGTGGTCCCAGCAGTCCTCCCTGATGAAGGGAGAGCGCAGCAGTGGTCCCAGCAGTCCACCCTGATGAAGGGAGAGCGCAGCAGTGGTCCCAGCAGTCCTCCCTGATGAAGGGCGAGCGCAGCAGTGGTTCCAGCAGTCCTCCCTGATGCTGCTGCTCTTGGATGCTGATGCTTATACAAGTTGCAGTGACCTCCCCACCATGAAATTATTTTTGTTGCTACTTTGTAACTGCAAGTTTGCTACAGCTATGGACTGTAATGTGTTTTCTTTTTTTGTTGTTGTTTTTTTTTTGTTTTTGTTTTTTTTTTTGTTTTTTTTGGATTTGGTTTTTTTGAGACAGGGTTTCTCTGTGTAGCCCTGGCTGTCCTAGAACTCACTCTAGACCAGGCTGGCCTCGAACTCAGAAATCCGCCTGCCTCTGCCTCCCAGAGTGCTGGGATTACTGGCATGGGCCACCACCGCCCGGCTTGTAATGTGTTTTCTGATGCTCTTAGGTGACACCTATGAAAGGGTCATTCAACCCCAAAGGGGTTGAGGGTCACTGCCGTAGGGTATACAGTACTGGTCTTGTTACCAGAATAGGCGTGGTCACAATCTTTCCCCCTACTGCCTCGGTTTCTTTTTTGTTTGTTTGTGTTTTGTTTTTTTAAATGGTCATGTAGCTCAGGCTGGCCTTGAACTCCTGTTCCTCCCAATTCTATCTGCTGAGTCCTGGGATTATATGCATAGCCACACGCCTGATTTGTCTGGTTTTTAATCTGTCACTTATTTTGGTCCTGAAGTCTATTGCAGATGGAATGAGACTTCATCATAAAGAATGTCTTTTCCTTACGGAAGTGGTGGGTGATGACAGGATTCTTTCCTTTCTTTTTTGGCATGTTGAGGCAGAGTCCTAGGTAACCCCAGCTGTTCTTGAACTCTTCCCAGCAGACGCCATCCCACGTAGCAGATGGTATCAGCTGCTCCACCCCAGACATGGTGAGCCTGATTTCTGCAGAAAGGGCAGTCAGGCTCCTTAGCTGTAAATAGGTCATTAAGACTCAATTTGCTAAGACCGAAGGCTCTGGGTTCCCGGGGGAAATAACCCCACAGGACTGTGATGTCTGTACCTTGACATGTGGCTGGAGGAGAGGACAAAGCGGCCCAGAGAAGAACACTGTGGTAACAACAAGCTAAGAGACCTAGATGTGGGACTCTGCTGTGACCTTGTCTGGCTGAATATTCAGGAAGATCAGAAGCCAACCTTGGTGCAGGAAGTAGCCAGGAGCTGGAGGCCAGCTGGGCTGGAGACTCTGTCTCAAAAGGAAAAAAATATTGAAGCGAAGGCTGTAGCCCTTACAGCAAAAGTGTAAAACAGTGTGTGAATTCAACAACTATTCCCTTGCACCAGAATACGATATGGCTTTGCCAACAGGATATTACGTGGCAAGAAACACAGCTTCCGGGGTGGTGTTGGGCTGACAACAGAGGAAACAGAAAGGTAAAGGAAGTGAGACGCTCTTCCGGCTTGCTCATGGTTTGGCCAAATGAATTTCGGGGCTGGGATCTGTTGTGTGGAGAAGTCCGTCCATGCGAGGGATGCATTGTAGAGTGACCATGAACCCATGGGTTTCCTGCAGTTCTCTCCGTGTGACCTAGAAACTGCTGCGTCCTAAGCTTCCTTGTTGGAAGGCCAGGAGTGCAGATTCCCCGGAGGGAGATCCGGCTATCTGTTTAACCAGCCCTTTAGGGAAGAAATATAAATTTCTACCCAAATTGAGGCCTTTTTCCTGAGGACCTCATGGGAACTGGGTCTGGAAACTGTGGCCTGTAGGAAGGCTGGAGAAGGAGGCTTACAATTCTGGGGCCAATCTAGTTTGCATGGTAAGGCCCTGGCTCGAAGCAGCAGCAGCAGAGACCAACACAAACACGCTAAAGATTTAGAGGTGTGGTTCAGACAGCAGAACGTTTGCCTCTTGCCTCGAGTGTAAACTAAACAGGGTGTGGCTACACCTGCCTGCCATCCCAGGGCCTAAGAGGTAGAGGCAGGTGAATCAGAAAGTCAAGGCCATCCTTGCTACATAGCAAGGTAGAGAAGAAGCCTGGACTATTCGAGACCCTGGCTCAAAACAAATAAAAAATGCACAGACTTCAGGGCGCAAAATCTTTCCACCAGAGGTGACAGTTCTGAGTGACAGAGGGTGTGCGGGGGAGGAAGCCGGGAGCCCGGCCACGATCCCTTGCTGTTAGGTTGGATTTTAAATGCTGCTGTGATGAGCAGAGTGCCCAAGGAGCTTCTGATCGATGTGCATTAGACAGAGCGGATGCGGCAGACGCACAATTGAAAGTGTGATGATGAAATTACATTCTCTGACTCATGCTTTATTGTCAATAGGCCTGAGGACATGGTCTCAATTAAAAATGGCTTCATATCTGTTCTCCGGGTCTGAAAATCCGCAGAGGCTAGGGGCCACACCCCCTCCCTCCCTCCCTCTCTCCCATTTCCTTCTCTTTTTTTCTTCCCTCCTCCTCCTTCTCTCTGTGTCTCTTTCTGGCTCTGTCTCATATAACCCAGGCTGGCCTTGAACTCACTGTGTAACCAAGAGCGACCTTGACCTTCTGAGGCCTGTTTCTGTAGGAGGCTTAGGCACTGCCCACCTACTTTGTTCTTAGTTTTGTTTGTTCAGGGAACTACTGATCTAACCTCAGGCTTCGGGTGTGTAAGGCAAGCACTCTACCAAGACCAGAGTTCCATCCCAGCCATCCCTGGGCGGTTTACAAGTCAGCTTCTCCTAGCAGATGTCCTGTTACTTTCTTCAAGGACACAGCAGAAGCATTCAAGTTTTTAAACACTGCCAGTAATCTTTGTTGGCCAGTTCTAATTGGTAGCAAAAGAACAAATGTTTCCAGGATCGTTAATCAACAACCAAAATTGGGGGGGGGGGGAGATGCTCTCTGTTATTTGAACCTGGAATGGAACAAAACAGCCAGCTGCAGAGTTCTTTGTCTTCTGTTCCCAAGTAAACAAATAACCTAGAGATCAGAATACATTACTCTGGCTTGTTTCATTCAAAGCTCTTCTGATGCTTAGTTGTGTGGGGTTTCCTCGCACCAACAACTCAGTCTCCGGCTCTCCAGATGCCAGCTGGACATCCTACAATCCCATTCGATTCCGTTGCTACCCAGAGAAAGTGTCAGAAGCCACGGTCTGAAGAGCTCAGTTCCATAAGACTCAAAAAAAAAAAAAAAAAGTGTTAGGAGAGGCAGGTGGGGTAATTGGAAAGGTGGGTGGGTGGCTCAGAGGTTAAGAGCACTGGCTGCTCTTCAAGAGAACTGGTGTCCGATTTCTAGAATCACAACCATCTGTAACATCACACCCCGGAAATAACTCATGTCCGTCTTCTAGTCTATGTGGGCATTATACAAGCATGGTACATACATAGACACACACTCAGGCAAAATACCCATGCTCATAAAATAAATACTGTAAAGTACCTGGGACATTGGTAAGATAACTCAGTGGGTAAAGGCACTTGGTGTCTACCCTGATGGCTTGAATTTGATCCCTGGACCCCACACAGTGAAGAGAGAGCCAACTCCCACAGGCAATCCTCAGACTGTATGTCTGTGGCACGTGAGTGCCCCCTGCCCTGCCCCCAACACAAGTGAACTAAATGTAAAAGGGAAAGAAAGAAAAGCGTCGAGTACTCAGCCTATCCACACTTCTGTCCACGTGGCTGTGAAGACCAAGCGTCCTTCTCTCCTTGCAGCTCTGCCGGCCTTTGTTCCCATGTCCGACTGCTAGGCTGACTCACAGAACTGGAGATGGCCATCTGCTGCTAGAACTTTTTATTGGGAAAGGTTTGAGTCAGGAGTGGCCAGGAGGGGATGTGTGTACACCATAGCTGAGGGTTGGCAAGGCAGAGACCTTGTCTGTGCTCTGGGCTTCCCAACCGAGAATTGAACTGAATTCCATCCGAAGGAGTTTAAGTGGAGGCTTCCTGCATAGCCACAGGTTGGTAAGTCATTCATCTTTGGTGACCAACTCTGCTCTCTCCACTGGTCCGGGAGTTTTGGCTGAGGGTACCAACCCATCTGAGGATAGAAATGACCTTCAATCTGAAGCTCTAGGCTAAGAACTTGGATGAACAACCAAATTCTGTATGTCTTCACAGGGTGGCGGTCAGTAATGCACCCTATGAATGATGAGTTCACTGGGGCAGAGGTGACAAGCTGGAGGAACAGCACACATCAGCAGACACCTGCTCTGGCTCCACTGCAGCAGCTGGGGTGGCACACTCTGTGCAGTCTGTGTAACAGGCCCCCAGGCCTTAGCACCACTGACTCCACGATGGAAGTACCATTGAGGCTGTAAATCTCAGCAGGCAGACAGCACCACCAGCCAGAACAAAAACAAGGACCTGATCCATCAAAGCCCACAGTTCTGGGAAAGTCTCTACATGTACTAAGCTTGCTTTTGGCTTCTGTAGGTCCACGTTTGGCTAACTGTTCTTGCTAACTAAGGTAGGTCAGCCCAGGATATCAGTTTTGTACTTAAATGATCACTCTAAGAAAGGCTTGGGACTGCATACACGGTGATTCTGAACATCCGGTCATCTAATAAAGACGTTCTATTGGCTTAAACCCTGTGTCTAAGTAGTCCGTTGTCTCTGGTGGCTCCCACAACAGTCTGTCTGGCATACTCTTTTTTAAAACATTTGTGTGTGTATGTGAGAGAGAGAGAGAGAGAGAGAGAGAGAGAGAGAGAGAGAGAGAGAGAGCGCTGTGTGCATGCGCCCACATGCGCTCATTTAGAGGTCGGAGAAAAACACCAAGGAGTCAGTTCTCACCTTTTTCCCCTCTAGAACTTCATGGTTTGAGTTTCTCGTGCCTATAGAGGTGCTGTCTGCCATCTTTACTTGGCAGAGATCCACCTCAGGTAGCCAGAGCTGGTGAGGCAGCAGGTACATTTACCCACTGGCCATCTGGCTGGCCTTTGACACACTGCCGATCTGGATCAATTGACCTTAGATAATGTTGACTTTAGTAACAACCACGTCCATGACCTGAGTCCACATCCGCTTTACATCATAATCACAGAGGGGGGGAAAGGTCAGAGGAGCAGACAGTCACTCAAAGAACAGAATCTGGATCTCTTCCCACACACCTCAGCTCCGGGCTCCCGAGGCAGAAACCTGGAATCCATGTTACCACAGTGATCTGAGAGCTCACCACTTGCTCTGGCAAGATGGTCCTTGCTGCTTGTTCAAAAGGCTCTGGAACGGAATGCGACTGGTGAAAGTCAGGCCTGGAACAGAAAGAGCAGAGCTTCATTACCTGAAGTAGCACGCGCCCACATTCTTCCCACAGCAACACTCCTTAAACAAAGCAAGCGCGGGGGCGTTATGCAAGGGGTCCACAAGTCTTAGAAAGTACTTCATGATAGGCTCATTCCCGCGCATGCTCCCAAAGGTCAGAGTCCATCCAGGGAAGGTCACTGGACACTTTTTTTTTTTTGGATCTTAGTTTAAGGTCTAGCGCAGATATTTGAAAAATTATCCTGGCAGAAAGGAGCACTTTGGGGAATGCCCAGTTCACATCATAAAGATGGTGGACAGGGCGCACACAAATGGAGAAAGGAGAGGTCATGTCTAGATGGGAGAAAGAGAAGTCACGTCGAAGGTGTATTTCTGAAAGACTCTCGCCTTAAAGGTGCCTGTCTCATGCAACTGCTAATAAATCTCCGACTGGGACTCATTCCTCATTCTTAAGGGGTTCAGGATAGAGGTCATTCTTCTGAAGCAACTTACCAGTAGAGGGGACGGCCTAGTGCCTTCATGCTTAACTGAATGTGACTTCTTTTAAATTACACTTATTTGTTTATTTATTTATTTTGGTTTTTTGAGACAGGGTTTCTCTGTGTAGCCCTGGCTGTCCTGGAACTCACTCTGTAGACCAGGCTGGCCTCTAACTCAGAAATCCACCTGCCTCTGCCTCCCAAGTGCTGGGATTACAGGCGTGTGCCACCACTGCCTGGCTTATTTACTTCTTTATATGTGGGCCTGCGTGCTGCGGCGCATGCGTGGAAGTCAGAGGCCGCTTTTGGGAGTTTGTTTTCTCCTTCTGAAATGTGGGTCCTTCCTGTGACTGAACTCAGGCGGTGAAGCTTGGCAGAGGGTGCCTTCACCCGGAGCCATCTCGGCCCTAAGGTGATTGGGCTTTCTTTTCTTTCTTTCTTTCTTTCTTTCTTTCTTTCTTTCTTTCTTTCTTTCTTTCTTTCTTTCTTTCTTTCTTTCTTTCTTTCTTTCTTTCTTTCTTTCAAAAGATTTATTTATTTTATGTAAATGCACTGTAGTTGTTTTCAGACACACCAGAAGAGGGCATCAGATCCCATTGCAGATGGTTGTGAGCCACCATTGGTTGCTGGGATTTGAACTCAGGACCTCCGGAAGAGCAGTCAATGCTCTTAACTGCTGAGCCATCTCACCAGGCCCTGATTAGGCTTTCTTGCTGCCTTAATTTCTACACTGGCCTGTTCTTGTTAGATCTAGTTCCCTGGGGAGAGACCTTCCATACAACGTTTTAAAGGGCTCACTCTTGAGTTTCTCTTTGCAGGCATTTCTGATGCAAGCTAGAGCAAATATATATATATATAATCTCCTGAGCTTTTGATACCGTTTAGCCACTGTAACCTTAAGCGTAGTTTGTTCTTTCAGTTTTGCTAGATGGCTGAGGTCTCCGTGTCTCATGTCACCTCCATTTAGCTCCTGTCATCTGGAAAATCCAACACAGCTCTTTGAAATAAGAGTGGACCCACTGTGTTTTAAAATCCATTTTTAACTCCCTCCCCTTTCCTGTTCTGCTTCTATCCACCTGTGTAAGTTTTCTCAGGGGCTGAGGAGGGAGCTCGGTTGGTCGAGCGCCTGACTCAACATATAGGAGGGCGTGGTCCTCAGCACCTATCATCTGGGCAGGGAGGACATAGAGGACACACCTACACTCCAACACTTGGGAAGTGGAGCCAAAAAGGTCAGAAGTTCAAGATTACTCTCCGCCATGTAGCACGTTGGGGGCTAGCCTAGGCTGGAGATCCTATCTCAAGAAAGGAAAAGAAAAAAACAAAACCCACAAAACCAGAGCTATGTTAAATCTTCCCGGGACAGCTGGCGTGGCTGTAAACACCATTTGTCAAGTTCTTTCCAGGCAGCATGCCTTTAGATGGCATTGTGTTTTCCTATGGGCACAGGTGGCCTCGCCGACGTCACTGTCCTAGCAGTTGGCTGTGTGAGATTTGCTCTGCCCTTCTTTAGATGTGAAGCCTCCAAGACTCGGGCTGTGCAGTGTGTGTCTTCTATACAAGCTGAACTATAAGCAGATCTAACGCTTCCTCAGGCCAACCTTTCTACCTTATCTTGCTCTTTTTGCCTCCGCTGTGTCTTCCTCAGTGTGTGATGCAGCAAATTTACAGAGAGGCAGACAGATGTGCATGCAAGCAGCCGGTTAGTTTCTCCAGCCCAGCCTGATGACTTAGTTGCAAGGTCACTCATTATTTACATTTTTTAAAAAAAGTCTTGGAACAATGAGATACCATATCCAGTGTTACTTCCAGCCTCCGACTTCCCTCTTACCCCCTACACATCCTCCACCCTGCACTTTTTCTTCTTCTGATAACGAGGTCAGTGTTTCCCGTGTGTATACAGGTGTGGGGCTATCCCCAGGAGCCCAGGAATCCTACCAGTGACACGTTCCCCAGACACAATGGCTCCCTCCTCCAGCCACTGTCAGCTACCAGTAGCCCCTCACTAAGAGTGGGGCTCGAATAGGATCTCCCCCACCGCAGCCGTGCCAGGATTTCCACTGCTTGACCTCGGGCGGGCCTTGTGCAGGTAGCCAGAGCTGCCGAGAGCTCAGTAGTGTGAGACGGCCATACTGTGTCTGGAAGACAGCATTCACAATGCCCACCCCACTCCTCTACTCTTCATTCTTTTGGCTCCTGCCTCCTCCTCCTCTTCTGCTTTTACTTCATGTCCCCAAATCATGGCTGGGGAGGGTCTTCTCTTATTATTTTTAAGTCCCTCCTCTGATGCCCCTACAGTGTTCAGCTGGTATTTCCATGGTTATTTACTACCTGGAGTAGTCTAAGGACCTCTCTTTCTTATTTAATTTCACATATATGTGTATATATATATGTATATATGAATATACATATGAAAATAAATAAATTCCGGGCAGTGGTGGTGCACACCTTTAATCCTAGCACTTGGGAGGCAGAGGCAGGCGGATTTCTGAGTTCGAGGCCAGCCTGGTCTACAGAGTGAGTTCTAGGACAGCCAGGGCTACACAGAGAAACCCTGTCTCGAAAAACAAAAAACAAAAAAACAAAAATAAATAAATATGTACACATATGTCTATATCAATTAATGCCCATTCTTGTCTTAATTCCAGAACTGAACAGGAATTCTGTCACATCAATGTATAACCAGCTGGCCCTTTATCCGAATCAGCTGTGGAACTGCTCTTGTCAGCACACCATAGGGGGCTTTTGGCTTGCGTGATATCTGAGTGATTAGCTCCAAGCAGTCCTGAATTAGGGACTATGTCGTCTAACATGTACAAGAGAATGTTCCAGAGAATGGCAAGTGTCTGGCAGTGCTTTACAGTTAGGGGCTGACTGAGCCTGGCTTTGTAACATTTGCCTACTCCGTGGCCATTTTCCTTCAGAAGGTTGGGAACCTGCCCGAGGTCTCGATTGTCAGTGACCACCCCATAGTATAATAGACCCATTTCTAGGAGGGATGGGACACTTAGGAATATATAGAACTGTTTTAGGGACTGTTTCAGAGTGTGAAGACTTGGAGTCAAGGTCCAGCTTTGCAGAAGCTGATCTTGCTGTGAGTTTGAGGCCAGTCCTATCTACACAGTGAGTCCAGGCCAGCCAAGGCTACACAACGAGACCCCATTAGAAAAAGACCCAAACAGCAAAAGGAAGTGTAAGTGACTCTGCACTTGGTTCTAAATGAGATAGTAGTCTCTATCATGCCCCTCCCCCCATGGCTCAGGGGTCTCTTCAGAAGAGTTGGGGGAGGGGGGAGACTGTAAGAGCCAGAAGTGGTGGACGACATCATGAAAACAGCGTTTTCCCATACACAACAGGACTGGTGAACACATGAACTCACAGAGATACACAGCACACACAAGCCCTGCAAGAGTTCAGCCTGAATAAAATCCCAGTGCAGAGGATATGAGCACAAAGCCCCACCCCTGGCCAAGCCGGCATTTGAGATTGGTGGATAGCTGCTGGGTGGGGGTGGGGGCGGGGAAAGCCTGTTCAAAACTGGAATACTGGCTGCATGGAGGAATTGGAGGGAGGAAAAAGAAAGGGGAAATTATGTAATTGTGTTTAAATTTTAAAAATTATAAACATTTGGCTCTAATATTCAGCAAAGTTCAGTATTTTAAGGTTCTTGTTCAAGAAGTAGAGGTGGTGGGCATCTTTGGGGTGCACGCTTAGTTAAAGGTAATGGAGCGTATCTTCAAATGCACCAAGTGGGAGCGGAGAGACGGCTCAGGGTTTAGAGCATTGCTGCTCTTCTCCTGAACCCAGGGTCAATTCCCAGCACCCACCCACATGGTGAAGCACAGTAATCTAGCTCTGGGGATCTGATGTGACGCCCTCTCTGGCCTCCAAGGGAAACAAGCAGACATGGTGCACAGACATACATGACACAACCACATTAAATAAAGAAGAAACCGGGAGGTGGTGGCGCACGCCTGAAATCCCTGCACTTGGGAGGCAGAGGCAGGCAGATTTCTGAGTTAAGAGGCCAGCTTGGTCTACAGAGTGAGTTCCAGGACAGCCAGGGCTACACAGAGAAACCCTGTCTCAAAAAACCAAAACCAAATAAATAAATAAATAAATAATAATTAAATAATTAAATAAATGAACCTTTTTTTTTTTAAATACAGTGTAAAATGGCAGCAGGAACATTTTGAGGACTAAAGTCTCAGGTTGTGCACAGCTTTCATAAAAGATTTAGTTCGGAAAAAATAGTACGGGACGCTTCGAAGGTACATTGTTATGAGAATGTGATTCACTCAGCTAACGATTCTGTGAGACGCCGCCCCAGGCCAGTTACTTCTTTCTCTGCGACATTGTCTTAGTTCAAAATGAAGGATGACGTTTGGACTAGAGTCTGTCAAACACAGCAGACAATGACACTGATTATAATTTGGAAAAGAAGGGGCGCCCCTCCCCCATAGTTGCTCCACTCCCATCCCCCACCCAGCCTGGTGGGATTTCCAGCTCACCTGGCCAGGACTGTTCACTGCGTGGAGAGCCTGCCTCTTGTCATTTGAATGGATGTTTTAAATACTAGGAGTTCAGGTGACTCATCATTTCTTCAGAGTGCGACATTAAATAATGCTGTTCTGCAAGCCAAAGAAGTGCGCCCCAGGAATCCTAGCTCTTGGGGTGACAGACGGAAGGACCAGTAGTTCAATGCCAATTCTACTAGAGAATTCAAAACCAGCCTGGACACACTAGACCCTATCTCAAAGAAACAAAAAAGAACGGGAGGAAGGGAGAGAAGGAGGAAGCAGGAGGGAAGGAAAAAAGAAAATAGAAAGTATATATACAACGCCTGAAAAAAATTAACTTCCTGAAGTGGGTGTCTCAGGATGGCCTTGAACTCCTGGGCTCAAGCAATCCCCAGCTTTCTGTGTGCTATGCAGGCCGGCTTAGAAGGGGCAGCGGACCTGCTTCCAACCTTCAAGAACTGGGACTAATTACCGTGCTGATGACACCATACCAGGCTTGGTTTAGTTAGTGAATGCCTTAACTAACTTAAAAGAGGAGCCTGCTTTGAGAAGTTTGGGTCAATCAACTATCCAGGCGTTGGCCTCCTTGTTGGCCTCACAGAGGCAGAGTGGGCTGAATAAAGGGTACCTACCTCCTCCTTCTCTATCCCAAAGCAACCCGTTCTCTTGACAGATTATCAAACTGTGGATGAGGAACTGTTTCAGACTCTGGAGAAACCAACCATTCATCCCTGTGATCGTACAGATGAACATTTCCACCAGGCGTGGCCGGCGTGGGTGCTGGGGGCTGTTTTAGCGGTAAAGGCGCTAAACTAAACTATCTCAGCACGAATACCGTCAAACATGGGTTTTTCTAGGCTACTCTCTCGGCCTTTATTTAGTGTCTATGCAAGCCCACCAGCTATTTGGACATCCCAACTTCTTTAAGGCAAAAAAAGCTAAAATTCCTCCCTTCCTTCACCACTCAGCCCGAAGGAACGGATGGACGAGGAGCTCACTCCCATCTCCTTCCAGGTAGTTGCCTTCCATGCTTGGCCTCTGCACAGGCAGGCAGCTCTAGGCTCGGGGCGGGACCAGGTCGCCCACCCGGGCCTCCGGGTCGCCGCCCGCAGGCGCCCAGAGCTCACGGGTGACGCGACTCCCGCGCTTCCTGCTCCGCGGCGGAGCCTCCTCCGCGCCGTGACGTGCCAGGCTGTGACCAAATATGTCCCTTTCCCCTCCCTCGCCGGCCCCATCGCCCGCAGGCCGCCCCGAGCCTCGGGGCTGCCACTTGGACATCCGTCTGTCCGGGTGTCGCGGGCCATCCTCCCGCGCAGCGTCCCCGGCGCGATGCCCTTCAGGAAAGGTAGGGCGTCCCCGGGGTCTCCTCTCCAGCGGCGGTGACCCTGGTCCCCTCGGGGGTCCCGCCTTGCCTCCTTCCCTGCCGCGCGTTACGCCCCCTCGCTCTGCCCTCCAGCCTTTGCGCGGTCCCCGGTCCCCCGCAGCCTGGTAGCGTCCGCGGCTGCACCACGTGGACGCGGGAACCCGGGCTGGGCTGGGAGGCGGGGAGCGCAGCGCTCGCCGCCGCACTTCTAGCGAACCCCAGGATCCTATTGCGTCCCGGCCCCTGGATGCCGAGCTTAGGATCTCGGGGTTTCTTTCTGGGGAAACTTGTGTCATTCTGATGTCCGGACCTCGGCAGCGTGAGGCGGCCAGGACGGAGACTGCAGGGGGGAGGAGGCCGTGTCGCGCGTGCCAGGCAGGGCTTATGTTAGCCCTGCCTCTGCGTTGTCACCCTGGGGAAGTCATTTTTACTCTGCACTTTTCAGTTTCCTGCTCAGCAAAATGGGCACAGGAAGAGAGCCGGCTGTGGGAGGACCGGCGGGGCGGAGAAAGAAGCAAACTGGTGCTCCTCTTAGGTCGGCCTGGCAAGACCGTAGGCAGTGCCCGTCTAGGCGGTGCAGGCTCTGCCCACGGCCACTGCTGCGTCCACGCTCCTTCGCCTTGGCATTCGGCCCTGCAGGCCAGTAGATTCCCATGGCGCCCTGCGGGGTCCCATTTTACAGGCAGGGTTATGGAGGACCCACCCGGGTGACTCTCCAAGTCACTGCTTAGATCTGGGCTGAGCCCGTGATGCTCAGGCCAAAGCCTTGGAATGAGTGGGAGCAGAAGTGGAGATTGGCCGGGGAACTTTGAAACCTGGACTATCTGACCTCTGCGTTTTTGTTTCTGTTAAGAGGAACATTGAAGAGACCCAAGGCTCAGCCGGGCTCAGGGGCTGGCACGTGCCTCTAATGCCAGAGCTTTCGTAGGTGGGGAAAGGGATGGAGGCGGGAAGATCAGAAGTTTAAGGCCTTCCTAAACTACAAAGCAAGTGGGAGGCCCCTGGGACTGCTTGAGACCTTGCTCTAGACAAACAAAAACTGCCTAAGGCTCTCCCTCGGGGGCCTACAGACACGTGGGTGGACTCAGAGCCAGCCGACTCTCCAGGTGCTGCGCGGAGCGCAGCTCTCTCAGCTGCTTCCATAATTGAGGTGACTGGGCAGGTTACCTCTGCGGTTGCTGGGAGGCTGGAGTGGCCTTTGTCCCTCGGTCGCTAGCACAGAGTGCTAAGGTACCAGTCCCGGCTCGGGCTGGGAAGAGAACTAGCTGATACTCCTGTGCTGCTGGAGATAGGGAAATGGGGGGTGGGGTGGGCATCGGTCAAAGAGCAGGGCTGAGCAGGCCTGATAACTTCTCTCAGCTGTGATGGGTAAGCAAGCCCACAGCCACTCTCCTCAGGGTCTCTGTTGACTCGCATACTGTGGTCACTTCGTTCCTGGACTGTCTTTCTTGAGGGTGTCAGAGACCTCATCTCACCTCATTAACTGTGAAGGGTAATTGATCACTCTCCCCCTTCCTTCTCTCTCCCCTCCCCCTACCTCTCCCCACTCTCACTCTATATCCCCTCCCCCTACCTGCCACCCCCCCCACCCCCCCCCCCCCACCCCCGTCTCTCCCTACCTCTCATATTTATGACCTTGCAGTCTCTGGTGGACAAATTGAAAAAAGACAAAGATGTCTGTCAGTCATCCCAGTGTTCAGGGGATGTCTGAAATAATTAGGCTGTTCAATTAGGTTTTTTGGAGTGGGCTGGGGTAAGTTGAGACAGGGTCTTCTTATATAGTCCTGACTGGCCAGGAACTCAATATGTAGACCAGGATGACATCAAACTCACAAGAGATCTACCTGCTTCTGCCTCCCGAGGGCTGGGATTAAAGGTGTGTGCCACCACACTTGACTCTCAACTATTTTTGAATAAGATTTTACGTCATTGCTTATTGTGGTGACACATTCTCATTATGCATTTGGGAGGTCAATGCAGGACATTCAAAACTTTAAAGACAGTATAGCATAGAGCTCAAGCTGGCTCACAATGGATACACATCAGAAGCTGGCCCGAACTCCCAGTCCGCCCATCTCCCACGCCCTGGGATTGCAGGCACGCACCTTTATCCCAGCATGTAGTTTATTTAATTTTAAAAAGAATTTCCTTCTTGTGTGCGTTATTAGATGATAAAGATGATGTCTGTGAACTACCAACCAAGTGAGTCTGCCCTTTTGTTCCTTGTTTTAATCTGAAGAAGCATTGCCTAACTGTGAGTAAGCTTTCCTAGCCCAGGGGTACTTTCTGAAGGTCCCAGTGTGTGAGAAACTGCTTGGAGGCAGGGCTGTCTTGATCTCCAGATGCTCTGACTTGAGTCAAGGTATAGACCCTGGTGAGCTTGGAGTCTGAGGTGGAACTTCCTTGCCTGCTAACTTGTCAACTTGTTTATTTATTTACTTAGTTATTAGGTGTGAGTATGAATGTGTGTGTGAGTGTATGTGTATGTGTGTATGTGTGTGAGTATGTTAGTGTATGTGTGTGTGAGTGTATGTGTGTGAGTGTGTGTATGTGTGAGTGTATGTGTGTGAGTGTATGTGTGTGAGTGTATGTGTGTGAGTGTATGTGTGTGTGTGAGTGTGTGAATGTATGTGTATATGTGGGTGTGTGTGAGTGTGAGTGTGTGTATGTGTGTGTGCACACATACCATGGCACACATGCAGAAGTCACTTCAGGAATCAGTTCTTCCTTTGCACCATGTGGGTCCTGAGGGATGAACTCGGTTATCGGGTATCAGGTCTGGCTGTAAGCATCCTTACCCACTGAGCCATCTCACTGCTGCTGAGTAGGAAAAGCTTTTTTTAAAAAAGGATGTATTTATTTATTATTATATGTAAGTACGCTGTAGCTGCCTTCAGACACTCCAGAAGAGGGAGTCAGATCTCATTATGGGTGGTTGTGAGCCACCATGTGGTTGCTGGGATTTGAACTCAAGACCTTTGGAAGAGTAGTCAGTGCTCTTAACCCCTGAACCATCTCACCAGCCCTGAAGTTGTAAACTCTTAGCACTAATGCAGCAAGTAGGAATTGCTGGGACCTCTGGTCTGACTTATGCAGGTGTCCTGATTAACCATTCTCTGAAACTGCATGTAGGTGGCATGGTCAGTTATGAAAGGGACCTCTCCATCCCATCCCAGCCCTGGCACAGGTAGGAGATGCATATGTGTGCCATTAAGTAGAGAAGGCTCCTTCAGTGGGTCAGATGGAGGAGGCTTTCCTAGGGAACCAAAGGTCAGAAAGGGTCAAAACCCATCCTTTGATATAGTTCTATGACTTTGATTTTTAATTACTTATTATTATTGTGTACTCATGAGTGTGAGCGCAGTTAAGGTCAGAGGACTGTTGTGGAGACTGCTCTCCTCCTGTGGGTTCCAGTATCTAGCTCAGGTCTTCAAGCTTGTGTGGTAAGAGCCTTTACCTGTCGAGCATTATCTCCAGCCCTCTCTTTATGCCTTGACAATCACTCAGAAGGTCTGGGACCAGACCTGTCAGGGGCTTGGAAGAAACATGTCTCAGGCAAGCTGAGAAGCGAAGAGGTTCACTAAAAAGTCTTCTCTGGAAGATTGGGTAGAATTTAGGAAAACCCTGGCAGTTAGTGAGAATGCTGTGTATTCTGAGGCCCAAGATGCTGGGGGGGGGGGGTAGAGTAGCTGTCTGACCTCGAGTGGAGAATACAGGCAGCATCTGGGATACAGGGAGGGCGCTGAGAGGCACTGTTTACCTTGCTGTTTTCATAGCATTGGCAGCTCTAGAGCCAGGAGCTGGAAGGTATTGCCCACACAGGCTAACCTGCCTAGCTACAGTGTAAGGTAGATTGCCCTGTGATGGACAGTGGATTTGTTGGGATCACAGATACCAGCCTTAGGTGCTTCACCTGCAGGGAACACTCAATGACATCGCCTGAATTTCATTAGGACAAAGTTGAGCGACTTCATGCCAAGTCACCCATTCATCTTTGAAACGGTGTGCCAGCACTTTGCAGATAGTAGGTAAACAGATAGACATGGGGTTCCCTCCTGGGAGCTCACCTCCTATGCTGTCCAGAAAGTGCCAAGAGCAGAAGGTCAGAGGTTAGCACAGGGTGTGAAGCTGACGCTGCTGGCAGAGTTCATGCAGAGCACACACTAGGCTCTGGGCCCAATCTCCAGCGCTGTATAAACTGTGTGTGTGGTGGTACATACCTGCAATCCCAGCACTGGGCAGGGAGAGGCGTCATACAAGATCATCCTTGTCTACATAGCAAGTTCAAGGCCTGAGACCCTATGGAAGGAAGAGGAGGAGGAGGAGGAAGACTCTGAACCCAAGTTAAGGTGTGTGGTAAGACATGTCTATACTCCCAATATTCAGGAGGCTGAGGCTGGCGAATCTGTGAACTAACTCCAGGCCAACCTGGTTACATAGTAAGACCATGTCTCATGAAATCAAAACCATGTGCACGGTGGTGCAGTCCTACAGTTCTGACCCTTGGGAGGCAGAAGCAGGATTTCAGTGAGTTTGAGGCCAGCCTCAATTACATGAGACCCTGTCTCAAAACAAACAACCAAGCAACCAAACAGCCTAGCAACAGTCTTCTGTCTTTCTCTATTCTCTTTAATACTAGCTCTAATTAAAAACAAAAAACAAGCTGGGCGGAGGTGGCACACGCCTGTAATCCCAGCACTCTGAGAGGCAGAGACAGGCGGATTTCTGAGTTTGAGGCTAGCCTGGTCTACAGAGTGAGTTCCAGGACAGCCAGGGCTACACAGAGAAACCCTGTCTCGAAAAAACCAAATCCAAAAAGCAAAAACAAAAAAAACCCCCAAACAAACAAAACCCCAAACCAAAACCAAAACCAAATAGAAGTTTTAACAGAGAGGTAGTTCTGAGTTTTTTGTGTTTTAAGGATAAAAGTCCCTCCCTACCCTCTTCCCACCCCTGTTAAAGAAACTAGACTGTGGATGGAGAGAGGTGTGGTCTGGCCACTTGGGATGGACAAAGACACAGTCTCTCTGCGTTTGGCGATAGCAAGGGACCCCAGTGGTGTGACATTTTATAATGTGGGTAGAGGGAACAGTGAAGGGTCATATCGCCTCACACAGTCTGAGGCTCGGGTACTACGTGACAGCCAGGGCAAGCAGGGCCAGCATCGGCTAGGCATCTTGTCTCCTGACTGGTCTCCAGGGTGACTGCAGTCCCAGGGCCGACCAAGAAGCAGCACTGTAGAAACTGGTTTTGAGATTGGCTTGAATAGGAGAAGTTAGGAAACATGAGATTTGATAGCACAAAAGGGGGATAGGGAGCGTGCCAGTTGACAATAAAAGGACAGAAATGCTGGACACAGCAGCTCATACCTGTGATATCTGGCACACAAGATATCCGGCTGGAAGATTGCTGAAGAGTTTGAGGCCAGTGAGGTCTAATTAGTGAGGTTCAAGGCCAGCCTCAGCTACAGTGTGAGAGTCTGCCAAAACAAAATAAAACAAATAGCAACAACTAAAAACAAACAAACAAACAAACAAAACCCAGCGCCATGCGCATAGCTCAGTGAGTAAAGGTCTTTATCATACAAGTCTGGTGGCCTGAATTTGATCTCCAGAACACATGGAAAGAGGTGGAAAGAGAAAAATGACCTTGGAAAACACACACACACACACACACACACACACACACACACACACACCACACCATACACACACAACACACACACATCACACACACACCACACATACACACCATATACACACACACACCACACACACATCATATACACATACCACACACACATACCCCCTATACATACACACCACACACAGACACAGACACACACACACAATTAGTTAAGGACTGCAGAATGGCTGAGTCATTAAGGGCACTTATTATTCATTATTATTTATTATTACCTATTCCTGCAGAGGACTTTGGTCAGCTCCTCGCACTTAGACTGAAACTCATGTTCCAGGGGGACTGATGCCCTCTCCTGGCCTCTGTGAGCTCCTGCACATAAATTCAGCACACAGGCAAGCACGCTAAATAAATCCTCTTACAGAATAGAACTAACTGTTCTAGGTGTGGTAGTGTGTGCAGGGAAGCAAAGAGCAGGCAAAGCCGGCCTGGTCTACACAGTGAGTTCATGGACAGCCAGGGCTCCAGAGAGACTTTGTCTCAAAAAACAATTGTGAAGGAAGAGGGGGAGGAGGAGGAAGAAGAGGAGGAGGAGAAAAGAAAAGAAGAAGAAGAAGAAGAAGAAGAAGAAGAAGAAGAAGAAGAAGAAGAAGAAGAAGAAGAAGAAGAAGAAGAAGAAGAAGAAGAAGAAAAAACAGCAACAAGTGTGACCATCCCCTAAACAAAATCAAAGGTCAAAGGCCGGGCCTGTGGTTCATACCCCCAGCCCAGTTCTTGAGCGGAAGAGGAAGGAGACCAGGGTTGTCCTCAGCTGCATATCCAGTTGCAGTCTGGGCCATTAACAGGCTGTCTCACAAAGTTCAAAACCAAAGCCAATCCAAAAAAAAAAAAAAAAAAAAAGTAGATTTTTAAAAGCCATAAAAATAGCCAGGCCTAGACTCCTCCAAGAACAAACAAAAATAAAGCAAACAAAAACCAGGGTGGGATTGGGTAGAGAAGACCCCTCCCCCAGCTCTTCAAGCTTCCTTCCAGGAGCCAGGAGCAAGCAGAAAGTGCTTACTTTGTGTGAGTCCATGACCTTCAGGTCCCCCTCAGAGACACCTGGTGTTAGTGTGACTGCTTGAGACATAAGCAAAGAGAGGCTGAGAAGGGTTAGGTATCTTGCTAAAAGTCACACAGCAAACTGTGTGAGGAACAGAGCTGCCTGCGCATCCGCCTTTCCAGCATGGACAGACTGTCACATGCTGTGTAGTCTGGCCTGGTGTGGCACCGTGTGGTCAGGCAGACAGCAAGTGATACACCATGTCTCCATAGCAACCAAGCTCTTAGTGAGAAGGAGAGAAATGGCATCATGTGAAAGATGTGTGCCTGTCACTGAAAAGAGACCTGGTCTCTATATCCCAGTCAGGACCTCTTCTTTCTTTCTTCTTTTCTTCTTCTTTTCCTCCTCCTCCTCCTCCTCCTCCTCCTCCTCCTCCTCCTCCTCCTCCTCCTCCTCCTCCTCCCTCTTCTTTTCTTCTTCTTATCTTTTACCACCTGTCTTAGTCAGGGTTTCTATTCCTGCACAAACATCGTGACCAAGAAGCAAGTTGGGGAGGAAAGGGTTTATTCAGCTTACACTTCTGCATTGCTGTTCATCACAAAAGGAAGTCAGGACTGGAACTCCAGCAGGTCAGGAAGCAGGAGCTGATGCAGAGGCCATGGAGGGATGTTTCTTACTGGCTTGCTTCCCCTGGCTTGCTCAGCCTGCTCTCTTATAGAACCCAAGAGCACCAGCCCAGAATGGTACCACCCACAAGGGGCCCTCACCACTTGATCACTAACTGAGAAAATGCCCCACAGCTGGATCTCATGGAGGCACTTCCCCAACTGAAGCTCCTTTCTCTGTGATCACTCCAGCCTGTGTCAAGTTGACACACACAACCAGCCAGTCCACCCCCTTCCCTTTCTCCCTCTTGCTCTGCTCCATCCCACACAGATGGTTGTGAGTCACCATGTGGTTCCTGTGATTTGAACTCATGACCTCCTGGAGAGCAGTCGGTACTCTTAACTGCTGAGCCATCACACCAGTCCTCTTCTTTTGTCTTAAGAGCAGACCCCAAGACATCCTTAAGAAGGGAGGCATGTCAGCCATTGGTTCTCTGATTTGATCCTGCAGGAGCTGTGTCTGAGGGCATGCAATAGTTCCAAGTCTGTGATAACATTTGCTATCCCAGCCCTCTGGTGTAGGGCTCCTGAGTGACCACATGTGGGGGCCACTCATCCCACAGGCCGACAGTCAGGTTCACACCAGTCAGCCTGTAAATAAATATGCCTCAGTCATTGTGCTCCCTTGAGATGGTTCTGGGAGTGTCTTAGGCAGGAAGAGGCAGGGGAGTGATTTGGGAGCTAGGAAACTACATGCTGACAGGTCACCCCCTTCATGCGCTGTCTGGGTGATTTCATTGAAGCCACTAGATTACTGGAGTCCATTTACCTATGTGTCAAAGAAGTGAGCTAATGTTCTCGCAGCTCTGATTCTGAGGTCGGTGATGTCCGGTTGCTTGGACGATTGTCACACACATACATCAAGTGTTTGGCCTTCAGGGCTTCAGATCGAAATGGAATGTAAGAATTGAAGGGGGTTGGAGGGCTCAGGTAGCGCACCTCAGTGGATAGACTGCTTGTCTAGCATGCACAGAGCTCTGAGCTTGCTCCCCAGTACCGAGTGTGTTGGGGTGCATAGCTGTAATCCTAGCACTTGGGTGTGGAGAGCGGGAGGATCAAGAGTTCAAGGTTACACTTGGCTACACTATCTGGCTGAGTTCCTGGGGGGGGGGGGGGAGGGGAGAATGGAAGGATTCCAGCTGCAGTTTTGTCCCCCAAAGACGGTGCTGCGTGCTGCGTATCTGTTGGCATGCACAGGTGAGAAGCTGAGTCCTCAGGCCAGTGACATGTGAAAGCCCCTGACTCTGGTCTCTCTCTTCCTCTGGCTTTGACTTGAGGACTGAACTGTTACATTTTTACTAGACTTTCTCCCTTCACCAAGCCTGCCTGCAACTCTGTCTCTCAGATCGCCCCCAAAGACGGTGCTGCGTGCTGCGTATCTGTTGGCATGCACAGGTGAGAAGCTGAGTCCTCAGGCCAGTGACATGTGAAAGCCCCTGACTCTGGTCTCTCTCTTCCTCTGGCTTTGACTTGAGGACTGAACTGTTACATTTTTACTAGACTTTCTCCCTTCACCAAGCCTGCCTGCAACTCTGTCTCTCAGATCAGGCTGTCCTGACCTGAGATAACAAACCCCGGCTTGTTACTGTTTCCGTGGCTTCCTGATGCGCTGCCCAGGTCTACAGTCTCTGTGTTCATCCCTCCTGCTGTCTAGGGAAAGGGTGACTATGCATTTGTACAGTTGGCTGGAGGGAAAGTGGGAGGCCGTTGTATTTTCTTTATATGCCCGATGGCAGACAACTGGAACTCTACAGAAAATGAGACAGTCTATGTAATCCACGCCGTCCAGAAGCTCACTCTGTAGATCAGTCTGGCTTTGAACTCATAGAGATCTGCCTGCCTGTGCCTCTCTGCTTCCCAGATTCTGGGGTTAAAGGGGTGTGATATCATGTGCAGCCTACACAGAGAATTTGAGAGTAGCCTGGGCTGTGTGAGACCCTATCTCAGAAACCAAGAGACTAACCCCTGCCCTCCAAGGATTTTGGAGTGGACACCAGTGAAAAGAGGCTGAGGAGGAGCAGCTCTGGTCTGTGGAGCACCGTCCCTCTTCCTGCTGCCCCATAACTGTGTGTACAACTCCAAGTGCTGCGACTTAGGGTCTAAGTGAGGAGACTTCGCTCCAGGGTGTCTCAAGCCTTAGCGGAGGTGACCACGGTACTTCAGGACAGACAGGCTTAGGGTTATCCTGCCCTCCCCCTGAGCTTGCTTCAGAAGTCATCCTCACTGACAGCTCAGCAAACAACCTTTATCTCTGTTTTTGCGGTTCCCCTTTCCTAAGGAGAAGTTCCCAGAGGCTCAGGTACGCGGACACTGAGGCCGCTGAGATTCCAATTCCTTTGAAGTTAGCTGCTCTGACCTCCACTGTGGCTTTGGTGTATGGCTTTGGACTCTGTAACCTCTCTCCTTAAGGCTGCTTGGACTGACCATCCAGTTGCCCTGAGGAAGAAAGGGCTAATCAGTTAGTGGGAGGCCAAGGGGGTTAGGGAGATACCGCGAAGGAAGTGTGGACTTTGAATCAGAAGAAAGTCAAGGTCTGACTTGGGCTCAAGAAAGATACAGACAGGCTTCAGCGCAAGGCTGCCCTTTGCCCAAGGCTGCCCTTTGTGTTGAGATCTGAGCCCGCTGGCAGCCGGATACCATCTGAGATCAGTGGGCACTGAAGGGCAAACCTGACGTTTTTGTCTAAATTGCACTTTAGAATTAGTTCAGGAACTCCACCCCCACCCCAACACACACACACACACAAGGTGGTATCTTTTGTAGCCCAGGTTGGTCACAAGTTCATTATGTAGCTAAGGCTGGCCTAAATCCTGACTCTCCCGTCTCTACCTCCCCAAGTGCTGAGGTCAGAGATGTGTATCACCATGGCCAGCCTTACTGGAAAACTTTTGGTAGCACTAGGGACAGAGCCCAGGTCCTCAATCATGTTAAACCAGCATTCTGCCACTGAGCGCACCTCAGAGTCTCAAGTTTCCTCTCAACCTTCTTGAGACAGGATCTCAGGCTGCTTCCAATTCGTCTATAGGCTAGCCTGGCTTTGAACTTGTAATCTTCTGCCTCAGCCCTCTCCCAAAGCAGGCATCATAGGTTCTTCTTATTGCAAAAATGTTTTCAGGGCCAGGCATGGTGGCACACGCCTTTAATCCTAGCACTTGGGAAGTAAGTGGATCTCTGTGAGTTCCAGGCCAATCATGTAACACACACACACGCACACACACACACACACACACACACACACACACACAATTTGTTTTCTTCAGGCAGGGTATCTTTATGTACTCTTGACTGGCCTAAAGCTTGATATATCACTATATATATAGTAATTTTTTTGAAACAGATGTTCTCTACTTAGCTCTGTCTGTTCAGACTGGCATTGAACTTACAGAAATCTACTGCCTATGCCCTTCAAGTGTGGGATTAAAGGTTTTTGCCACCATGTCCTGCAATTTAAAAAAAAAGCATTTATTAAGATGTTATTACTGCTGGGTGATGGTAATGCACTTCCAGGTCAGCCAATGCTACACACAGATAGACCCTGTCTGGAAAAAACAAAAGAATGAAACAAAGAAAGGTGTTACTTATTTTTATTTTATGGGTGTTTTGTCTAGACATACATCTGTGTACGGTATGCAAAGAGTACCCAAAGAGACCAGCAGAGGGCGTCAGATCCCCCTGGAATTGGAGTTTTAAACTGCCATGTGGGTTCTGGGAACCAAACCTGGCTCCTGTGAAAGAAACAAGCCAGTGTTCTTGCCCACAGAACTGCCTCTCTAGCCCCTGCAACTTAATTTTTTAAAAATATTTAAACATTTTATTTTTTACGTCTGTGTACCACATGTGTGCATTGTCTGTCAGGTCAGTAGTGGGCCTTGGACCCCCTGGGATTGGAGTTACAGGTAGCTGTTAGCTGCCTTGTGGTAACTGATACTGACTTTCCAGCCTCTTAATTGATTGTCTTGGGAAAGGGTCTCACTGCATCGCCCAGGCTGGCCCGGCACTTGTTTGTTATGTACAGTAGGCTGGCCTCAAACTCACAGAACTCCTCCTGCCCCAGCCTTCCAAGTGCTGGGATTATGAGTGTGTGTCTACACCTGGCTTATTATTATTTTAGTTATGCATCTCTGTGTGGGTTTGTGCATATGGTTAAGGTACACCAGAAAGCCACCAGGGGGCACCAGATCCCTGGAGCTGGAGTTACAGGCAGCAAGCAGTAAGCAGCTTGAGGTGGGCACTGAGTATTGAACATGGAGGAGCTGGGCACACTCTGTACTACTGAGCCATTTCTTCAGCCCACTGCAGAGCTTTTAAGAAACTTGATGCTCCAGGTATTCTCGTAAATACTTTTGTTTGCTGGTTTGGAATGATGCTTCCTGATACAATGCTTATCCTTAGGCTGTATAGTGTATTATGTTTCATTGAAAAAGACTCTAGTTTTGCTTCAGTTAATGGACTCCAGGACTGCAGTGGTCTATGCTTCATCATTCTGAAGCTGCTCTTCTGTGCCCCAGCTTATCTAGAGGTCAGAAGAGTTAGCCCTCTCCGGCTCCCTTGCAGCTAAAGTTTGGGGTATGGCTTAGGTACTGCAGAGATGTGAAATGTGCAGATATGGTTCTTAATGGCAGGAAGTCATTAAGTCACAGAGGGCACACCCTTGAAGAGGATACAGCTTCTTCTACCTCCTGTCTTTGCTTTCTGACCACTATAAGGTGAGCCACAAGGCTTTGTACTGTGCCTTCACTCCCCCCCCCCCCAAATCAACTGAGCCAACTATAAATAATATGAAAGCAAAATAAACCCTTTTTCTTTGTGAATGTATAATAAGGGGGGCAACAGGTGTGGGGATGGGGGGATTGGGTTAGAGAAAAGGCTCAGTGGTTAAGAGCACTTGTTGCTCTTCCAGAAGACTGCAGACATGAGTTGCATCCCTACATCCGTTTCAGGCACCTCACAACTACCTGTAACTCTAGCTCCAAGAGGTCCAATGCCATCCTCTGGCCTCCATACTCATGAGGCACACGTTCCCAAACGCACACACACACACACACACACCCCATATGCATAATTTTAAAAATGTATAATACACTGAATGTATACATGCATTTTGTTACAGAGATGGAACGCTGACTGACATACTGAATATCTAATAAACTAGGTCTGCAGATGCAACAGTGACATACAGCAGACAGAACACACAGCTGTGGAGTTGGCGCCATGACAGCTGGAGTGGAGATAAGACCCACAGAGTACAGATAAGGAGGCTGGGCATGTTGGGGAATACCTTTAATCCCAGCACTGCAGAGGCAGAGGCAGAGGCACAGAGACACAGAGGCACAGAGGCACAGAGACAGGCAGAGGCAGAGGCACAGAGACGCAGAGGCAGAGGCACAGAGGCAGAGGCACAGAGACACAGAGGCAGACCAGGGAAGGTAGAGGCAGAGGGGTGGAGCGGCAGAAACAGAGGAGCAGAGAGGCAGAGATAGAGAGGCAGAGACAGAGGCAGAGAGACAGAGAGACAGTGACAGAGGGGGCAGAGAGGCAGAGACAAAGGAGCAGAGAGACAGGGACAGAGAGGCAGAGAGGCAGAGATAAGAGGCAGAGAGGCAGAGAGGCAGAGACAAGAGGCAGAGGCAGAGACAGAGAAGTAGAGAGGCAGAGGGGCAGAGGGGCAGAGGCAGATCTCTGAGTTCAAGGCCAGTCTTGTATATTTAAAAAATGTATTTATGTATGTATTTATTTAGATCTGTAGTGGGCAGCTGAGCACTGGGGCGCTGCGTTGCTGCTGAGTAGGTGCGGGAGCGGAGCAGAGGTGGCCTCAGAAGGCAGTAGGCAGCTCACACAGCTTCTCCACAACCACAGTAAAACCTTCATCCTTTGGGCATAGGGAGGAGTGAAGGCCTTCGTGGTTTTTTGTGTGGTGGTTTGAATGAGAGTGGGCTCCTGTGCTCACAGGCTTAGTCCCCCGCTGATACTGTTTGGGAAGGGTTGGGAGGTGTGGCCCTGGAGGAGATGTGTTGTTGGGGTGGCCTTTGAGGTTTCAAAAGTCTACCTCAGGCCCAGTTCTCTGTCTCTGTCTCTCTCTCTTTGTGTGTGTCTGTCTCTGTCTCTGTCTCTCTCTCTCTCTCTCTCTCTCTCTCTCTCTCTGCCTACAGCCTGGGGATCAGGGTATAAAGCTCCAACCACTGCTCCAGTGCCTGTTCCTTTCTGCCTCCCGCCATGATGATAATGGACTAATTCTCTGACACTGTAGACAACCGCAGCTAAATGGTTCCTTTTATAAAGTGACCTTGGTCACGGTGACTCTCAGCAATAGAACAGTGACTAAGTCAGCACTGGATGTTGAAGGCACACATTCACTCTGTAACCACTTTCTCGTAGAGTCAGAGTGGTGAAGCAATTCAGTCGGGTGGGAGCTTCAGGCACAAACAGCACAGCCAAGCAGGTGGTGACTTAGGCCCGAGATGCAGTTCTTGTCGGTGGGTCTGATGTGGGTGAGAGAGAGTGAATCACCGAGGCCTCCCACAACCACCTCCTACCCGCGGTTTGGTGACGCTGGGCCACTGATTCCTTCTTTGGCAACTGCACTGGAGTCGAGGTGTTAACACCCCGCCTTGTGCTAAGTGAAGTCTTGCAGACAAGCCAGGCGGTGCTGTCTTCAGGCCGTCTTTGGGGATGCCTTGAGTCGCCTGTATGAGGTCACAGGTGACCTCCAGGGGCAGCTGAGGGCCTGAGGGTGTCTTTGATGGATGTTTTGAAAGCCCACAGGAGGTCTGTATGACCTGCCCTAGCAGCCATAGCTTCAGCTTGTGGTTCAAAAGGACTGAGACTCAGCTATTGCCCTGTAGACTGCTTTTGTGGTTGTGTTTTCATTCTTTAACATGTATGTACGTGTGGGGTATGTGTATATGTGCATGTGTGTGTTTACACATTTGTTAGTGCACATGTGTACAGGTGTGTATGTATATCTGCAAGCATGTGTGTGCATGTGTGTGTTTACACATTTGTTGGTGCACATGTGTACAGGCGTGTATTATATCTGCAAGCATGTGTGTGCATGTGTGTGTTTACACATTTGTTGGTACACATGTGTACAGGCATGTATTATACCTGCAAGCATGTGTGTGGGGACCTATGGGTATTATCAGGAATCTTCCTTGATTACTACACCATACTCACTGAAGCAGGGTCTCTCTGTTAGGATTCTGTCTAAGCTCCTCCCCACAGTTACCTGGCAACAGAAGAGGGGTGGCCCACTAGAAGAGGGGCTGCTTGCCCCCTCCTCTCTCTCTCTCTTGTTCTTTTACTCCTGTTTCCTGCTTGCTTCTCTCTTGCCCTCTTGGGCTTTTCTCTCTTCCCCCCTCCCTTCCCTCCTCTCTCCATGTGGTCATGGCTGGCCTCTACTTCTCTACTCTCTCCTTCTCTCTGCCTTTCTCTGCCTCCCTTTCAACTCCCCTCCCCATGCCCTGAATAAACTATTCTATACTATACTGTCCTCTGGGCTGGTCCCTCAGGGGGAAAGGGTGCCTCAGCATGGGCCCACTGAGGCTCCCCCTTCTCCCACAACTCACCACACCCCATAACACATATTCCTAGACCTCTATGTTTTTATACTCACAACACTCTGTCAAACCCAGAGCTCTCTGGTAAAGCTAGTTTCAATAGCCAGTTTGCTTTGGGAAAGGGTATCAGCCTTTGGAGACAGGAATTATAGACATGCTACCATGCATACCAGGTATTTACGTGGGTGTTAAACGTATGTCTGAACTTTCATCCTCTTGTGTCTGCAGTAAGCACTTTAACCACTTTAACCACTACCTCACTAGGTCCCTAGACTTCATTTTAGGAAGAAATTAGCCGGGTATGGTGATACATTCCTGTAAGCTTAGCACTTGGATGATAGAGGCAGGAAGATGAGTTCAAGGTCATCCTCAACCACAGTGGACTTGAGGCTAAAGTGTGGTATTCCAGATCCTATCTCAAAAAAAAAAAAAAATAAAAAAAAAATAAGAAAAAAAGCAAAAACAAAAAAACATGAAAACAAATGAAAAGCAAAATCATCGTAGCTCAAACCCGTAATCCTAGCACTGAGGTAGCAGGTTTTCTGTAAGTTTGATGCCAGCGTGGACAATACAATAAGTTTTCAGACCAGCAAGGCTACAGTTTTGAGACCTGATTTTAACAAACATACAAACAAACAAAGAAGGAACTGAGCTTCTAATCCCAGAATTCAGAGCTCCTTAGCATTCATCACTTGGGAGGTTGAAGCAGGAGGATCAGCACTTCTAGGACCACACATGGATAAGAAAACAGTATTAGGACTGCTGGGGATGGAGCTCAGGCTTTGTCTAGTGTGTGTGAGGCCCTGGTTCCCAAACAAAACAGAACACACTCCCAACAGCAACAGCAACAACATAGCAGCAGCAGCACCACCACCCACAGCACCACCACCACCAACAGCAACAACAGCAGCAGCAACAACAGCTGCAACAGCAACAACTGGAACAAAAACAACAGCAACAACAACAGTTACAACAACAGCAGCAACAGCAACAACTGGAACAAAAAAAACCAACAGCAACAACCATTACAACAACAGCAACAACAGCAGCAACAATAACAGCAACAACAGCAATAACTGGAACAAAAACAACAACAGGAACAACAACAGCAGCAGCAACAACAACAACACAACAGTAATAACAGCAACAACAAGAACAGCAACAACAGCAAGAAGAACAGCAGCATCAACAGCAACAGCAACATCTGGAACAAAAACAACAGGAACAACAACAGCAGCAGCAACAATAGCAACAACAACAGCAACAACAACAACAACAACAACTGGAACAAAAACAACAACAGCAACAACAACAGCAGCAGCAGCAAGAAGAAGAACAGCAACAACAACAACCAGAACAGTAGCAGCAACAACAATGAGATCTTTAAGGAAACAAAACAAAACACTGAAAAAACTGACCCCTCCAATAGGTGGAGCACTTTCCAGTCAGTCAGTTGTGCCCTTAGGTGCTGAAGAAAAAGGAAGAACATTTGGACATTCTCTCCAAATTGAACTGAGGAACACATTAAAGAGTTTTAGAAAAGTTTATATGCTGTACTTACACACACAAATGCCACTTTGCAAGCAAACATTGACCAAATTCCCATTTTCTGGACATTTCTGAGTATGTTGTACATATGAGTATGTTGTAGTCAGGCACCCATTACCAATCCTTCCTGCATTTACACAAACTGTGAAGGGCTCCATTGTGAAGAAAAACCTGAAACCCAAGCCAGGATTTCTCTTGCAGCTGACTAAGCTCACCTCCAAACTGAGTGAACAACCCTTCCTGATTTGTGTTGGATTTCCCTCCTATCAGAAGCCATACACTCCATCAAACTTAAATTCCCAGGCAAACTAGAATCACATAGCTGCAGCCTCTATCCAACTGACCCACTTGATACACCTAGACAACCTCATCCAAGAGAAATGGGTTTTGAAACCTCTGTGTTTGAACAACAAAAGGGGAGAATCCAAGTTCATTTCATAGCTTTGGATTGTAGGATCAAAATGACATAAGATATAACAGAAGATTAAAAAAAATTGCACCCTCCTCCTGACAGACTTCATAGAAGTAAATCAAAAACCACCGACTGGGGAGATGGCTGAGTGGGAGAGCATGCCGGCCACAAAGCACAGGGAGCTTTTCCAGAATCTACAGCACACACACAAAGAGCAGGGTGGAGCCTGGGCACCTGTAACCCTGTGGAGCAGAGACAGGAAGAGACGGGCTGCCAGCAGACTTCCATCCATGTTCAGAGAGCCCTTTCTAAAGGAATAAGGTAGAGAGTCAAGAAGCGGCACACCCGAAGTTCTTCTTTGGCCTTGGTACATGTGACTGAACATATGCAAATAGATAAAGAAATACCAAAGCCAAAGAAAACAATTTATCAATTTGTTGTAAATCGTGCCTAGGCATAGCATCACATCTTTAAAGGCAGAACTCCAGGAGTTCAAGGCCAGCCTGGTTCCATGGAGAGTTCCCGGCTAGTCAGAGATACACAGTGAGACCCCGTTCCAAATGACAGCAATAGCAAAATAATCCTCTCAAACACAAGTCAGTGTGCGTTCTACTGAGGGGCTGGCGTACTGGTGTCATGTCATTTCCTGTGGTTTGGCTATCACTGAAGAGTGCCAGAGGGAGTCCATTTCTAGCTGAGGTCATGTTTTTGTTAGATGCTGGTTTATATTCTTCTCCAGAACACTTGACTGAGCAAAAGGTCACATAGCTGCTACTGCTGTAGAGGAGAACAATTTATTCTCTAACCTTTAAAAAAAAATTTATTTATTTTATTTATATGAGTACACTGTAGCTGTCTTCAGGCACACCAGAAGAGGGCATCAGATCCCATTACAGATAGTTCTGAGCCACCATGTGGTGACTGGGAATTGAACTCAGGACCTTTGGAAGAGCAGTCAGTGCTTTTAACCTCTGAGCCATCGCTCCAGCCCTCCCATATTCTCTAACCTTATAAAACTCCCAAGGTCTCACTTCAGAATGAATGTAAGTAACAACACATGGCACAATGTTCCTGCATCTCAGTGTTAGCAAACAAGTAACTTTACTGAGCAAGGAGACAGTCCTTTTTTGTTTACTTTTTGTTTTTTGAGACAGAATTTGTCTGTGTAGCCCTGGCTGTCCTGAAACTCACTCTGTAGACCAGGCTGGCCTCAAACTCAGAAATCTGCCTGCCTCTGCCTCCCAAGTGCTGGGATTAAGGCTTTGTGTGTGCCACCACTGACCAGCTTGAGACCGTCCTTTTTACATGTTCTGTGGCTTCTTCCCAGCTTCTGTTAGAAAAACCGAATGACTGATTAGACCTTTAAAAAACCAGGCTGTAGGCTGGAGAGGCAGTCTGATGACCCGGTGGGACCCAGACACTCCCATGGTTGAAGGAGAGAATGGACTCCAGAGAGGTGGCCTCTGACCCCCATGGTTGCCTTAGGCACATGAGTTCTGCCCGCATATACAAATAAGAACACTTCCTCAGTTTTAGCGCTGAAGATGCAGAAGAAGTAGAAAAGTCACAAGTTCCGTGCCAGCCTACACCTTTGGCAGAGTTGAGAATTAATATGATCAGAGCGGCCTTTATATAAAAGACACAAAGAAATTAAAAGCCATGTGTGTGATTTATATACAGTGGCCCATGCCTGCTTTCTGTAAGTTCAAAGCCTGCCTGGGCTACATAGCAAGTTCCAGGCTAATCCGACTTTTGTCGGGAATGGTGCTTACTTCTGTGGAACTGCTGGACCTCAGGGTGAGCTGTAGGTTAGAGACTGCACCAGGCATCAGTTACACATGAAAGATGCTGTCCTCCAAATAATTTTAGATGTGCAGTGGTTGAAATAACATCAACTATTCCTGGTGATATTTCCTTCTAAATTTGCCTCTCAGAACTTGGGAGTTTGGGGCTGGAGAGATGGCTCAGAGGTTAAGAGCACTGACTGCTCTTCCAGTTCAATTCCCAGCAACCACATGGTGTTGGGAATACATATATATGTATATATATGTATATATATGTATATATATGTATATATGTATATATACACATATGTATATACGTATACATATATATACACATATGTATATATGTATACATATATGTGTGTGTGTGTGTATGTGTGTGTGTGTGTGTGTAACTTGGGAGTCTGAGGCAGGAAGATTATTTGTATGTTGAAGGCCAGCCCAGCCACCATAATCAACTTCTGGTTATTTTAATTAGAAAAGTAAAATTCTCGCCAGGCAGTGGTGGTGCATGCCTTTAATCCCAGCACTTGGGAGGCAGAGGCAGGCAGATTTCTGAGTTCGAGGCCAGCCTGGTCTACAGAGTGAGCTCCAGGACAGCCAGGGCTACACAGAGAAACCCTGTCTCAAAAAAAACAAAACAAAAAACAAAAAAACAAAAAAGTAAAATTCTCAATGATAACATCTGATGGCCATCAGCAGCAATGGCATTTTATAAAGGGCGATCAGTGAGGTCAAATACCGGCGCCCCTGGGGGGCATTAGGAAGTACCTGCACAGATAGGGAAATTTAGAAGGAAATACCACCACAGATATTTGATGTTCTTTTAACCATTGCCCAGTGAACACATACTAGTTAAAAAAAAAAAATAGTAAATTTTTTTGTATCTTTTCATCATTGCCCAAGGAGCACATACCACTTTAAAAAAACAAAAAGTAATTTTTTGTATCTGGGCATGGAGGTGCACATCTGTAATCCAGTACCAGGCTACACAGGCTAAAGCAGGAGGAGCTTGGTTTTCGTCTACATAGCAGGATCCTGTCTCTCCAAACGAAGATGATAATAGCAACGTACAATGACATCTATGTGCGGAAATCTTACAATTAAACCCATTATTTTGTATGTTCGCTAAAATTTAAATGAAAAAACCCTCACATTTTGAAACTGGTGTTTGAGATGAAGCCTCATGTAGCTTCCAAGTGCTGTGCTTACAGTTGTGGACTACCACCACGTTTAGCTTCCAAAAACTGATCATTAACTTATTTATTCATTTATTTATTAGGTCTCACCACCTAGCTCTGGCTTGTCTGGTGCTCATTATGTAAATCAGGCTGGCTTAAAACTCCTAGAAATCCACCAGCTTCTGCCTCTAGAGTGTTGGGATTAAAGACCTGTTTGGTTCAAAAAAGTAACAGAAGGCGAAAACAAAACAAACGCCCCAGTGGATTGAATGTCAACTCTTGGAACATTTTTTTTCTGCCTATTATTTCTGAGAGTGGGTATGGTGGGAGCGATGAAGGCGACAGGCTTACATCCTCAAGTAGTTACCAGGGAGGAGGACCCGCAGGAACCCGACACCCCAACCTGATGTAGGGGAGGAACCCTGCCTCTGAGAGATCCCATACAGGGACACAGGGACCGCATCCTCTACTGCATACGCCCAGAAAAGTGCTGGGTAGCACCGCGCAGTTTAGGCAGAGACTGCCTGCGGTCTCAGCGTCCAGAAAAGGTCAGCCCGGGATTCAGCAGCTGGCCACGAGGGGGCGGGGCCTAGGGCAGGTCTGCGCAGATTGGCTGCGGCGCACAGCCGGCCCACGAGCTGCTCAGCGCACGCCCCTCCCCTCCGGGGCCGTGCGGCACGCCGAGTTCACGTGCCCGTCTGTGCGCCCAGTTGTTGCACGCACGTGTCCGTGCACTGCAGGGATGGGTGGAGGGCTTGCAGCCCCTGGGCTTCCCGCCTCTGCTGGCCCGCTGGGTCACCTTCCTGGCAAAGGGAATTTTCCGAGTAGGCCAGGCAGCCGTTTTGCTTTGTAAATAACTGTAGAGGAGCCGGGTGCGGCCGGGGTGGGCGTGCAAACTCACAGGAGGAAAACAGTTACCGGGGAGGTCTTTTTAAAACTCTATTTTTCCTTTTCCTTTTTTTAATTTTTTAATTTTTTTTGAAACCTTGAACTTGGGCGATTGCCTAAGAGCACAGAGTGTTTTTAATCTTCGACAGTAGTACAATTGCTTGGCAGCAGGGTGTGCCAACCCCCCTGATCACGGACGCGATGTTCTGCTGGGCATTTGTGTAAATAACTCACGGAAGCCGCTGTGAGAAGAAGGCTTCCTAGATGGTCGCTTTGGTCCAGAAACTGAGGAAGCCAAAGCTATCTTGCCTGCCCTTACCCTCCTAGTTTATAGGACCTAGAATGCAAGGCGTCTGTGATTACCACACAACACTTAGCTAAGAGGACAGGAAGCGTTGCTGAGCTGGTAAGAGTGGAAATGTCATGTGAGGCTTCCTTGTAAGCATTAGTGTTTGGAAGGCTGGGTAAACAGGAGGTTATATTGGTCTTGTTTTTGCCTCTGGACATAAACTTACAGGAGCTAAATTTGGGGTCCGTTAATGAAAAAGTATAGGGTTCTGTCCAGGAACCATATTGAGCTAGAGGTTCACATTCACTCAAGAGAGAGATGGGTGGCTGAGACTCAATTTTCATCTTATGTACCCCAAGCCTTTGTGTCGTCATAAAAGCATCTAGATAGACATATAAATAGATTCATAGATAGATACATAGATAGATAGATACATAGATAGATGACCTTGCAAAAGTGATATTGCCAGAAGGGTTCTGCGTTGATTTGTCACTTTGGACTGGAAGGCTTGTCCTCTTAAGGTGTGCTACTGCTTTATGTACAGGTGGAAACAGACTGTCCAGCACTATGAAAGGCTGTCTCACCTCCACCTCACCAGGAAGTACGATCCTGACTATGGGTTTAACAAATACAGTGGGATGGTGATGTCCATATTCACAGCTGTTCATTGCCCCCCCCCACACACACACCCACTCCCAGCTAACCCTTCCCCTCCTCAAGGCTGATTAGATCCGAAGATCTGGGTCTGAAGGAGTGACTTTGACCTGAGTACTTATTACCTGGAAGGTATCACCAAGTCTAGTTCCCTAAACAGTCAGGAGGGAGATGCTGAACTGAGTAGGCTCTGTGGTCCCTAGGTTGTGGTATTTCAGTCTTGAAGGGATATCTGGGTATGATGGTATATGTGTATAATCCTAGCAGGTAGTCAGGAGTTCAAGGCCAGTCTTAGCTTCACAGCAAGTTAGAAACCAGGCTGGGCTACATGAGATCTTGTCTTTAAAAGATGTACACACATGAATACACAAACAGGCCTACCCCTGCTCCTGTTATCCCAGAGGGTAGGTACTGCTATCTCTTATTTCAAGAGGCAGAAACAGGAGGATTGCCATGAGTTGAGGCCAGAACCTTCAGAGGTGCTAAATGAAAACAATTGATAGATAGATAAATTTTTCCTTCTGTGTCTTTCTTTTTGAGACAGGGCCTCATGTAGCTGAGACTTTTAAACAACTAAGAACCCATCCTGAAAATACCAAAGTCTTGTTTGTTTGGTGGGTTTTTATTTATGTTCCACTTAGAAGGATTTACCCAAGGCGAGCATCCATACCTGCTTGCTTCTCTGCAATGAGTGCTGGGTTTTTTTTTGTATTTTGTTCTTGTTTTTAGAGTCCCTGAAGTAGTAGTGTTGGCCTGTTGGGCATTAGATGGCCCTTGGGGAGAGCTCCTTCTCCATTCTTACTCTTGGGCCTTAAAAAGTGTAATGGGTGTCCATGGTAACAAGTAGAACAGGGTCTCAGTGAGTCGAAGGGCTGTAGGCAGCTAAAACTAAGCCACCATGAATCAGGGACGTCTCAAAGACTGTCATCATTGAAACAGAGTCGATCTTCTTTGCTTGAGAGACTTGATTTTAATGGGGGTGGCGTGGGTGAGACTGAAGGGAAGAGGGAAGTGTTGCGAGCTGCAGAAAGGCTTACGGATTACATGGAATCTTGCTTGGGATGTAGTTCAGCTGGTAGAGAACTTGCATGCCTAGAGCCCTGGGCTACATCCCTAGCACCACATAACCCGGGAGTGGCGGCACATGCCTAGAATCCTGGTTCTCTAGAGGATCAGGTGTTCAGATCACCCTTAACTACCTAGGGAATGTGAGACCAGCCAGGCATGAATAAGACCCTGTTTTAGAGTTAAACATCTAGGTGTGGTGACACATACCTTTAATTCCACCACTAGGGACATAGATACAGGTGGATCTCTGGGAGTTTAAGGCCAGCCTGGTCTACAGTGAGTTCCAGGCCAGCCAGAGCTATACATTGAGGCTGTGTTTCAAAAACAAAAACAAAAAACAAAACAAAAAAAAACCCCAAACAAGTCACCTAGAACACTTGGTACCCCTCAATGTTCATGTTTAAGAAAAAGCCCTGATGATGAGCTCCGTCTGCAGAGTTGACCAGGAGGGTCAGAGACCAGAAGAGGGACTGTCCCTGCCTGCCTCCCAAATGTACATTTTTATAAGGTTGTTGTTATTGTTGTTGTTGTTGTTGTTATTATTATTATTGATTTCCCCCTTGCATGTGTATTTCTTTAAGGCTTTCCGGTCTCTTTTAGGTTCCAGTTCTAGAATGTTGAGATTGAAAGTTTTGTGGGGCTAGGCAGTGGTGGTGCACGCCTGTAATCCTAGCACTTGGGAGGCAGAGGCAGGCGGATTTCTGAGTTAGAGGCCAGCCTGGTCTACAGAGTGAGTTCCAGGACAGCCAGGAATCCTGACTCAAAACAAAACAAAACAAAACAAAACAAAAGCAAAAATGAAAGTTTTGTGGGTTTTGTTCAAGACAGGATCTTGCTGTGTATTTACCCCAAGCTATAAATCCAAGCAACCTCATCCTCTCAATGACCCTCCTACCCCCGCCTCCCGGATGTTAGGATTATAGAAAGGTACCTTTGCACTTGGCTATCTGATTTTGCTCTTAAGCAAAAGAGCCTTGTTTACCAGAGTCCCAGAAATAGATACTTAGTCTCAAGACAGGGTGTGGCATTCCATGGCCGTCTCTCCGTCTCTCCGTTGTCACTCTATCCTGCGTGGTTCATTAGATGGCTCGGTGGTCTATTGGAAGATAGCTAAAGCGTTTTCCCTCCTGTTCCTCTGGTGTTTGTTTGGCAGGGTGCATGGTTTCTTCAAACAGGTCTTGTGCAGCTCAGATTGGACTGGAACTCGCTGTTTCCTTGGTTGTCTTTAAACTTGTATCAATACTCCTGCCTCAGCAAGTTTTAAAAAGACATTTATTTTTATTTTATATGCATTGGTGTTTTGACTGCATGTATGTCTGTATGAAGCATTAGATCCTGCTGGGGACCGCATACAATGACAGGGACTGCCTGCAGTAGGCTTGGATGGAGACATCTCAGTAGCCCACACAGCTCTTTGTAACAACAGTTGTTCCCGTTTCTCCTAACCTTAAACCCGGACAGCGGCTGTATAGATTTCATTTGTGCGTGACTGCTTTTCAGTTGGCCTTGCTGTGTATAATTATTCTATTATATCTGACTTTCCTATTTCTTTCTCCTTCTGCTCTGTGAATTCTGTGAAACTAGATATTCCTTGATGTAATGATTCTTAAACAATTAAACATTGAGGCCTGGGGCACAGCACGGTACAGTCCTAATGGCCCAGGTGCATGCTGTGTGTTCTCGACTTGGAAACAATGTAATACTGCACAATGGTAGTTCCAAATTAATGCTTGACTTGCAGAGAAAGTTTGATGAAATTATTAGAAAACAAATTAAAGCCAACATTGGGGCCCTGAGAAAGGAAAAACTATTAAAGTTATGAAATAAGTTTTGCACAGCATTTGAGAGTGGTTCCTGGATAAGCAAGTATAAACTATACAAAAATCCTATACTAGTAAAACTAAGTCAAACCACTGGGACTCCTAGGAGAGTCATTGTGTGCAGTGTTTAGAAGCGGAAAGCTAGGGGAACTACGGAGTTAAGGGTTAACGTGACTCTTTCTGGCCACTGCCTGGCAGCTTTGCCCATGTCATTTATCATTAGAGCTTCACAGGAAGATGTAAGTAGCTGACCTCTGAAGTATAATAAGTTAAAGTTAAAGTTTAAATAATAAGTTTGCAATTATTATGGCTATAAGCCTGGGAATAGGGAAGCTTGAAACTTTGGGGAACTATTGCAATTCTTTTTTTTTTTTTTTTTTGGTTTTTCAAGACAGGGTTTCTCTGTGTAGCCCTGGCTGCCCTGGAACTCACTGTCTAGACCAGGCTGGCCTTGAATTCAGAAATTCACCTGCCTCTGCCTCCCAAGTGCTGGGATTAAAGGCGTGCGCCACCACTGCCCGGCAACAATTCTAATTTTTGATTCTTTGTGGAGCATGGTTATTCTTTTGAATTTGATAGGCCATGATTATACAATGTCTTTTTTTTTCTACCTGCTTTTGGAGTATCAAAAAAAAAAAAAAAGACTGGAGAGTGAGGAGTGAGCGTGTGGAGAGCAAGGAATGAGCGTGTGGAGAGCGAGGAGAGAGCGTGTGGAGAGTGAGGAGTGAGCGCGTGGAGAGTGAGGAGTGAGCGTGTGGAGAGCGAGGAGTGAGCGTGTGGAGAGTGAGGAGAGAGCGTGTGGAGAGTGAGGAGTGAGCGTGTGGAGAGTGAGGAGTGAGCGTGTGGAGAGCGAGGAGTGAGCGTGCCGAGAGCGAGGAGTGAGCGTGTGGAGAGTGAGGAGTGAGCGTGTGGAGAGTGAGGAGTGAGCGTGTGGAGAGTGAGCGTGCGGAGAGCGAGGAGTGAGCGTGTGGAGAGTGAGGAGTGAGCGTGTGGAGAGTGAGGAGTGAGCGTGTGGAGAGTGAGCATGCGGAGAGCGAGGAGTGAGCATGTGGAGAGCGAGGAGTGAGCGTGTGGAGAGTGAGGAGTGAGCGTGTGGAGAGTGAGGAGTGAGCGTGTGGAGAGCGAGGAGTGAGCGTGTGGAGAGCGAGGAGTGAGCGTGTGGAGAGCGAGGAGGAGTGAGCGTGTGGAGAGCGAGGAGGAGTGAGCGTGTGGAGAGCGAGGAGGAGTGAGCGTGTGGAGAGCGAGGAGTGAGCGTGTGGAGAGTGAGCGTGCGGAGAGCGAGGAGTGAGCGTGTGGAGAGTGAGGAGTGAGCGTGTGGAGAGTGAGGAGTGAGCATGTGGAGAGTGAGCGTGCGGAGAACGAGGAGTGAGCGTGTGGAGAGTGAGGAGGAGTGAGCGTGTGGAGAGCGAGGAGTGAGCGTGTGGAGAGTGAGGAGTGAGCGTGTGGAGAGCGAGGAGTGAGCGTGTGGAGAGCGAGGAGTGAGCGTGTGGAGAGTGAGGAGAGAGCGTGTGGAGAGTGAGGAGTGAGCGTGTGGAGAGTGAGGAGTGAGCGTGTGGAGAGCGAGGAGTGAGCGTGCCGAGAGCGAGGAGTGAGCGTGTGGAGAGTGAGGAGTGAGCGTGTGGAGAGTGAGGAGTGAGCGTGTGGAGAGTGAGCGTGCGGAGAGCGAGGAGTGAGCGTGTGGAGAGTGAGGAGTGAGCGTGTGGAGAGTGAGGAGTGAGCGTGTGGAGAGTGAGCATGCGGAGAGCGAGGAGTGAGCATGTGGAGAGCGAGGAGTGAGCGTGTGGAGAGTGAGGAGTGAGCGTGTGGAGAGTGAGGAGTGAGCGTGTGGAGAGCGAGGAGTGAGCGTGTGGAGAGCGAGGAGTGAGCGTGTGGAGAGCGAGGAGGAGTGAGCGTGTGGAGAGCGAGGAGGAGTGAGCGTGTGGAGAGCGAGGAGGAGTGAGCGTGTGGAGAGCGAGGAGTGAGCGTGTGGAGAGTGAGCGTGCGGAGAGCGAGGAGTGAGCGTGTGGAGAGTGAGGAGTGAGCATGTGGAGAGTGAGCGTGCGGAGAACGAGGAGTGAGCGTGTGGAGAGTGAGGAGGAGTGAGCGTGTGGAGAGCGAGGAGTGAGCGTGTGGAGAGTGAGGAGTGAGCGTGTGGAGAGCGAGGAGTGAGCGTGTGGAGAGCGAGGAGTGAGCGTGTGGAGAGCGAGGAGTGAGCGTGTGGAGAGCGAGGAGGAGTGAGCGTGTGGAGAGCGAGGAGTGAGCGTGTGGAGAGCGAGGAGTGAGCGTGTGGAGAGCGAGGAGTGAGCGTGCGGAGAGCGAGGAGTGAGCGTGTGGAGAGCGAGGAGTGAGCGTGTGGAGAGCAAGTGAGAGAGTGAATGTGGGAGCCTGAGAAGAGCTTGTGAAGAGTGAGTGGAGAGAGAGTGTGAGGTGTGTGTGAGGTGTGTGGAGAGTGTATGTGAGTGAGAGGAGAGTGCGTGTGGTGTGTGTGTGAGAGGTGTGTGGAGAGTGTGTGTGTGAGTGAGAGGGGAGTACGTGTGGTGTGTATGTGAAATGTGTGTGGAGAGTGTGTGCTAGAGTGAAGGGAGAGTGCATGTGGTGTGTGTGTGTGAGATGTGTGTGAAGAGTGTGTGTGAATGAAAGGAGAGTGCATGTGGTATGTGTGTGTTTGTGTGAGAGGTGTGTGGAGAGTGTGTGTGAATGAGAGGGGAGTGCATGTGGTGTGTGTATGTGAGAGGTGTGTGAAGAGTGTGTGTGTTAGTGAAGGGAGAGTGCTTGTGGTGTGTGTGTGAGATGTGTGTGAAGAATGTGTGTGAATGAAAGGAGAGTGCATGTGGTGTGTGTATGTGAGAGGTGTGTGAAGAGTGTGTGTGTTAGTGAAGGGAGAGTGCTTGTGGTGTGTATGTGAGATGTGTGTGAAGAATGTGTGTGAATGAAAGGAGAGTGTGTGTGGTGTGTGTGTGAGAGGTGTGTGAAGAGTGTGTGTGTTAGTAAAGGGAGAGTGCTTGTGGTGTGTGTGTGTGAGATGTGTGTGAAGAGTGTGTGTGAATGAAAGGGGAGTGCATGTGGTGTGGGTGTGGGAGAGTGTGTGTGTGAGTGAAAAGAGAGTGCTTGTGGTGTGTGTGAGATGTGTGTGGAGAGTGTGTGTGTGAGTGAAAGGAGAATGCATGTAGTGTGTGTGTGTGTGAGAGATGTGTGTGGAGAGTGTGTGCTAGAGTGAAGGGAACGCATAGAGGTGTGTATGAGTGTGGGAGTTCAAGAAAAGCAGAGTGTGCAGGAGAATGCAGAGTCTGTGCGACCTCAAGCTTTGAGTGAGTGAGCAAGTGAGTGAGAGAGAGAGAGCAGACAGCAGAGAGCGAGCGAGAAAGAAGAGAAACTTTAAGCCTTGAAAAATTGCCTGTCAGCTTGTACCCAAAAAAGCAGTCTGTGCATATCTATAGCAGTCTGTGTATATTTATTATGCGTCTTCCAGATATCCCTGCTTCCAGTTGAGAACTCCGTTCCTGTGTCGAGGCTGGACCCTGACAAGATCCCCTGGAACTGAAATCACAAACAGTTGTGAGCAGCCATGTGGTGCTGGGAACTGAACCCAGGTCCTCTGGAAGGGCAGCCAGTGCTCTTAACCGCTGAGCCATTACTCCAGCCCCATATTTTAAAAACACTGTTAGCTGGGCATTGGAGCGCATCCCTTTGATACCTACTGTCAGGATCTGTCAGGTAGACAGATCTCTCCAGTTTAAGGTCAGCCTGATTTACATTTGAGTTCTAGGATATCCAGGGCTACATAGAGAGACCCTGTCCAAAAAAATACGTGTGTGTGTGTGTGTGTGTGTGTGTGTGTGTGTGTGTCTGCCTCAGTATCTATATGTATATGATGTCTTTAGAGGCCAGAAGAAGACATCAGCTCCCCCAGAACTATAGTTACAAGAAAGTTGTCTTGTAACAACAAGACCTTCTGTTGTTCTTTTTGAGACAGGGTTTCTTTATGTAGTCCTGGCTGTCCTGGAACTTGCTCTGTAGACCAGGCTGGCCTCAAACTTAGGGATCTGCCTGCCTTTGGCATGTGCCTGCTGTTTGATTGGTTGGTTTTGTGTTTTTTTGTCTTTGTTTTGTTTTGTTTTGTTTGAGGCAGGATCTGTCTGTGTAGCCCTGGAGGTCTTGACATTATATGTGTAACCCAGGCTGTCCTAGAACTCACGATTCGTCTGCCGCAGCCTCTGAGTTCTGATATTAGGGGAAAGTGCCAGCTTATCCCCAATTCATCCTTCTAAGTTTGTGCTTTTTCAAATGTGAGGTTTGTCATATACACACACACAGTATCACACGTATGCGTAACTGTAAGCATCTCAGTGGAGGTAGTAATTTGTTATTAGCCAAGATTAGCTACTCCTTCCTATTCAGAGCAGAGATGGGGTAGCAGAGAGCAAGCCAGTGCTTCCTGAGCTCGAATGCATGGAAATTGTCCATCATTTCAACGGCAAATTCTCATGCTATAGATCTGGCTGGAGCCCAGAGTTCTGAGGTTGGAAGGACGACTCAGAAAGCGTGAGTTGCTGTGTCTGAGTCACTGAGGGAAACCCAAAAACCACCAGGTGTCAGGGACAGATGCTGTGCCGTCTGCTGGAACACTGTGGTCCTGGATTTGAGATTGCAAGGAAGTCCCTGCTTGCTTACACAGTGAAGTCATCGGCACATTCGCTGGGACTGTTTCCATCAAGGACATGTTGTATATTTCCCTACGTTGTTGGCTTGCATTGTGGTCCAGATGGTTTCTGCAGCCCACTTCGGCAGAGGGGAAGGGGCTGATGCAGCCAAAAGAATCAAACTTTGCTGCTGGGTGGAGAAGGAGGTGGGGATGGGCTGTCTCCTTGGAGTAGAAGCAGTGTTGGGCCTTGCCCTCCCTCCCTCCCTCCTCCTTCCCCCTCCATCCCCTCCCTCCTTTCCCCCTCCCTCCCCCTCCCTCCTCCTCCCTCCCTCCTTCCCCCTCCTTTCCTCTCCTTCCCCCTCCCTCCCCCTTCCCCCTCCATCCCCTCCCTCCCTCCTTTCCCCCTCCCTCCCCCTCCCTCCCTCCTCTCCCTCCCCCTCCCTCCTTCTCCCTCCCTTCTTCCTCCCTCCCACAGGATCCACACCAAGGCTTGAGAAGAAAGCAGGATGCCCACTAATTCCTAAGGCACCTACTTTCTCCATATCTACAGACATAGTTTCTTCCCGCCCAGGAAGCAAGGGTTCTTTGTTACACCTTTCCAAGGGTACTGAGACACCAAATACTTAAGCGTCTTATCTAACAACTGATAGTGTTGTGTGACAAAACTTTTCCTGGAGAGATAAAACACTATGGGCTGGAGAGAAGGCTCAGTGGTTAAGAGCACTGACTATTCTTCCAGAGGTCCTGAGAGTTCCTAGCAACCACATGGTGGCTCACAACCATCCGTAATGAGATCTGACACCCTCTTCTGGTGTGTCTGAAGAGAGCAACAGTGTACTCATATACATAAAATAAACCTTAAAAAAAAAAAAAAGAAAAAGAAAAGAAAGAAAGGGAACCCATGGGTGCCACCACAGTCCAGCCTGGTGAACCAAGAGTTGTATCTGGTTACTTACAGAGTATTGATGAGGGGTTGCTTACAGGAGCAGAAGTTACTCAAAGTCAGCTGTATCAACAGAGCCCAGCCCAGCATGGGGGACAGCTCTCAAAGACTGTCAAACCTGGAGCACAGGCAGGTGGCAGATTGGAGCGTGTCCTTTCCAGGTGCCCCAGTGGCTCTAAATCCCCAGGTGTCTGGACTGGCTTCAGTAGGTCTGGTCTGAGAGTCTCCTTTACAGCTGGTCTCTGCTTTTCTGGTATGGTGGGCCCTAGGGCCTTGTTTCCCTCTCTGCTTTAAGAGCTCAATGTTTCAATATCAGAGGCAACTATTAACAAACAGGCACAAATTATTTGATCACTGCTCTGTGTATTTTAATTAATTGCTTATCTCAGTGTGCCTGTGCTTGCATACATGCGTGTGCATGTTTGCCTGTGTATGTGCCTATATATGTGTGTGTAGGCATGAGTACACCAGGGTGCTCATGTGGAAATCAGAGGACAGCTTGGGGGAGTTGGATATTTTCTTACATCAAGTGGATTCTTGGGATGGAATTCAGGTTGTCAAGAGCCCATAACCTTTCTTTTTGGGGCAAGGTCTTGCTCTATAGCATAGCTGATCTAGAACTCTCTGTATTGACCAACCGGGCTGACCTTGAACTCATTCTAAGATCTGCCTGCCTCTTCCTCCCAAGTACTAGGATTAAAGGCACAAGCTACTACACCTAGCCTGTTCTTTCTATTAGAATAGATCTAGCTCTTTGGGGATTCTGTTACAAGGCTTGACTTTTGGAGATTTAAATGTGAATTCATCAGTTACATGTAATATATCTCATCTAGTATCATCATAAGAATTTACAAACAGGCATGATGGAGGTAGAAGGAGGATTTTCATGGGTTCAAGACTAGCTTGGACTTCAGAGTAGGAAATTGATCCCCACCCCTCACCCCCACCTCCCCCCATCCCCCATCCCCCCCACCCCTCCCCCTCCCCCACCCCCGCCAAAAAAATACCAACCAAACAAAAGAATCTAGATTGAAGGACCAGCAGTTGAGTGTTGACCTCAACATGTGTACCCTGGGTATGCACACTTGTATGCATGCACATCCAAGCATACATACACATGTGGGTCCATGTACACACACACACACACACACACACACACACACATTTAGAAAAGCAAATACAAATTTAAAAATACAAATAAGAGAATTTTGAGAC
The DNA here is from genome assembly GCF_947179515.1 of Apodemus sylvaticus. Lineage (NCBI taxonomy): Eukaryota > Metazoa > Chordata > Mammalia > Rodentia > Muridae > Apodemus > Apodemus sylvaticus. Next base: position 81,476,926 of record NC_067485.1, on the reverse strand, counting down.
AAGAATTGGCACAGCACTGAGGAGGCTGAGGTGAGAAGTTTGAGAGTTCAAAGCCAACCTGGGTTAAGAAAGTCCCTGTTAGAAAAATAAAAAGAATTCACAGATGAGTTTGACACAGGCCTTGGCTGTGATCTTGTGATCTATGGAGGATGGGATATTGGTTAAATTTACAAGGCTATAGGCTACTGTGGTGGGGTAAGCTTGGAATTTTAGAATTTCATTACCCCCAGAGATAGGTTTAAGAAGGTTAATTGATAAGAGTGTCTAGGCCGAGCCCTGTCAAATGAAATGACAGACAAAGATCGGAAGGTTACTCGTTAGAGAGTCCATGTGAACATTCGAAATAGCTCAAACAAACCAAAACAGAAACGATAGCACATCTGAAATGGAGTCAAGAGAATTACTGTTTCAATTTTAGGTCTCCTGAGGCTTTAGCTGTAACGTGACACAGCCTAGAGTCATCCGGAAGGGGGTCTCAGTCGAGAGATTGGTTAGACCAACTTATGGGAGGGAATTAATAAAAGAGAGCCCAGTTCACTGTGGGCAGCACCACCCCCTAGGCTAGCCATCCTGGGCTGTAAGAAAGCTGGCTGAGCATGCGCTGGTGAGCAAGCCGTCGTCAAGCGGTGTTCAAGCCGTCAGGCAGTGTTCAAGCCGTCAAGCGGTGCTCAAGCCGTCAGGCGGTGTTCAAGTCGTCAAGCGGTGTTCTTCCACGGCTTCTGCTTCAAGTTCCTGGAAGTCCACATCAAGTAAATCCTTTTCTTCCCTTAGCTGCTTTTGTCGGAGTGTTTTTATCACAGTAATGGTGACAAAACTTCAGATGGCCATTTACTGTCCCCTCTTGGAACTGGTAGATAGTCTTCTGAAATTTTCTCTCCTATTTATACAGTGGCTCCTTTCTCTGTTGATTAATGTTTTTTTTGTTTTGTTTTGTTTTGTTTTTGTTTTTGTTTTTGTTTTTTTTTTACTTTCCAGCTATTGCTTCATACCTAAAGTATGTTTTATAGAGTTTAAACTGTTATTAAAAACTATGCTTTTTTGGATTTGTTTTGATATAGTCTTTTTAAAAAAAAAAGATTTATTTATTATTGTGTCTAAGTACACTGTAGCTGTCTTCAGACACACCAGAAGAGGGCGTCAGATCCCATTACAGGTGGTTGTGAGCCACCATGTGGTTGCTGGGATTTGAACTCAGGACCTTCGGAAGAGCACTCAGTGCCCTTAAGCACTGAGCCATCATCTCTCCAGCCCCAGATGGTCTTTTTTACTATGTAATATGCTGATGGTCTGGTCCCCAGTATGTGGCACAGGTTGGCCTTGTATGCACAGTTCCTTAGGTTATGACTGCTAGGCCCGTAGGCTTGCACCACGTGTCTTGTACAAATTTATGTCTTTCAATTAGAGTGTTTAGATCATTTATCAATACAATTATTACCTATCTTTGAATACACAAACACCAAGTCTGAGTGTTCTTATTCTTCTCAGAGTGAAAAATGTGTCATTGGAGCGGCAAACTTCAGTCTGCCCGTCAGTGTTGTTGGGACTGGAGACAGAGGGTTGCTAGGGATGGCTGGCTGCTAGTCTAGCTCTACTTTCAATTAGAGACCTATTGCCCAGGGTAAGGGCCAGCAGGATAGAACAGTAACCCCTGTGTGGGGCTGGTACTCCCAGGCCTGGAATCTCAGCACGCAAGAGGCAGACACAGGAGAAGTTCAAGGACAGGCTTGGTTTTACTCCAAACTCAAAGCCAGCTTGGGTCTGTCTTTATTGCCAGTTTTCGGGAGGCAGAGGCAGCTGGATCTCTGTGAGGCCAGCCTGGTCTATATAGCAAGCTCCAGGCTAACCAGAACTACATAGTGAGACCCTGTATCACAAACAAATAAAAAACCAAAAACTCCAACAAGACCAGGACTGGGGATGTAAGCTCCGTTGGGAGAGTCTAAAAAGCAAGTTCGAAGCTTTGGGTTCTATTTCCAACACATAAAGTGAGCAAAGTGGGTGAGGACTGTATCTGAGAGTCAGGATGTGGAGGTGATGCCGATCAGAAGCTCACAATCATCTTCATCTACATCGTGAATCTGAGGCTAGCCTGGCTACGTGAGATACAATTCTCTCATTTAAAAACAACAACAAAAAAACAAAAACAAAAAACCCCAAAAGCAACAACAACAACAAAAAACCTGTGTGTGTGTGTGGGGGGGGGGAGGCTGGTAGTAGTTGGAGTTATCCTTGAAAAGACCTGCCCTGCACCCATACCTGACCTACCACAGGGCCCCAGGCCTTTCTCCTCTCCTCTCTTTCTGGACTGGAAAAGCACACTGATGACCCTTTAAGATAAGGAGAAACTTGTGAAATTCCCAGGGGCTTACTGATAAAGCGACTTATCTCTGTGGTGGCGGCTTCAGGAAGCACGGGCTGGAAGAATGCTGGCCGGTGATGGAGAAAGCCACGCTCCTGCCTGGGTGCCTCCCTTTCATGCCTTTGCAGATCCCCAGCTCACCCAGATCAGCACATCCTGGATGTGGGTGATGTGACTCTCCCCTTCATCCAGGTGAAGGCATTCCCCAGGAAAATAGCTGTATGCCCCAGTGGTGTGCCCTGTCACCAATGGACCTGACAGAGCCTCTGCCAACAGGTTTCTCAGCTACCTCAAGACACCCAGGAGTCAGTGGGAAAGGGTTCCTTTGTGGTCAAGTCCTGAGAAACCCAATTTCCAGCACACTGAATCGGAACATACACCGTGGGTCACCTGTTCAGACATCACCATTAGCAACTCTTCTAAAGTCTCCTTGTAACCTGTAGGAAACAGAATGAAAGCACTCATTCATCCAAAAATCCGAGGAGGGTCTAGAAGAGATGTCACTCACTTTGTATCTGTCTAGTTAGCTGTGAGTTCAGTACCCAGCACTGGATAAACATGCATATGACCTCAACACCTGGAGAGTAGAGGCAGGAGGGTCAGTGTTTAAGGTTATGGTCTTAGTCATCGTTCTATTGCTGTGAAGAGATACCATGACCAAGACAACTCTTTATTTTATTTTATTTTATTTTATTTTATTTTATTTTATTTTATTTTGTTTTTTTCAAGACAGGGTTTCTCTGTATAGCCCTGGCTGTCCTGGAACTCACTCTGTAGACCAGGCTGGCCTCGAACTCAGAGATCTGCCTGCCTCTGCCTCCCATAGTGCTGGGACTTCAGGCATGCGCTACCACCGCCCAGCTTTTATTTTATTACTTTTTATTTTTTTTGTTTTGTTTTGGATCTTTTATTTACATTTCAAATGTTTTTCCCTTTCCAGGTCTCCCTTTCAGAACCCCCCTATATCCCTTCCCCCTACGCCTGCCTCTATGAAGGTGCTCCCCCACCCAACCACCCACTCCCGTCTTCCAACCCTGAAATCCCCCTACACTGGGGCATTGAACACCTTCAGGCTCAAGGGCCTCTCCTCCCACTGATGCCAACAAGGCCATCTTCTGTCACATATGTGGCTGGAGCCTTGGGTACTCTTTGGGTGGTGGTCCAGTCCCTGGGAGCTCCGAGGTGTCTGGCCAGTTGACACTGTTACTCCCCACCACAGGGCTGCAAACTCCCTCAGCTCCTTCAGTCACTTCAACTCCTCCTTTGGGGACCCCACTCTCAGTCTAGTGGTTGGCTGCGAGCATCTGCCTCTGTAGTTGTCAGGCTCTGCCAGAGCCTCTCAGGAGGCAGCCATATCAGGCTTCTGTCAGCAAGCACTTCCCAGCATCCATAACAGTGTCTGGGTTTGGTGACTGTGTATGGGATAAATCCCCAGGTGGGGCAGTGTCTGGATGGCCTTTCCTTCAGTCTCTGCTCCACACTTTGTTTCCATATTTCCTCCTGTGAGTATTTTGTTCCTCTCTTTCTTTCTTTCTTTCTTTCTTTCTTTCTTTCTTTCTTTCTTTCTTTCTTTCTTTCTTTCTTTGCTTTTTTTTTTTTAAAGCATTTAATTGGGGGCTTGTATACAGTTTCAGAAGTTTAATTCCTTATCCTCATGGAAGCAGGCAGTACACAGAGCTGGAGCAGTAGCTGAGATGTGTATCCTGGTCCACAAGCAGAGAATAAGCTTTCAAAGCTTCAGCGTCCAGTCCCAGTGACACACTTTCCCCCAACGAGGACACACCTCCTAATTCTTCTCAAATGGTGTTGTTTCCTGGTGACTAAGCCTGCAGATATGTGAGGAGCCTATAGGGGCCATTGTTACTCAAACCAACACAAATCATCATAATGAGTTTGAAGCCCGTCTGGGATACTGAGGCCATGTTGCCTATAAATAAACAAAGGGCAAACTTTTTGGGAACTGGAGCATGATTGATAGATCAATTGATAGATTGATTGATAGATCCCCATGGTGGGACTGGGATGCTGGGACATGTCTGTCTGATTTCTCCCAGGGTAACGAGCTCTTGTGCTTCCCTTATGTGTTCCACCTCACTGAGAGGTCACTGTCCACTGGTCACCACCGCTGTCGCTATCCCACGCCCCTCGACACGCCCTTTATGTCTTGCTGGGAACGTACCCTAGGCCACGCTTGTCTTAGTCAGGGCTTCTATTCCTGCACAAAACATCAAGGGCAAGAAACAAGTTGGGGAGGAAAGGGTTTATTGAGCTTACACTTCCATACTGCTGTTCATCACCAAAGGAAATCAGGCTGGAACTCAAGCAGGACAGGAAGCAGGAGCTGATGCAGAGGCCATGGAGGGGTGCATGCTTACTGGCTTGCTCCCCCTGGCTTGCTCAGCTTGCTTTCTTATAGAACCCAGGACTATCAGCCCAGGGATGGCCCCACCCACTAGGGGCTGGACCCTTCCCCCTTGATCACTAATTGAGAAAATGCCCCAAAGCTGGATCTCCTGGAGGCATTTCCTCAAGGGAGGCTCCTTTCTCTGTGATAACTCCAGCCTGTGTCAGGTTGACACAAACCCAGTCAGGACAGCACTTTCCCACCTGCTCCATTCTTCCAAGCTCTGCCTCCCAGGAAGTCTTTTTTGACCTCTGAGGTAGGGGAGGAGTACGCTCAGGTGGGACTGCACAGGGAGGCTTTGTCTCAGAGTGCAGAGACATCAGACACAGGTTAGCGCTTCTCCTGTGGAAACCATTCAACGAACACTGAAGTTTCCTATTGGTCTTGGAGGCCACAGGGAGCCAGCAGAACTTTCCAGGGGAAGAGAAGGAGGGGATAGGGCTGAGAATGGTCTTAGGAAGCTTGGACTTTGTGCACAGAGACGAACTGGAGAGGCCATGGGGAAAGGGATGGCAAACCTGAGGCTAGGTGTGGCATTCAAGGTCTGAATGCAACCTGGGAGCCTGGGCTGGAATAATTGTGAGTTCAAGTCCAGCCTGGGCTTCAAAAGAAGGCCTTATTTAAAAAAGATCAGTGTGGAGACAGCAGAACAGAGATACTTTTTTAAATTAATTAATTAATTAATTCTTGGTTTTTGGGATTTGGTTTTTTTCAAGACAGGGTTTCTCTGTGTAGCCCTGGCTGTCCTGGAACTCACTCTGTAGACCAGGCTGGCCTCGAACTCAGAAATCCGCCTGCCTCTGCCTCCCAAGTGCTGGGATTACAGGTGTGTGCCACCACCGCCCGGCTCAGAGATATTTTAAAAAGCAAATTTATCAGCTAAGATTTGGCAACATAAAGGAAGTTAGAGAAAAAGTTAGCCTCAGACTTGACTAGGTCGACCTTTCTCTGAAGCTCCCATATTTCTAGCGATCCCTGAGATCCTCATATAATCATTTGAAAACTGAAGGGTTCATGTGGCTCTTGCAGGTCTCACCCTTCTCAGTCAGATCCTTTTACCTACCTAGGCCTGTTTACAAGAAGAAACTGACACTTCGCTGACCTGTCTGCCCTCCCATCTCCCCTTAACTTGTTTCTTAATCCAGCCTCAGAGTTCTTAGAAATGTCATCTGACAGTAAACAATAAACAAGTTCCATTTCCCTCTGCCTCACAATGCTGGGTGCACCTGGCTGAGGGCGTCACCCCAGGCAGGCGGCGACACTGGTACGCAGCTCAAGTTCTGCTGGGTGAGGGATTCCACAGCCTGGGCTCATCTCCCAGGCCCGTTGGCCCAGAGCTATTCCGGGCTTAGCAGCAAAGGGCCTTGCCTTGTTGGGCTTGTTTTCTAACCCAGGATCTTGGGTGCCCTGCTGACTTGGACAAGAACAGAAGCCTGAAGCTGGATGTGGTGGCTTGGGCCAGTGGTCTCAACACTTGGGCCTCAGGCAGGAGGATTGCTGTGAGTTTGAGGCCAGTCTGTGCTATAAAGCGAGATTCTGTCTCAATTCTTTCTAAAATAAACAAGCAACTGTTTCAATTATTTCCAAAATAAACAAGCAATGCAAACAGCAAACAAACCAAGGATAAAAGCAAACAACAACAAAGAAACGAATAGAAAGAAACAAAATAGGGCATGGTGGCCCTAAATAGGGCATGGTCTTCCGGAAATCCAACCACGTGGGTGCTGGGAATCAAACTCAGTATCTCTGGAAGAGCAGTCAGTGCTCTTAACCACTGAGTCGTCTCTCCAGCCCCCAAGCTGCTTTTCATATGGTTATAATGCCTAAAAAATGAGGCCTTTCATTCCCCAGCCGCCACCATGCCCCTCCCCCCATTTTCTGGTTTAGCATTTTTCTTTTTTCTCATTCTGATTTGGTTCTCTGATAATTTCACACATACAATTTTGATCATTTTCACCCTCCCCTACTCCTCTCAGATCCACCCTTATCTCTCTACTCTTCCATCCAACTTTGTATCCTGTCTGTCTCCCCCTCCCCTCCTCTTCCCCTTCCCCTTCCTTCCCCTTCCCCTCCACTTTTTCCCTCCCCTTCCCCTCCTTCCCCTTCCCTTTTCCTCCCTCTTCCCCCTCCTCTCCCCTCCCTTTTCCCTCCTTCCCCCTTCTTTCCCCTCTCCTCCCTCCTCCCCTCCCCTCCACTCCCTTCCCCTCCTCCCCCTCCCCTTCTCCTCCTCCTTCCCTTCTCTCCCTTCCCCCTCCCCTTCTCCTCCTCCTTCCCTTTTCTCCCCTCCCCCTCCCCTTCCCTTCTCCCCCCTCCTTCCCTCCCCTTTCCCCCCTCCCTCCTCTCCTCCCCTTCTCCCCTCCCCTTCTCCCCCTCCCCTCCTCCCTCCTTCCATATCCTCTTCCCTCTTCCCCTTCCCCTCCCTTCCCCTCCCCTTCCCCTCCTCCCCCTTCCCTTGCCCTCCCCTTCCCCCTCCCCTCCCCCCTCCTCCCCTCCCCTCTTCCCTCCTCCCCTTCCCCCCTCCCCCTCCCCTACCATCCCCTTCCCCTCCCTCTCTCCCCTCCCCTGCCCTCCCCTTCCCCTCCTTCCCCCCTCCCCTCCCCCTCCCTCTCTAAACACATTGAGTACAGTTGGCACTGCCCATGTTCTCATTCTTACGCAGCCTTCCACGGGAGCACGGCTGACCAACCAGGAGCCCTGCACTTAAACCGGACTTTCCCTCTCCTGCAGCTCCCATTTGTCCAGGAGTTCTTTAGGACGTGTGACTTCATGCCCACGTCCCTTCTCCATGCTGAGGCTGGTCTGGCATGAGCTTGTGCAGGTCTTATGCAAGCTGGCTCAACTACTGTAAGTGTGTGTGCGCAATTGCCCTGCTGTGTCCCACAACACTTTCCTGGTAGTCAGTAGCTGCCTGTGGCTCACACAGCCTTTCTGACTTGTTTTGCAGTTGTCCCCGACCCTTGGGAGGAAGTGGATGAGGAGACAGATGTCCTTTTAGGGGTGAGCGGTCGATAGTCGCCTATTATCTGAACCTTGACCAATCATAGGTCTGCGTGAATTATCATCTACTACAGAAAGAAGCTTCTCTGACAGGAGCTGGGAGATGGTGATCTGTGAGCATAAGGGTACCTAATTAGGACTCAGTTTACTTCGGTGCCCATTTACCAGATTAATAGGAGATTCTCCGCAGGGGCCTGTGACCTGGCTAGCCGTAGGTTCTTTCACCCGATATCAGTGCCAGACACGGGTTTTATATTGTAGATCAGTCTAGACAGGGTTGCTCTCTATGACTCAGGTTGGTCTCGAGGTCATGGCAAACCCCCTGCCTCAGCTTTCCAAGTGAGAGATTACATTGGTGAGCCACTGCACATGATTTTAGCTCTCAGTCATATCCACCTGCGGCGTTAACCCTGTCTCCACCACAGCAATGTCAGCCACTTGTAGATGCTGTGCCCACATCCCATGTGCCTAGAAGTGCCTACAACTGTTGTAACAGACAGGGGACTGAATGCTGGATCTCCCTCAAGTGTGTGTGTGTGAAGGGAATGGCGGTGTGGTAGGCATTGTCTTATTTTAAGGATGCAAACAGACCTGATAGCTTAGTGATTGGGAGATGCTGAGCTATAGGAGGTCAGAGACAGCCAGTCTCGTCCTTCCTTTAAGACAAAGGAAGACAACCCAGCTTTCCGGTGAGCATCAGTGAGATTTGCTCCCTATTGTGCTGAAAGACTCCTGTCTATAAGAGAAGGAACTAAGGGAAGGAAATGCTGGAAAGTCCCTAGTAAGGACCCAGAGAACAAATAGGAGAGGTGTGGGGACAGTTAGGACAAGTGTTACAATCAGTGGGGACACTTAAAGAGCAGCTGGGAAGACCAGCAAAGTGTTCACAAGAGGGTGAAGAAAAAGACCTGATCCCCAGACATTCAGTCTGCACCCTGCAGAGGCAGACAAAAGAGCACAGGCCATTGAGAGAGAGAGACAGGCAGAGATACTGCTGTCTGAGCACGCAGAAAGCAGGCCAGCAGGGCTGGTACTATAGCTCAGTGGGTAGAGTGCTAGCCTAGCATGCATGAGGGCTTCCCAAGAACTGCAATAACTGGGCAGAGTGACACACTTGTCATCTCAGTATTCAGCAGGTGGAGGTAGCAGAAAGTCAACCATGTGCACACATGAGCAGAAGAACATGTGCACACACACACACACACATACACACACATATATACACACATACACACACATACATACACACACAGGCACACACACATACACACATGCATACACACACATACACACATGCACACACATACACACATGCACACACACATACGCACATGCATATACACATACACATACACACACATTCACACATACACACACATACACACACATATACACACACATACATACACACACATACACACACATACACATGCACACACATACACACACACACACACACACACACATATATACATAAACACACATACACACCACAGGCTACCAGAACAGAGAGGCTCAGATTTCTCTACACTGAAGCTCAGGGCCAATCAAAGGTCCTGGCTTCAAGAGCAGAGTGCTCAAACTCAGTGTTTGTTCTAGTTTTATAAATCCTGGGATGACTGCTAAGTGACTGGAGTGAACTAGGCATGTGACTGTCTCATGAGAACAAGGTATGTAGGAATTCCAGCTGCTAGGAATTCTGGGAAGCACTCTGAAGGCCCTGGGTTCCATTCCTAGAACTGTGTGTGCACATGAGTGGGGTGGGGGCTGGGGTCAGCCTCTTGATGGGCAAACCATTTTAATCGATCAGCCTTTAAAACCGATTGCATCGGCACGATGGTGAATGGTATGTTTGTCTTTGATCCTGGCTCTTGGGAAGGAGGCAGGGTGCAGGAGGGCAAACTTAAATATGTAGGTTTTACCAGTTGCTTTTCTCGTTGCTGTGATCAGAGACAAAAGCAATATATGCAAGAAAAGGTTTATTCTTGCTCACGTTGGAGGATTGAAGGCCATGGCTGAAGGCGTGTGAGGTGGTCATATTCCATCTGTAGTCAGAAGGCAGATATATATAGAGAGATGGTTATTGACTGGGTTTGATACTCAAGACCCTGGTCCACGGAGAAGGAGACACTCACACTCAGGATGGTCTTCCTCCCCTGTTAAACCTTTCAGGAAACATGATGTCTCCATGGTGATTTCAATGTCAATCAAATTGAGAATAAGCCTACCCATTGCAGCAGGTCTGGAAGGGGTCAGGGTGAGGGTAGGGAGTGAGAATTTTTGAGTTTAGGGGGACACGATTTCAATTGGGGGAATAGGAAAATTTCCAGAGTTGGGTGGTGGAGGTGGTGGTTGCAGAAAAATGTGAATATAGCCAACACCACTGGGCTGTGTGCTTAAAGGTAGTTACAACAATGTTATGCCTGTATATTCTCATAGCAACACAAGAATCACAGGAAAACGAAAGATAAGTGGTGGAACCCTAGCGAAGTATGCTGGTGCACCTATAATACCAGCACTCAGGCAACAGAGGCAGGGGGATCGTCACAAATTCTATCTCAGCCTGCTCTATATAGTTCATTCCAGGCCAGCCAGGGTTCAACAGAGAGATCCTGTCTTAAGCAAATGAACCAACCAAACAAGCAGTCTTCACTGCTTTCTCCCTCTGCTCTGTATTCTCCTACTCCTCACATATATGCACCCCTCCCTGTAGGTCAAGGTTGAGGCCTCTAAACAGAAAGACGTAAGGCTCCCAACATCTGCAGTGTAGGATAGGACCGAGCCTCATTCATGGTGAAGAAAGAAAGCGCGGTCAGTGGTCAGAAGGGAGATCCTTTGTATCTGACGCTGGTACAGGAGCAAGGTGGGGTAAGACGGTACGGCTGACTGCCTGTCTGTCTCAGTGCTTCAGCAAAGATAATTAGGATTCTCCTAAAGGCCGGACCTCGCCGCCCCAGGTCCTCACAGGCCAGGGCTCTGTGCCAGGGTTCTGTGCTCTACTTGGAAGCACAATGGGCAGGGCAGCCATTGCCAGTCCGGAGCTCAGCCTTCGTTGTGTGATGCAAGATGGAGCCCATCTGGGCCTGTTCCTCCTCTCTGGTTCTGCTGCAGTAGGCCAAAAGTGAGGGCCTTGTTTTGGGGGAGAGATGTCAATCTGACTCAGCTGGATTCTGCCCAAGTCTGGGTGAAGTTTGCAGTCAGGTCAGGCGTCTGACTGGGGTCAGGCATGAGGACAGAGGGTGGGGCTGGGGCTGTGCTGTTCCCAGCTCTGCAGGTACTCCACATGCTTCATAGCAGGTGCACCCCGTGCGCCGTGGCTTCTCAGGGACTCACTGTGTGGTCTCAGGTTCCAAGTGTGGCGTCTCAGAGGCCCTGCACGCACGCACATGCGTATATCAGGCATGCACAGGAAACACCTTGCTTAGGAGACTATGTCCTTCCCAGCTGTACCTACTCCGCCTCCTGGGGACTTTTCCAGTGGGTCCAGCAGCGGGGAATTTCTCTGGAAACCCCCAAGAAACTTTGTACCCTAAGAATGTGTCTAGTTTCCTCATAGAAAGTCAAGTCAGTTTTAGTTCTCAAAACAAACCACACCAAAAAAAAATCCTGTTTTCTTTTCTCAGGCAGGGTCCCTTGTGGCCTAGGGTGACCTGGAGCTTTTGGTGTAGCTGAGGACGACTTTGCAGTTCTGGTCACCTACCTCCCCAGGACAGGGATTACAGCTCTGGACCGCTCTAACTAATGAATATGGTGCGGACTGAACTCGGGGCTTTGTGCATGCTAGGCAGGCCCATCACACACTGATGTAGAGGCCTCGCTCATCTTGTTTGGATTTTTGGGTCTTGTTACAGAGCCCAGGTTGGCCTTCAGCTCACTCAATCTTCCTGCCTCAGCCCACCGGTCCTTTGGATAACGGAGTACCACCATGCCTGGATAGATCTCAACTTACTGAGACTAGAACACACCATCGACAACATACATGTGATTAGACAGCCAGGAGGCCAACAGCTTGCTTTCTAGCAGGTCTCCTGTGAGAACTCAGATGGCAGGAGCGCAGGCTGTGGCTTTCCTTTGATCTGTGGACACATCGATATCAGCAGTCTACAAGGCCATTCCATTCTTCTCCCACTGCCTTTGAGTCTGCCAGTGTTTGGGTAAGGATTATGAGGATTGCTGCTGGCTCGCTCTCTCAGTAACCTGCTCCGAGGCATCCAGGCAGGTATGCCGCTCCTGCAGGCAGCTCATTGTGTCTGTTTTTCTAAGTGTGGGCTTTTCCCTAAGATCTTTTACCAGTTGTGGATAATTTAACAGGAGTGGGACTAAGGGTGTTTTCTAAGGGCATGCTTTGACCAAAATTGGAAAGCAGAGGTAATGCTCCATGGTAATGCACTCTGCCTAGCAGGTATAGTAGGTACAAAGCCTTGGCTTTGAACTCCAACATTGGGAAAACCAAACCAAAACAAACCACTAACAACCACAAACCCACAAAATCCACGTGAAAATGTTTAAAATGATCATGATGATACATATTTGTAATTCGTGTGTGTGTGTGTGTGTGTGTGTGTGTGTGTGTGATGTAGATACATGTGGTATAGGTGTGTATCATGGTATGTAGATGTATGTCTTTGGGAGCTTGATCAGTCTTCCTTATTTCCTTGAGATGGTCTCTCCCTCAACCTGGAGATAGGCCGGCAGGCAGCAAGCCCCAGTGATCCTCCTCTCTCCACCTCCTTAGCATCACTTTGGCTTCATCCTGCTTTTCATATGGAAGCTGGGATTTGAACTCACATCCCCATGTCTACTTAGCAAGTGCTGTTAGCCTCTGTTCCCATGTTTGTAATTCTAATCATCAGGAGGTTGACGCCAGCCTGATACACAGAGCTCCAGACCAGCCAGAGGCTACAGAGTCCTGAAGGCAAACAAACAAATGTCAATTCAATAAATGTACTTTTGAATATATCTTTTATATTGTATTTGAAAGTAAACAACAAACAAGAGATCCCTCACATGCATACAAAACAACCAAACTCAGAGAACTGGGAAGGATGAAAGATGGAGTGAAAGCTGTCACCAGGTGACTTCTATGCTCTCTGTAGACTTCCCTCGAGTCTGTCTGTCGTCACTGGACCTATAGTGGATTTCAGAGCTCAGCTAAGAACCTGCTTGGTGGTGACCCATTTGGTATCTCAGTATTTTGGAGGTGGATGGAGGAGAGGTAAAAGTTCAAGGCTAGCTTTGACTAGCCCATTGTTAGCCCTAAGTCAGCAAGGTAGGTGGTGTAGTTAATGTATCGCCCTCAAGCCTGACCACCTGAGTTCAATCCCTGGAATCTGCCTGGTGAAGGAGACAATGAGTCTAGAGAGTTGCCCTCTGGCCTCTACAGTCCATACTGTGGTATTCATTCCCAACTCCAACAATGCATATATACATACATGCATGCACACATGCATACCATACATACGTGCATGCATACGTGCATGCATACCATACAGACACACACAGTGCATACATATAGACACACACAGTGCATACATACATATATACGTGCGTGCATACCATACAGACACACATAGTGCATACATATAGACACAGTGCATACATACATACATATATGCATGCATACCATACAGACACACACAGTGCATACATATAGACACACACAGTGCATACATACATATATACGTGCATGCATACCATACAGACACACACAGTGCATATATATAGACACACACAGTGCATACATACAGACACACACAGTGCATACATACCAAACATATATACAGGGATCAATCTCACTCCCCTCTTCCACATCAACAGCTCCTTCCTTCTCTTCTCCAATTGTTAATTATTTAGTCATTCTTGAGTCATGAATGGTAGCCCAGGCTGGCCCCATAATCTACTATGTGGTAGAGTCTGGCTTCAAGCTCACTATGTAGTTGAGACTGACATTGAACTTGTGATCTTCCTGATTCCATTTCTCCAGTGCTGGGATCGCAGGCACATCCCAGCACACCCAGTGTTTGCTGTGCTAGAGAGTGAACTCAAGGCTTCAGCTGTGCCAGGCAAACTCTACCAACCAAGCTGTCTTCCAGCCCTATCCATCTCCTCTGGGTTTGGTTTTGCTTTGTTTTCTGAAACGGGGTTTCACTTTGTAGTCTAGGCTGAACTCATTATGTAGCCCAAGGTGGCTTTGGACTCTTGGCATTTCTCTTGCCTCAGCCTCCAGAATGCTGGGTTTTTTAAATGCTGGGATTTCAAGCATGCAACACAAGGTATCTGACTGCCTTTCTTTTTTTCTCTGTTTCTTTTTTAAGAAAACATACAGATACACACAAATGAAAATAAAAATATACTTGCATTTCTAAGGTTGCAATAAAATGCCTGGTCTAAAGCAACTTAAATAAGGAAGGGTTTATTTGGTTTATAGTTCTAGGTTACAGTTAATTATTGTGGAGACGTTAAGGCATTACAGATTTACAGCGTCATATCCACAGTCAAGAGCAGAGAGAGAAGAAATGAATGGATCCTTATTTGCTCTCAGCTGGATTGCTCCTGACTTAACATTGTTCAGATCCCTTTGTGTAGGGATTGGTGCCGCCCGCAGGGGGCATCTGCCCTCATGGACGAACCTGATTTAGATAATTCCTAAGACTTAAGTTCCAGGTGATTCTAGGTTCTATCAATTTGACAGTTAAGACTAACTAGCACAAACTCACAACAATCCTCCTGCCACAGCCTACTGAGTACCTATATTACAGCCATGTGCCTGGGATTACAGGCTCAGAGTTGTAGGAATCAGAGGTGTCTCTGTTTATGAGCCATAGGAATTCTGATCAGATTAATTGTATCCAAAGTGGAGGAAGAACCTTCTGAGGAGATGTGCAGAGTTGTTGACACTTTGTTCATGAACTTTAGCATTATCAAGTTTTAACTTTCCATTTTGTAATAACTTTACTGAGATGTTGCAAAAGTAGGGCAAGGCATTTCCAATAGCTTTTACCCGGATTCTACCAGTCTTAGCCTGCTACTCTCTTTTTAATGTTGTCTCTTTCTGTCTATCCATCTGTCCATCCACCTACCTACTTCTCTGCCTCTAAACACTCCAGAGCATATTTCTTTAAAACAAGGAAAGGACCAAGCATAGTCGGCCACATCTGAAATCCCATCACTTTGGAGTTTGAAGGCAAAGAAAGATTGCTGAGAGTTCCAGGCCAGCCTGGTGTATGTACTGAGTTCCAGGTTACCCAAGGCTACATCGTAAGATCCAGTCTTATAAAACTAAAACCAAAACCAAAAACCCAAACCAAAACCAAAAGTGAAACCAAGCAAAAACAAAAGCACAGGTGAAAACCCGGAAATGAGTTTGGTCCAGAGCGCTTATCTCACAGGTAGCTGGAGTTTCCAGTTTCCCACCATTGTTCAGTATCTATCAAAGAAAACACATTTCAGCCGAGGTGGCAGGTTCACAGAATTCCGAGAAGAGCCACGTCTTCTTGCAAAACAGTCTTTCCCTCTCTTCTGTGGCTCCCACCCTTGGTATTTTAAGAGTGTTGATATACATTTTACAAAGCAATTTAAAAAGTGGTGTGTTGTGGAGACAAGCAATACGGAATTGTCCCCTTTGACATCTGCAAGTGTGCGGGTCAGTGGGCTTAAGTGCATCAGTTTCATTATGCAACAGAATTCTAGAACGTTCTTGTCTTGCAAAGCTGAAACTCTCCCCTCATTTTTCTTCTCTCAGACCTTGGCATCCATCGCTGCACATTTTTTTTTCCGTGTGGAATCAAGCTGCTTAGTTGTCTCTGAGAAGTGGAATCAGTCACAGTCATGCGTGGCTTGCTTTGCTTGGCATAATGTTCTGGAGCCTTATCTAAGCTCCGTCCCTCTGTTGCCTCACATGTTCCACTATCTCCATACATCACGTCTTACTGATTGATCTTTCAATGTATACTCGCTGTTTCTGACTCCTTCCTATTCATAGATAAGGGCTGTGTGACGGCGCTTTGAGTATGCATGGGCAGTGAGCCGTCATAATCCCTACTCGCTTGATTGCTTTGGTCAGAGTATTTTATCCTGGCAACAGGATGACGGCTTATCTGTAGTACTAGCACTCAGAAGGTGGAGGCAAGACCATCTGGAGTTCAAGGTCAACCTAGACTACATGAGACATTGTCTCAAAAAGTTAAAACATTAAAAGTATAAAGTGTACTATTTGTACTTGAGGTGTGACCCCAGGACACCCTCTGTGAATCCCTACCAGCAAGGATGGCTTCAAGTCATTGCTTTTCCAGGGCCTTGTCAAAGGAAGGTTTCACCCATTTGACTTCTATTTCCTTGGCTACAAAGTCAATGGTGTTACTGTTGTGTCTGAATCTACAGTTTCCCACTAAGAATTCTGTGTTCAAGGCTTTTTCTAGATGATTGGATCCTGAGGGCTCTAACCTTATCAATGAAGCAATCTATTAATAGATTCATAATAGATTCATCCTATCACAATAGGATGTGATAGAAATCAGACTCTGCTCAGAGGGAGGAGATCAATCAGGAATGTCCTGGAAGGTGTATCTTGTCCCTAGTGTCTACTGTTTCTCTGCTGTCTCTGTGTCTCTGTCTGGTCTGTCTCTTTGGCTCCTTTCTGGCTGTCCTGCTCCACCACATCCTCACACAGTTGATGCTCTGTGTCATAGTCGACTGAAGCAATAGATCTAGCCTATCGAAGCTTAAAACCACTGCAACCATGAACCAAAATCAACCCTTCTCCCTCTGTGTTAGGTGTTTTGTCACAGGGATGGATGTAAAGTGACGAACACAGTCGCTACGTGCTCACACTCACACTCCCCCTGGATTGCACTCAGAGACTCGGAGACAGAAAAGGATCCTTGAGAGCAGAGACTTGTCTGTGCCAGTCACAGAACTGGTGAGCGGTTGCGGTGGGAAGACATCATAGGTTCCCTCATTTGCACGGCTGTTTGGAGACCAGCTGCTTTGATTTCCAGAGGTTGTAGCTGGGATCTGGATGCAGCGGGAACAGTCATGGGATAGATGCTTGACATCTTTCTAGCCCACTGCTACCGCCCATCCCCAAAGCTAACCTCTCCTTAGCCCTTCCAGCTGGCTCCTAAGTCAGGGGCACAGCACAGTGGGCACAGTTCCCCGGGGCTGGTGATATGGGTCAACAGGCAAAAGCACTTGCCTCACCAGACAGCCGGCCTCAGATCAATCCCTGGAATCTGGGGAGGAGTGAGAAAATGTACTTCCAAATGTTGCTCTCTGACCTCCACGTGCTGAAGAGAAGTCTTTGTATCTTTGTAAGCAGTTGCTATCTTAGCTATGGTCTTACTGTTTGGGGGAAGTGATGTGCTGAGCTAGCGTCTCACTGTAGCCCAGGCTGACCCCAAACTCACAGAGCTCCTCCTGAGTGATGGGATTATAGGCGTGAGTGACCAAGCTTGCTGTAGAGCCAAGGATGCCACTGAGCTTTAGCCCCCGCCCCCCTCCCCCAATCTTCCCGCTGCTAGGGTTGCGCATGTCCGCCATGCTCGGATGGACTCTGCGGTGTTTGGAACGCCAGGGCCTCGCCCTAGCTAGGCAGGCAAGCCCCTTACCAACTCAGCCAGATGTTCTGTTTTTTACATCTAGTTATTTTACCTGCTCCTCACAGGAAACGACCGGATAGCTCTTCTCTGGAGATACTCTGATTTCTTTCCACTCTTTTTAAAAGTCGTCACTCAGAATCACACAGGCTCGCTCTTCTGTCTGGCTAGCCCAGACCATCCCGTTCTCTGATCTGAATACTATGTAGTATTCAGCCCAGCTGGAGTAGGTTTCCTAACATCTAGTTAGCATTGCTTTCCAAAACTTGCATTCATTTTTTTTTTTCATGATCCAGCCCTATTTTTAGGCTGTTTTCCACTGAGAGAAGTAAGACTCGTACAAGGCGAAGAGAAGGGGAAGGATGCCAGCCCTGTTTGTCAGCTGGGAGTTGCTCCACAGCACGTGTTTGCACCACAGGCGCTGGCAGGCAAGCCTTGCGACAGACACAGCGCCCTCCCCTACTTTCCCAACTGATCCTGTGAGCAGCGCTGGGGCTCACTTTTCCACATTCAGCAAAAGATGGGCTGTTGTGCAGTCTCCCCAGGCCTGGGTTCAGTCTAGGGTAGATAGACTCTGACTACCCCCAGCAGTGAGTGTGTGCACTCATGCACGAGGAGTGTGTGCGTGGTGTGTAGGTGTATATGCCTGTGCATGTGTATGCATGAGAGTGTGTGTGTCCGTGTGCACGTGCGTGTGCACATGCATGTGTCCGTGCGTTTGTGTGTGTGTGTGTGTGTGTGTGTGTGTGTGTGTGTGTAGGCTGGAAGACCATCTTACCAGCCTGGTATCATAGTTTCTTCTCTGCCCTTCCATTCCTGCTGGGTAAACTTTGGCGATGGGCTATGGCTGGATCCCAACAGTAAGCTATCTCAGCCTGCAAGACTTAGAGGGTCCCTGGAATTGCTTCCCTTTCCTCTTCCTCATTGTTGTAATCTCCATCACCACCTCCTCCTCCTCCTCCTCCATCACCACCTCCTCCTCCTCCTCTTCCTCCTCCTCCTTCTCCCTTTTCTTTTCCTCTTCTTTTAGCAGGCAAAGTCCCTTTGTAGCTTAGGCTGCCCAGAAACTTACAATGACCATCCTGCCTCTGCCTCTCAAATTCTGGGGTTACAAGCATAAACCACTGCAACTGCCTAAAATTGCTTCTGTAGTAACCACATTTTTGTCATTGTTGCTTTGAGCAACAATGCCTCAGTGTGGCCTCAGATTCATTATGTAGTCCTCGTCTTGTTTACTTTTCTGTTGCTGTGAAGAGACATCAGGACCACGGCGACTCTTGTAAAGAAAAAACATTTAATTCCGACTGACTTACACTTGAGCGGCTTAGTCCATTATCAGCATGGCGGGAAGCAAGAAGGCGTGGAGGCTGGCATGGTGCTGGAGAGGTAGCTGAGAGGTCTACATCTGGATCTGCAGGTAGCGGGGAGAGAGGGACACTGGGCTGGGCTTGGGCTTTAGGAATCTCAAAGTCTACCCACAATGACACACTTCCTCCAACAAGGCCACACCTCCCAACCTTTCTCAAGCAGTGCCGTTCTCTGATGACTAAGTATCCAAGCGCGTGAGTTGACATTGGCTCTTCTTATTCAAACCACCAGGCACTGACCTCCTTACCCTGTACTTTCCAGCTACTGGAATTACAGATGTGTGCTGCAGCTGGATTTTTTTTTTTAAACACAGAGTCTCACTATGCAGTTCAGCTTGGCCTTGAACTCATTAGTCTCCTGTCTCAGCCTCCTGAGTGCTGGGGTCACAGGCATCATCCATACATCCATCATCATGCTCATGTATGATTCTTGTTATTTTGTAGCAGGGTTTCCTGTATCCCAGGCTAGTTTCAAACTTACTGTGTAGGTAAGGATGGCTTTGGACTCCTGATCCTCCTTCCCTCACCCCCCACCCCCACCCCAGTGCAGAGATTACAAGTAAGCACATGATGTCTGCTTCATATAGTGCCAGGGATTGAACCAAGGGCTTTGTGAATGCTAGATAAGCACTGTACCAACTGAGCCACACCCCCAACCTCCGTTGCCCACGCCCACTTTGTGAGCCATCATGTTCCAAGTGTGCATCTCCTGCAGATGTTTCTTTTTAAAAGCTTGCTCTTAGAGGTGAAGACTATAGCGACACACTGATGGTCTCCAAAGATCTACCTCAAACTTAGACTCAGCCATCATCCGCACACCCGAAAGAAAACCCAGCCTCTGCTCTGTCTATCTATCCCAGTGCTGAGTGTCAAAACCCTTCCTATGGAGATGCAACACACACATCTACTCACTCCAGATAGGGAATGACCTCATGACAAATCAAAGTACAGACACTACCTACCCAAGTGCAACTTGGTGAACCAATGGGGTTACTTCCAGGAATATGGCAGAGGGGTTATTTACAGGAACAGAACCGACTCAAAGACAGCTGCACCATCAAAGCCTGTCCAAGCTCGGGTGACAACTCACAAAGCTGGGGACCTGGTGCACACAGGCTGCAGGCAGCTCAGCAGGCTGCAGAGTGTGCCTTCCAGGTGCCTCAGTTGGCCTAAATCTCTGGCAGGAAGTCCGTCTGGTTTCTGCTTCTTCTAGACAGCTGCCTAGGTCTGGTTCCAGAGTCTTCTTGTGCCAGAGTCTCTTTTGCAGCTCAGCCTGACTGTCTGGGGGTCTTCTTACTGTTACTCACTTGCTTGGCTCACTGTCGGTAAGGGGTGGGATGGTTGGGTGATGGGAGTTGCACCAGGAATCTGATTTGTTTGGGGGGAGTTTTTTGTTTGCTTGTTTTTGTTTTTTTTAAAGATATTTATTATTATATCTAAGTACACTTATAGATAAGACTGACTCCAGAGGAGGATGTCAGGTGTCTTTAGATGGCTGTGAGACTTATAGATAAGACTGACTCCAGAGGAGGATGTCAGGTGTCTTTAGATGGTTGTGAGCCACCATGTGGTTGCTGGGATTTGAACTTCAGAAGAGCAGTCAGCACTCTACTGAGCCATCTCTCCACCCCAAACAAAACATTATAGTACAGACAGCTGTGAGCCATCTGTAGGAGCCTGGATTAGAACTAGGGTCCTTAGGATCTGTAGGCAGTGCCCTTGCCCACTAAGCCATAGCTCCAATACTGTTTTGGGGAGTTTTAGAAGCTACTTTTTAGTTGCTTATATCCCTGCTTAAGATGATCCCCTGGAGGACTAAAGGTTTTAATCGTTTTATTTTTTCCTTAAGTTTATTTATTATATATATATAGTATAACATATACATATAGCTGTCTTCAGACACACCAGAAGAGGGTATCGGATCCCATTACAGATGGTTTTGTGAGCCACCATGTGGTTGCTGGGAATTGAACTCAGGACCTCTGGAAGAACAGTCAGTGCTCTTAACCATTGAGCCATCTCTCCAGCCCCTGAAGGTTTGAAAGTTGTCGGAAATTGTTACACAACACCCGGTTTTCCTTAACATCAATGCAAATTTCATCCATGCATGTACATATGTGTTATTTGCAAAAAGCAATGCAGTCACCATCCCATAAGCTCTGTGTGTGTGTGTGTGTGTGTGTGTGTGTGTGTAGTCATGTAGTATAACACTTGTTTATTTGTTTGTTTGTTTGTTTTTAAAGACAGGGTTTCCCCGTGTAGTCTTGGCTGTTGTGGAACTCACTTTGTACACCAGGCTAGCCTTGAACTCAGAGATCTGCCTGCCTTTGCCTCCTGAGTGCTGAGCCAATCTTTATTAAAACAATTACTCTGTGTCTTGGTGAGGTTAAGAGACTGACAGAGGATCTTAAAACCTTCTCAGAGTAGAGTGATGTTTAGTGCCACACATAAGACACCAACTGAAAGCTTTAGTCACCAGGACCTGAGCAGAATGTCATTTAAAAAGAGATAAGGCTCTTGGCACGATGGGACATGCCTGTAATCCCAACAGCTCCGGAGGCTGAGGCAGGGTCTTGAATTCAGTGCCAGGCGGGGTTGCGTCTCATGAGCTCATTTCAAAACGTAAAGCAATACTCAGGGCCTGGGGGTGTGGCTCGGCAGAGTGTTTGTTTATTGTGTGTGAAGCCTTGGGTTCAGTCCCCAGCACCACCTAAGCGAGACATGAAGGCACATGCCTGTAATCCTCATTCTTAGGGTGCAGAGGCAGGAGAACCAGGAGTTCTGTGTCAGGGCTCAAGAGATGGCTCAGTGGTTAAGAGCACTGGCTGCTTTCCTGGGTTCAGTTCCTAGTACCTCCATATGTGAATAAAAGCCATCTGTAACTCCAGTTCCAGAGGATTCACATACATATGGTGCACATAAAAGTGGTTTATTTATTTTTAATTAAAAGAGAGAGAGTTCGGTGTTATCCTCAGGGATATAGAAAGTCCAGGCTACTCTATCTAGACCAGGCCTTCTCTAAAAACATCAACTAAGCAAATGAATAACAGTGCAGCCAAGAGAGGCATGAGGAAGAGTAAACCTGTGGCCCATCCAGCACTTGGGAAGCCAAAACGGGAGAACTGAGAATTTCATGCTTGCTTGGGCTATGGAGTGAGATGTGGTCTCACAAAACCAAAAAATTTAGGCTGGAGTGTTGACTCAAGGGCGCTTGTTCTTGCAGAGGACCTGGGTTCAATTTCCAGAACCCACAGGATGGCTCACACATCTCTCTCTCTCTCTCTCTCTCTCTCTCTCTCTCTCTGTGTGTGTGTGTGTGTTGTATATTCCTTTAATACTCCAACCATATATTTTATATTTTCCATTTCTCATCTTGCTATGCTTGTTTAAAATGCTCTTCATGACACTTAACCAGAGAACGACGTCTATGATGGGCGTTTCTGACACTTCCGTTGTCAGTGGAATTCATCTGAGTCTCTTCACCTTAGCCTCAGGCCGACTCTTCAGACAAGGGCAAAAAGTAGCCACACTCTTCACCAGAACACCACAAAAACAGTCTCTAGGCCACGAATTGAAATTCTCCACAGAAACCTCTTGGGTCAGGTCAGCACAATTCAAATCACTCTCAGTAACAGTCTTCCGCATTTCTACTAGGATAGCCCATTAAGTTCCATTTAAAGCATTTCCCTGCTTTCCAAATCCAAAGTCCCCAAATCCACAATCTTCCAAGCAAAAGCATGCTCAGGCGTATCACAGCAATACCCTGGTCCCTGGAGCCAACTGCTGTCTTAGGATTTTACTGCTGTGAACAGACGCCATGATCAAGGCAAATCTTTTAAAGGTCAACATTTAACTGGGCCTGGCTTACAGGTTCAGAGGTTCAGTCCATTATCATCAAGGCTCCTGGAGCATGGCAGCATCCAGGCAGGCATGGTGTAGGAGAAACAGAGAGTTCTCCATCTTCATCTGAAGGCTGCTAGCTTTAGACATTAGACTGGCTTCCAGGCAGCTAGGGTGAGGGTCTTAAAGTCCACACCCATAGTGACACACCTGCTCCAACAAGGCCCCACCTTCTAATAGTGCCACTCCCCGGGGCCGAGCATATACAAACCACCACTATAGCCTTGGCTTTCCTAGAACTGGCTATATGGGCCAGGCTGACCTTGAACTCAGAGATCCACTTGCCTCTACCTCCCAAGTGCTAGGATTATAGATAGACCTGTGCCACCAGGTGCTGCTTCGGAAGTTTTCTGATCCTCGGAGATCCTGCCTTTTCGCAGGCTAGCCTACAGTAGTGGCCTGGCAACTTCCACATTTTGAAAAACCTATACATACAATCTATGAACTGGTTTTGGGACCCTCCTATGTCACCTGCACAGCTACCCTCGAATCTCTATTTCCATTCTTACAGAAGCCACAGATATTTTGTTACTAAAAGCCGTCTTGGGATGATGGGGTGGTGGCATAAAGGTCTGTTCTGCCGATTATTTGATGTCTTGCTTCACTCTCTCACACGTGGGATCTTTCAAGAGAGCAACTAATGACACTTTGGGTCTAATTAGCAACGTGAGACTGCTCACAGCCTGCCACAGCTTGTTTCCTCCGTCCGTCTTTCCCTGGGGAGGAGGCGTAGGCACCAGCGTGGTTTAAACGTGTAAGTCTAAGTCGCTGGTGTAAGTCAGTGCAGTCAGGAGCTGCTGCTGTTGATAACCACATTTGGTGGCACTGGGAAGAATTTGGTGACACTGGCCAGAAAATAGGAACAAGGGTCATGTGGAAAAAACACTTCCATGTCCTTTTTGCTAAGGTTAGACGCAGCTCACTGAATTCACAAATAGAGAGCACACCAGAGTGTGTTTGGTGGGACATTTCACCTGGGACAGCAGCTGTCCCAGGTGAAATTGAATAACAGTTCAGTCTTCCTTTGCTTGGGGTTCTGCTCAGTGATGACTACCTGGGAGGGGACAGAGGGGACAGCATTACGGCTGGGGATCTCTCTCAGTTGATAAGAGTGTTTGCCTAGTATGCATGAAACTGTGGGGTCAGTCCTCAGCATCACATAACCAGGCATGGGGGCTCAAGCTGGTAATCTCTTGATGGTGTGGGTTATATGAGACCCTGTTTCTAAAACAAAACAAATCCTCCCCGGCCCTCCCTCCACCCCCACCCCCTACTCCCCTCCCCTCCCCTCCCCCCACCTTGCACAAACCTTCTTCTTAACTGCCTTCCTTCTTCCTTGGTTTTTTGACTAGATGCCTTGACCTTTCTAATCTCCAATCTTTCTTTTACTCCTTCCTCTAGACAAGGGGTAGAGGGCTGTGGAATGTGGACTAGATTGTTCAGTACTTTCTTTTGGCTTCAGCAGGGACTAGATTGTGACTCAGAATCTAAAGGAAGTTGTCAATCAGTCCTACTGATTGGAGTCACCTGGCTATAAGTCACTGACTTAAAGAATGTTTGCATTCTTGGCAGTGTCTCCTAAAGGGCTGAGTTCAAAATATCCACCTGGGGACCTGGGGGTTCATGAGGCCCCAGGGGGCTGCATTTGAGGTAAAGATAAAGGTGTATTAACAGAACTAGGGGAGGAGTTAGAGAGATGTGTAAACAAACCTGAGGAGGAAAGGTTTGGATGTAGTTGTAGCAAGGTTGAACCACGTGGGAGCAATTTGACTTTCCGCGAGGACTGCGTTTACCTGTGACTGCAAACTGACAGCTTCAAAAGGTCCAACAGACACGTGTGAGTTCAATGGTGTGCCTCACATCCTCTCCGTGCCTAGATCTCCGGAACCCTAGGCAGAGTTAAGGTGACTTCCCTTTGCCTGTCTGGTAGCAGAAGTGACTAGTTTTTGTTCTGGCTACCGGCTACTGCCTCCTGGAAAGGAAAAATGCCCATCTGAGAAAGCCTCCTGCCTTGAGGGCTGATCTTAAATCAAGCGATTTAATCATATGATAAAAGAGAAATAAAGATCGGTCTCCACTGGTGTCATTCCCACCGTGTTCCCCCTGAACAGCTCCCAGCATGTTCCTAAGCTGTGAGGTGAAGGAAGACCTCTGGCCATTTGCCTGGCTTGTAGGTGTGTGCAAACCCAGGCGGGCATCCGGGAGCATGCCACTTGCCTGAACTACCAGGCTGAGAAAGGAGCCAGCTTGAGGCCGGTCTGGGCTACATGGGAAAACTCAGTCTCAAACAAGCAGAAAACCTAGTGGAAACATTACGAGCGTCCAGGTGCATTATGGTTCCGGGGGACCAGGAGTGGGGAGTCTCCTAGCAGGGATGCACCCTCACCCTCCGTCTCTCCTCCCACCACAACCCCACGGTCAGCTTGCACACCCCAGTGAGGGGAACCCTTCTGGAGACACGACTACTAGATGTTTTCCTTGTCGAGTCAGGCCACTCAAATTTCAGGAGTGGAGCGGGACTCTCCCCTGGGCTTTCTAGGGTGTCACCTCTGGCATTTGCTCTCACTGCAGAAAAACAAGTTTAAATGCAGTGCACTGGGTTTCTGGACAGCTGCCCGAGCACAGAAGTCGGGAGGTCAGCAAAGCTGTCCTGGAGTTGGGAGCAGGTATTGAGGAGGGTGGTACAGGAGTGAAGGGTGCAGGAATGGTGGTTGGAGCTGGGATTACCCAGGGGTTACTAGCCAGGTGAGCTCCAGGTCTCCTAGGCTCGCCAGGCTGCTGGAGAAGGCAAGGCGGAGGCCCCAGGCGGGGCGGGCTGGGCTGGGAGCAGAGCAGTTGCGCCCGCCGCCGGGGAGCCGGGCGCCCTCCCAGCAGAGCATGCAGGACGTGCGCGACGTGTGGCAGCCTCTGCGCAGACTTTTCCACTGCAGTGTGGGGTTCCGCGAGCGCCTCCAATCACAGCCCAGCTTCATCGCGACGTGTGCAGCTCGCCGCTAGGCAGGGCAGAGCAGAGCAGCGCTTCGACTCAGAAGGAGGCTTCAGTCGTTAAAATCACATTTAAAGTGTCTTCTCTCCACGGCCTCCCGTGCTGCGTTCCCTACCGAAAGATCCCTAGATCGTCGCTAAATAAATGACCTCTGGCAGTTCACCGATTGCCTGTTATGCTTGTACCTCCAGCTTATGCAAAGTGCAAAAATCAGAAAGGAAGCGAGGTCATGTTCACATCAAACAAAATAAAGCCGGGTGTGCTAGGGGCAGGCGCACGGGGGTCGGGTGGGTGACATGAATTTAGTATCTAGCTGTCCCTTGATAGTTACGTTGGGACTCATAGTCCGGTTACGGGGCCGGGATTTATCACTACATGCAGAAGGTTCTATGGAATATGTATGGTCCATGTTGAAAGGGAAAATGATACCAACTGCTCGCCGCATCCCGAAGTTCCTTTTCTGTTGAACCTCATTTATTTATTTATTTATTTATTGCCCCCCTTCAAGCGCCTAGCACCGTAGCAACACTGCCCAACGTGTGTTTCCAGAGGATTCGGAAAAGTATGTGCCTGTGCCCGGATGGCAGTGTCAGCAATGGCAGGGGACATAGTGGGCGACAATGCACAGGTGTTACCAAAGAGGCAGCTCTGATCTGGGTCTTCACTTGGACTGAGCCAGCCCCCCAAATCGTGTAACTATCATACACACTGCTTGAAAGGCTGAATTGGGAAGATGCTTTTACACAGCACCCGCTCTGTGTGTGTAGGGGGGGGGGGTGGAGAACTGTCAACAGACCACATTGGACGTTTTCAGATCCCTGCTCCCTTCCAACAGTGGCTGCAGTTATTTGGGGACTCGTTACCTGGTTGGCGCTCGCAGGGAATAGGCTTAGGGGGACAGGAAGGAGGACCACAGAGCCAGCCTGAGTTGCAGGAGCAGAGCGTGCTGCCTTCGTCCGCCCGCAGAGGGCGGCAGCAGGCTGTCTCTCGGCCTTGCCCACCCTTCTCTCCACGTGAAAGGGGGCTGGGACGCAAAGAATGCGGCCCGCCCCGAGGCTGACGCGCCGCACTACCGGTCAGATCTTAAAAGGCCGGGCAGTGCGTGTGGCATCCCGACAGAACAGGAGAGGAGCAAGTGGCAGTGCTGGGTGTTGGGAGCGTGGCTGTCACTGTGCTGGAGCATCCCCGAGCTTCGGAACGGAGCCGACTAGGCAGCAGTGCGGCAGCCGCAACTCCACGCCGATCTCATCATCTGTCTCGCGTCTCAGCTCGAGCGATCCTCCGAGACTCCGCACAAAGCACATTTTCCAAAGCAGCGCAAGGGAGCGCCCAGCCGCGTGCAGGCGGACGCACCCTTCCTGTCCTTTGTTCCGGGGGGGATCTGCAGCTGCTCTTCTCCCCAAGTCGGAGTCTTTCCTCCGGGGGTGGCGGGTCGCCGAACACAGCTACGAAGATGCCTTTGGAATTGACCCAGAGCCGGGTCCAGAAGATCTGGGTGCCCGTCGATCACCGACCCTCGTTGCCCAGATGTGAGTGCAGGCAGCTCCACGGGGGCTCCCTGGGGGGCTAGGTCATAGACTGCGCCGCGTGCAGAGCCCGGCCATTGTGTGTGCAGCGGCTTTGTGCCGGTTCCCCTCTGCGGGAAGCGCACTCGTGCCGGCCGGCCGGGCTGGCCAGGCGGGGGTGGCGGCGGGCTGCATCGCCCAGGCTGGGCAGAAGGGGCGCTGTGGCTCCGGAAACCTCCCGTGTGCCGGGCAGGGCCGGAGCTCGCTGAGCCAGCGCCTCCCAGAGGCTGGAGAGACCTGGTTGCTCCGGAGTCGCCCCGGCAGACTGCAGCAGGGGCGCGGCCGCCGCCACCAACGCCCCTTTCCTTTGGGTCTCCTCAGGTTCACGATTTCTTTTCTCCCTCCCTCGGATCTCCCTGCATCTTCTATATTTCTATCTTCGCCCTCACTCCCATGACTGCAGGTTCAGGTTGCAGGGATGGTTTATGGGGTGGTGACTCGTGTTTCAGAGATGCACTCGTTTACCCGGAGCACGGAATTTGCTGGCGGTTTTTCTTAGTGTCCCACCTGTTACTGTCTGTGAACGATTTGTGAAGGTTTCATTCACTTCCATCCCTAGCTAGGAAGAGGTGCCTCTGGGAAGAGCGGATGGAATTTCTCTAAGGCAATGAATGCTTCCCCTCCAGGCAGCGCGCCTAGGAGCCCGTGCGGGTAGACAGGCGGGAGCTGCCCAGTGGACACGCTGCTCACACCATGTTTGTAGCTTGGAAATCCACTGGCAAAACTGGGGGGCGGTTTCCTGTCCCCCTGGGACCCTGAAGTACCAGGCTGCGGGGTAGGTTTCTCCGCTGTCACGTTTCTCAGGGTTCTCAGGGTGGCCCTCGCAGGAGACAGCTCTCGTAGCTTTGTGGGTCGGAGTCACTGTTTTCCCAGCCGCCCCGTGGTGCAGTACGAGAGACCTCTAGCAGGTCTTCCCCGCTGGACCCGAGGGCTTTGGTAGAACTCCATCCCCAAGACCCGTCTCCTTTTCTCTCTTGCACAAGTAAGTCAGGGGTAAGGGCTTGGCAAGGGTTCTTCCCCATGCCCTGTCAGACATGTTTATACACCGGGGCCACCTTTATAAAAATGCTCCAGGGAAAAACCAAGCCTGTGGCACATCTATAATCTCATTAAACTGTGGCTGGGAAACTAAAGAATCATGAGCCTGGACTACACGATGAGACCCAGGTAATAATAATAATAATAATAATAATAATAATAATGGTTGGTCATGGCCAAATTTAGACAGCCTGCTGCTTCTGGACTTTTTAATTAGGCAGATTCTAGCATTTTCTATTTTTTAAACTGAAATTGGTCAAGCAATAAGGGCTGGCCTTCTATGTATGTATAAAGCCGGGTGGTTTTGGGGGCACATTCTTCCCTTGTTTGGGTCTGAGGGAGCCATGACAGCTTTTGCAAGAACCCCAAGTTCAGTGTCACCAGCTCAGGAGTGATAGTGAAAGGCATCACCGTGCAGCCCGTGCTCCCCCAGGCTGCAGACCCTGATCATTAGATCCCATGAGCCTGCACGTCAGTCACGGAGCAGAGGGATCTGCAAAGAATTGCTGTCAGGGCCATCTAGAGTTTAAAGCGGATGTGCCTAAAGCTGACAGAGAAAGATGGCTAGCTCACTCACTTCTGGAATACTTGTGTGTGATACTGGAGTGTCTCCTCAGAAACATCCCTTCACACACAAATACCTGCAGCCAGGGCTTTTAAAAGCATATCCATATTTTAAACGGTATTTTTCCCATACTAAATTTGTTTCTTATTGCTATAGAGACAATAGGTTACTTTCTACTGACATTGGGAATCTTATGGACAGATTGACTTTCTTTTCTTTCTTTCTCTCTCTCTCTCTCTCTCTCTTTCTTTCTTTCTTTCTTTCTTTCTTTCTTTCTTCCTTCCTTCCTTCTTTCCTTCCTTCCTTCCTTCCTTCCTCTTTCCCTTCCTTTCTCTCGTTCTTTCTGTCTTTCTCTCTCTTCCTTTCTTTCTTACTCTCTTCTTTCTTTCTTTCTTTCTTTCTTTCTTTCTTTCTTTCTTTCTTTCTTTCTTTCTTTCTTTCTTTCTTTCTTTCTGTCTTTCTCTTTCTCCCTTCCTTCTTTCCTTCCTTCCTTCCTTTCTTCCTTCCTTTCGTTCTTCCTTTCTCTCTTCCTTTCTCTCTTTCTTTCTTTCTTTCTGTCTGTCTGTCTTTCTCTTTCTCCCTTTCTCTTTCTTCCTTCCTTCTTTCCTTCCTTCCTTCCTTTCTTCCTTCCTTTCTTTCTTCCTTTCTCCCTTTCTTTCTTTCTTTCTTTCTTTCTTTCTTTCTTTCTTTCTTTCTTTCTTTCTTTCTTTCTTTCTTTCTTTCTCTCTTTCTTTCTCTCTTCCTTTCTCTCTTCCTTCCTTCCTTCCTTCCTTCCTTCCTTCCTTCCTTCCTTCCTTCCTTCCTTCCTTCCTTCCTTCCTCAGACAAGGTCTCCTTTGGCCCTGGCTGTCCTGGCTTCAACTCAAATGGGGTTAAAGGCCACACCTAGCCTCTTTTGTAGATTTTCATTCACCTAAATATTTTTTTAACTGTTTTTCAGAGCTGATTTGACTTAAACTCACTCTGATGTGTAGATGACAGTGAACTTCTGGCCCTCCTGCCTTCTCTCCCCAAACACTGGGATTATAAGCACGCACCTAAGTGCCTGGATTACTTGATGATGGGCATTGAACCCAGAGCGACGTGAATACTGGGCAGGAATGCTCCCAGCCGCTACAGTTCCAGCCCTGTCACCATTTTACATGTGGTCTCCACATCAGAGGCTGATAGCCAGCTCCTCTGTGGCTTATTACTAGAGGGCACAGAGGGGATTGTCCAGTTAAAGCTAAATAAAATAATAATAAATAACAACCAATAATAAACAATAAATCTTAAATCCCAAAGGCCAGGCAGAGTGGTGCACATGGTGGTAACAGGCAGGCAGGTAGATCTCTTGAGTTCAAGGCTAGCCTGGTCTTGAAATTAGAAAAACAAAAACAAAAGGACTGTGCCGAATGATATGGTTGTCTGTGAAGCATAGAAATTGAGTGTCAAGTTTCTTTACCAACATTGTGATAAATGTTTCTTGCAAAACTAGAAGTGCCCATCACTTTGAGCCACAGTGCAGGGAGACATGACTGTATTTGCAAATGAGCTTAACCAAGCTTTCTTGTTGCCTGCACTGAAAATTCTATAGCCTGCGACTTAGTTAGGTGTTGTCACCCAGTTTCCTCCGAGTTCCAAATAGGTTATGTTTTTGTATGTTTAATATATCTGAGCTGTGGGCCAGCCCTGGCCAGTGTGATGGTGGCCTGGGGTGTAGCACATGGTATGTCCAAAGACCCCGTCCTTTACACAGCAGAGGGATATTCAAACTGGCCGGTGTGGAGTTTGCCTTAAACAGCACCTACAAAAGTATCATCCTAAAAAAGGATTTAGTTATCATTACTGGGGGTGGGGGGTGGAGGGGTAGGGGATGGGGGTAGGGTGGGGGGCAGGGGTGGCACATGCCATGGGGTGTCTGTAGAGGTTAGAGGACAGCTCTGTGGAGCTGACTCTCCGGGATCTTTAAGTGGGCCCTAGCGATCGAACTGAAGTCCTCAGGCTTGTGAAGCAGGCACGTTTGCCCACAAAGCCAACTTATCAGCTTTCAGCTTTTCTATTTTTCTTCAATAACGTGGGACTAAATCGCCAGTTTCTGCTTGATGAGGATTTAGAACAGAATGCACGTGAAAGAAGGCGGGTATGGCATTCAAAATCTTACACAAGTTCTAACTTGTGTGGATGCCCAGCCGGGCATATCTAGAGCAGTCATTCGGTGAGCACTCTGTCACAGTCACTGTCTTAAACAGTCTACTGTCGGACAGGAAAGGGAACGAAGACAGGAAGAGATGGACGTGTCCCAGACCCAAGGGGTGGTGAGGCCTGGCTTTGAACTCTGTCCTGGACTCTGGTGCATGCTGAGCAGCGCTGTCACCTGCCACAGTTATCACAGAGTCAACAAGATACCCTGTCACAGTCTGGTAGAAATATGGGGTCATGCAGGCCAAGGCCATTCATGGGCATCAAATTAATTAGATATTAGGAGATAAAAGGTACAGGTGAGCGGTGCCTGCACACTGTAAGCATGAAGAAGAGGGCCTTTAAAGGATGCATCTGTTATGTGTTCTGAGGGCTAGACAGGTTAAGCCCATTTTCAGAGAGCTCTTCCTGTGGTAGTGTACCTATAAGGCCAGAGCGGGTCTTCTGTACAGTTCAGTTTGCCCTTGCTTGATAGAGGTAGACTGAGGCGGTTCCTGAGGAAAGGCCCAACCTCAGTTCTCAGCAATGACGATGGATCCCTTCAGGGTCCACAACTGTCTGACCTAAATATATGCTTCCTTCCATGTCTTTTCCTTGATCTTGTAGTTGAAGCATAACTCACATGCTTGCACAAAAGAATGAAGATGACGTAGCATCCTTTTCTAATGTTAACGTTTGCAAAGCGTCAGGCAGAACCAAGCACAGATGAAGTGTGGGGAACCTTCCACAGCAAAGCGTATTTTTGGAAAAGAAGTTGCCAGTATCGTGTGGTGGGATGGTTGAAGTCAGTTGTCTCCACATCTCCACTTGGCCGCCTGTCGTTAAAGATATTAATCACTTAATCTAGGAAGAAGAGTTGAGATTAGGGCCCAGGAGTGTCTGCCTCGCACTTAGCCATGGTAGACAGGCATTGTTGAAGTTGGGGGTTTAACCATGCGTCAGGCTCTTTCTTCCCACAATTCACTTTTTCTTCCCATAATTCACTCTTCGGTCATGCCATCCTGTAGCTCACCAGCTGATCTGGCTTCCTTTGTGTACTTTTACCCACAAGGTATTGGCACTTGTAGCAAGATTGCATTAAGAACTAACAACGGTAGGCCTAGTCCGTGGGCAAGCAGCAGGCCTGAGTTCAGTGGTACTCATCAACAGTGCTGACCTCAGATTTATCCACCTTTCGTCTTTCCAGCATCCAGAGCGCTGGGCTCATGAGGATGTGAGCATATAAGCCTAGTGACATTGGCGGGTGCTGGCCCAGCTCTCAGGACCTGGTGGCTTTCTGTGACTCTTAGGAACCACGCTATGGGCAGGACTTCCAGTTTGAATCTCCCAAGGACCTGGTGGTCTTTAGACAATGGCTTCTTTCCCCATATATTGGCTATTTTTCTCATTGCTGTGGCAAAACCAGCATCTGGGAGGAAGTGTTTGTTTTGACTAGTTGGAGCGTCTAGCCTGCTGTGGCTGGAAAGTAGTGGTAACAGGAGTACTGGGTAGCCAGTTAGTCCGCATCTGCAGTCGGGAAGCAGAGAGATTTGAATACCGGTGCTCAGCTTCCTTGCTCTTCACCCAGGCTTGCCCACACCCCTGGAATGGTGCCACCCACACCCCTGGAATGGTGCCGCCCACGCCCCTGGAATGGTACCTTCCCACTGTGGCTAACCCAGTCCAGAAACATTCTCATAGATGTGCCGGGGTGTGTTACCACGGTGATGCTGAACCTAATCAAGTTGACAAATGGAGATTAACCATCACATACATCATAACTGAACATCTGTGTGTTCCTTTATGCTCATTTAAGTTGATAACCTAAATTTGCTGCTAAATAATAGAATAAAACAAAACAAAACAAAAACCACCTGGTAAAACACCCCAAATATTTATGTAGAAGGAAAAGAGGCATTATGCTTGTCTTTGAAAATTTTATGTTGGACTCCATATGTTGAGTTGTTTGGGGGAAGAAATAGCAGAGTGAGGCACTGGATCCAGGGAGAGGTGTGAGATGCAGGGTGAGGGGAGTCATGGTGGGTGATGCTTTCTCAGTTGTAAAAATGTCTGTGAAGAAGAGAACAGAGGGCAGGTTGCAATAGGTGATGAGCTCAGGGGGACCCTTGAGCTAGGTCGTGAGTTTAAAAGGTCTGTGATAGGGATACTAGATTTATCGGGAAGGATTTGTTCATTTCACTGTGCGGGGATGTCTAGGTGAGGGGAAGTTACTCCTGGTCTGGCAGCTGCTCTGAGCTCCTCTGCTTTGAGCAGACAGGAAGAATGAATGGCTTCTGCTTTGTCAACTAAAGGAGCGATCTAGGTTGATTTAATTGAAATCTAGCGGAACTCTGCTGAGTCTATGGTACTGTTTTTTCCCCTTCCAAAGTGTCTATTGCTAGAGGGATTTATTTTTATGGTTAGCAGATAGACATAATCCCTGACCTGATAACTCTGTCGACTTCTGCCTCTATGTCCCTGACACAGTTCCAACAGAAGCAGTCTGTGCACGCACGCACGCACGCACGCACGCACGCACGCACGCACGCATATATAGATATCTATGTCCAGGCAGCTCTGGATGTTTTCACTACAATGGCCCAGTGGGGTCATGAGGGAGGGAGAAGGGACCATTGGCTGGAGGGACAGACGGGAGCCTCTGTTCTCTAGGAGCTCGATTCTTTCCAGAATGCATTCATGGGCAATGTCCCTAAGGGCCGTCCTTGGCTTATGAATTTTCTCCTCTAGATAGCCTCGCGCTCCTCACCCAGGTGCCCATTGTCAAAGAGACACACACGTCTGCTTATCATACACACTTCCACTCAGACCCTGGCCTGCAGATCTAAAGCAAAAGATCCCTGCTGGGAATCCTCCTTGTGCTTACGCTTCCCACGAACCTCTGCCTAAATCTAGCATCTGTCTAGATTGCTGGTGCGACTCGCATCTCTTTGCCTTCGGGCTGTGCAGCCTGTCTGGGACAGGAGAAGGCCAGCTTGGGCTTGAGTTGGCAGGCGGCCTCTTTGGCTTGTGAGCTCACTTGTCGCCAGGATGCAGGAGTCGCCTGAGAGTCTCAGGGGCAAAGAGACAGCCAAGGAAATGTTGGAACGTTCGTTTGTCTAGCAGGATTCCTTTGGCTGCTTTCTAAAAACCTGCGTCCCTGGTGCTTTGTCCCATTGTGATTCTAAGGCTATATGGGGTACTCATTCATCACAGGCAAGAGCATCTCTGGGAGCCTGCCTGGGACTTAGTGACCAGCTTACTTAGGACCCTCTGACTGGCTGTTACCTTGGCAGACTCAGGCGTCCTGGAGACTCTGCCTCCGAACCTGGCATCCATCGGATCCTGGCAGCAGAATGGAGGGGGGGGGGGTGGTCAGGAAGGTCGTGAAAGGCAGAGGCATGGTGCCCAGCCAGGGGGCCCAGCATTCTGGATCCATGACCTACTTTTACTCGATAAGCTCTATTTAATTTTTTTTTTTAAAGAAAGTCTCAGCGGAGTTTAGAAAATGTCTTCCCTCTTGGTTTTCTGGGTCTCACCCGTGTCTATTTCCTAACTGTTTGTGTAGTTTACATACTGAATTGGGAAGTCATCTCTCCCTAATGCTAATTTTACCCTTCCTGGCATTAGGGTCCCATCTTTGTACCCCCATGAGATGCTCTTCCACCATTTTGCTAGGGATTGGAATCCCTGTCTGGGGTTCAGTTCCTCCCTATCTTGATTGTACATTTGCCTGCAGAAACACCATTGCCAATAATACTTGAAAAGTGAGACTGAACTCTGGCCAAGGGGTGAGGTCATCAGGTGGGGATGGGATGAGGTAGTCCCATTGAGTCATCAGATAGCAGGGGCTTTGGGATGTGGAATGACGTCATAACTTTAGAGCTATTCTTTTGTGTTGCTTTGACACAGTTGCCCATTGTTGTCCAGGCTGGCCTGGACATAATGCTCTGTGTAGTCCAAGCCAGCTTGGAAGTCAACTATGTAGCCCAGGATCACCTTGAATACTCAGTCCTCCTGCGTCTGTCTCCTAAGGACTGGGATTACTGACATGTGCCACCATACCCAATTTTGGTCCTGTACTTCGAAATATGTCTTTGGGTATAGGACTCACGCCATTAAGTTTTGATATTTGATTGATGACCCCTTTCTTGATCTTTCCAGCCTGTGGGCCGAAGCTGACCAACTCCCCAACGGTGATTGTGATGGTGGGGCTCCCAGCCCGGGGTAAGACTTACATCTCCAAGAAGCTGACTCGCTACCTCAACTGGATAGGTGTTCCAACGAAAGGTAAGCCAGGTCCAAGGCTGGTAGCTGGTTCTCAGGCAGGGCCACTCCCAGCGACCGTCTGGGTCATGGAGTCTCAGCTGATGGTCTTGCTGTCTCAGTTCATGCACCCCTTTATCAGGATCCCTGTGCTGACCTCATTGAGAGTCCCGTCAGGTGTAACGCTAGCCTTCCTTTAGTGGCTGTCTTCAGCAGCTGCGTGCTGCATATTATTGGTGACATTTTATTCACCCCTGTCCTGCCTTCCCAACTAAATGGGTAGTGTCTTGCAGATAGGAGCAAGCATCCCTCACTGTGCTGAGACACTTTTTTTTGTTTTTTTGTTTTTTTTAAATATTGGTGCTTGGCTCTAGATCTACATATGTGACCTCATTACCATGGCTGTGCCAGCAGGAGCACAGCTCATTTAGACATGGTAGGGACAATTTAGAATCGCTAGCTCAACAAGTAGCCAAGGTTGGCTGATCAATGAGACCCACTTAGGTGTGGATACCATAGGCAAAAATCATCTTTATCTATTTTAACATTTATTTATTTTGTTATTTTACACACACACACACACACACACACACACACACGAGTGTTTTGCCTACAAATGTGTATGTGTACTACACATGTGCATCATGCCCAGGATGGCCAGAAGAGGGAGTCAGCCCTTGAAACTGCTGTAACAGGTGTGCTGGGAACTGAACCCTGGTCCTCTGGAGAGCACTGAGTGCTCTTCCTGCTGAGCTAACTCTCCAGCCTATTTATTTATATTTATGATTTTGAGACAGTGTTTAGTAGCTTGAATGAGCTATACAGCTACTGGACTTCGGATCCTCCTGTCTGCATCTCTGTGTTGGGATTGCAGGGATGCCAAACTTTTTCGGTGCCGGGATCCAGCCCAGCTTTCTCATCCTTGCTAGACAGTCACTTTTAACAGCTGAGCGACATTGTAACTTATTTTGCATTATTCCTACATTGTAACATTTTTTGCTAGATTCTGGCTGTCTTTACAGCTTGTTTCTAGTTGATGGCATTGGGAGGCCTGGGTCGGGATCTGTTCCCTAGAAGACAGAGTCTGATACAGCAAACATGATGGGTGCTGTCCGTGGCCTGGACCTGTTTCCCAGACAGTGACCTGGGGCTGACAACCTTGGCCTGGGACTTCCACAGTTTCCATATGAAATTCCTTGTTCAGATCGCTATTGGCTGGCTTTCTCTTTGGTTGCGAGGCCTCTGTTCCTGATGGCCCTTGTCTTTCCTGTCCAGTGTTCAACGTGGGAGAATATCGGCGTGAGGCTGTGAAGCAGTACAGCTCCTACAACTTCTTCCGCCCTGACAATGAGGAAGCCATGAGAGTCCGAAAGTAAGCCTGAGGTGCCTTGGGTTTTGTGCATGCATGCACACCTGTGTGTGTGTGTGTATGTTTGTGTATGTATCTGTAACTGAAGAGAACCTTGCATGTTCCTTGGGCACTGTCCACTTTTAAAAGTTCCCTTACGTGTGTGGGTCTTTCGCCTGTGTGCATGTTAGTGCCCGGTGCCTGGGGTGGCCAGGTTGTGATCTACCAGTGGGTGCTGGGAATCAGACCCAAGTCCTGGAAGAGCAACAAGTGCCCTTAACTGCTCAGCCACCTCTCTAGCCATTGGACGCGGTTTGGCAGGTCAGTGAGCTCTGAGAACCCGTCTTTCTTTAGACTTCTAGTGCCCAGGACTTGGGTCTGATTCCTCCTTCTCCTTCTCCTTCTCCTTCTCCTCCTTCTCCTTCTCCTTCTCCTTCTCCTTCTCCTTCTCCTTCTCCTTCTCCTCCTCCTCCTCCTCCTCCTCCTCCTCCTCCTCCTCCTCCTCCTCCTCCTCCTCCTCCTCCTCCTTTCTTCCTCCTCCTCTTCTATATAGCTTCTGAGGAACAACTCAGGGTGTTGTACTTGAAAAGGCAAACACTTTACTATGGACTGAGCTACCTTCCCACCCTGTGGCTTCCCTTGTTTTGAAGCTGGGTTCTGTAAAAGGAAGAAAAGGCCAGCCTGCATATTGGCGGCCATCAGACTGAGATAGTATTAGGACAAGTCTCTTGGCCTCTCTGTGACTGGCTGTTTTGATATTCTCCCAGAAGTACAAACTGAGCCACCCTGAGATACTTCATCAGCTGCCACAGACCACGAGTGAGCAAAGTCCTTTTCATTGGAAATTATCAGTTTGCATTTGCAAAAGAGTTCCTTAAACTGCAGGTGACAGGTGGTGCGCCTCAGCTCTGCAGGGTGCTGGAGTCAGCTGGCTGTGGGAAGGATCCTGATGCCAGGAACAGCCCCAGGCCTGTCCAATGTCACTCTCTGGGTCTGCCTTAACATTCATTTAGATTTTATTACTATTGCTATTAATTTCATTTATTTTTGTTTTAAGTGATATTTGTTATATAATGCTGGCTAGCTTGACACTACCTTATATAGCTGGATTGGCCTCACCCTCAGATCTGCCTGCCTTAGCCTTCTGAGTGCAGATATTATATGGGGATTGAACCTATGGCTTTATGCATGCTGGGCAGGCACTCAATCAAGTGAGCTGTATCCCTTCCCTGGGTTGGCACCAGTTCTTAAAAAGCTCCCCGGTTTGATTAAGCTGAGCACGGTGTATAGTCTCCATATTCCAAGAATTCTGAAGGCTAAGGCAGGAAGACTGCAAGTTCTAGGCCAACCTTAGTTATAGAGTAGGTTCAAGGCCAGCCTGAATGACTTAGTGAGACTTGGGAAAAGGGGTTGCTAGTTAGTGGTAGAGCACTTGCTTGTGTGTTCAAGGCCTTGGTTTCAGTTCTCAGTACCACAAAGGACAGAGAAAACAAAAACGAAAAAGGAAGACGAAGCATGGTAACTCCTGCCTGTAATCTTGACAGTAGAGAGACTAAGGTGAGGGGCTTGCTGGGAGTTTGAGGCCAGCTCAGGCCTCAATGCCAGCCCGGACAGCATAGCTGGATCCTACATGAAAAAAAACAAAACAAAACAAAACGATCCAGAAAACCAAAGGCAAAATATGGGTGTTTCTCAGGGAAATGGATCCCATTGAATAGTCAGGCATGCTGGCCGCCTCCCTCAGCTGTGTGGTCCTGTCTATGCTCGTCCTTGGGCTGGAGGCTTGTGGACCTAATAAGGCCTGGCCAGCAGTGAGCATCTTGGAACTGGAACCTCAGTGTGTGTCACGGGGCATGCGGCTGCTTAGCTGGGCCTGCCCTGACTAGTGCTTTCCTTCTTGTGTGTTTGCAGACAATGTGCCTTAGCTGCCCTGAGAGATGTCAAAAGTTACCTGACAAAGGAAGGAGGACAGATCGCAGTAAGTCTGGGGGGCACAGGTACCTCTGTCCTCATTGGCCCAAGCAACAGAGTAAGGTCAGGGACAAATGCCTCTGCCCTTAAGGCCTGAAGGAGCAGGGGGCCAAAGCAGCTCAGGACTCAGGAGGTATCTTGGGATGGAAGTTGGGACATAGCTGTCACTCACCTGTGCAGTGGGCATCTGGGCACCACCTCTACTGTGTTGCTACCAGCCACCATAGCCAGGGGCCATTTCTGGGTTCCTCCTTATATTTTACTGCTTGCTAGTCCCCTCCCCCTCCCCTGCTATGCCTAAGAGTTGTAAGCAGAGGGAGATAAGGGTTGTCTGGGAGCACCCTGGAGAGGTTAGGGGGCAGGGCACACTCTGAAAGAGGGATTTAGGACTTATTCTGGAAACAATGAACTGAATTCCTTGTGGTTTGGGTAACTATTATTACCAGGTTTTTAAAATTTCTTTCTTTGTTTATTTCTTTGTTTCCTTCCTTCCTTCCTTCCTTCCTTCCTTCCTCCCTCCCTCCCTCCCTCCCTCCCTCCCTTTTTTCTTTCTTTCTTTCTTTCTTTCTTTCTTTCTTTCTTTCTTTCTTTCTTTCTTTCTTTCTTTCTTTCTTTCTTTCTTTCTTTCTTTCTTTCTTTCTTTCTTTCTTTCTCCTTCTTCCTCTTTATCAGGTTTTTGATGCCACCAATACAACTAGAGAAAGGAGGCGCATGATCCTTCATTTTGCCAAAGAAAATGACTTCAAGGTGAGCCAATCCCGCCTCCCCCTGCACACTGAAAGAGGAAGGCAGGTTGGGAGTAACTGATTGCCCAGCTCAGGGCTTCATGCTGCCCTGAGTTGTTGATACAGGTCTCACTCTGTAGTGGAGGTTGGGTGGATCTCCCTCTGTAGTGGAGGTTGGGTGGATCTCCCTCTGTAGTGGAGGTTGGGTGGATCTCCCTCTGTAGTGGAGGTTGGGTAGATCTCCCTCTGTAGTGGAGGTTGGGTGGATCTCACTCTGTAGTGGAGGTTGGGTGGATCTCACTCTGTAGTGGAGGTTGGGTGGATCTCACTCTGTAGTGGAGGTTGGGTGGATCTCCCTCTGTAGTGGAGGTTGGGTGGATCTCCCTCTGTAGTGGAGGTTGGGTGGATCTCACTCTGTAGTGGAGGTTGGGTGGATCTCCCTCTGTAGTGGAGGTTGGGTGGATCTCCCTCTGTAGTGGAGGTTGGGTGGATCTCCCTCTGTAGTGGAGGTTGGGTGGATCTCACTCTGTAGTGGAGGTTGGGTGGATCTGACTCTGTAGTGGAGGTTGGGTGGATCTGACTCTGTAGTGGAGGTTGGGAACTCACTGTGTAGCTCAGGTTGACTTCAAACTTGTGGCAACCCCTTTGCTAAGTGTTGGGATTGCAGGCATGAGCCCGGACTCAGGGCTAGTTACCTATGTTTTGCTGTCTTAAAACAAGGTTTTCCTTGGGGTGGGATGCCTAGAAGCTATGGAACACTCCTTCCCTGGGGGAGGGGGAGGGAGAGGGCCCTGGCCATGCAAAGTTAGTGTTTAATGAAGTAATACTTTCCCCAGTGCCTTTTCTTTTTTCTTCCTTATTAATATTTTTGGTTAGCAAATAGAGACAAGTGTTTCTAGCTCTAAAGCACAAAAGGTGTGTGTGGGCATTTTCATACATGTGTATCATTATACGTTGTTCAATATTTTCCCTCTCAGTTTTTCTTGCCCCCCTCCCTCACTTACTGGTCTTCATCTGCTCCCCAAATAGTTCATCTGATTTTACTTTTGAAACAGGTCAGGCTCCTGGGGCTCCTGGTCCGTGTATTCCTTTAACCTGTGTCCCACTTCTGAATCTAGTCTTCCTGTTCTGTCATGATACCCCCCACCCCTACCCCCACACACATTTAAATTTAGATTTTGCATCTGAGAGGAACCATGCAGTGTCTGTCTGGTTCTAGCTTGCTTTACATATCAGCGGTCATATCCTTTCCTGCTGGTTTCTGTCTATCACAGTGAGCTCTAAGCCGGCCCTTGCCTGGGCTGATTTACATTCCTGTCCTGCTTCCTTCCCCCAGACGTTCTTCATCGAGTCTGTCTGTGACGACCCCACTGTTGTGGCCTCCAACATCATGGTAAGACGATTAGCAAGCCCTGTTTGTGTGTGGCTCCTCCCTTATGCCAGGAGGTCATTTGCAGTCCTGGTGGGAGCTCAGGGCAGGGCCTGGACCGTAGGTAAATCCGCAGAAGCAGATGACCTGCCCAGTGTGTGGATGACTGCTGTGGACACTGGGCCGGCAGAGGGATACGGGGATATTAAATTGGCACAGTCTGTGACCTGGACCTGCTCTTGAGTGATATCCAGGCCCTTCCCAAGGTCGTAGAGGGCAAGCCACAGTACACAGTCTTGTTTGGGACATAGTGGATAAAGGAAACAGACAGGGAGTGGTTTAACCTGGTGTCAGAAACCTGCAGGCTGTGGGATGGTGGAGTAGTCGGGGATGATTGGCAGCCCATGGCTTTATACAGGGGAGGCCAGCCAGCTGCTCAATTTTGCTTTCCAGGTCCTTGGTAGGTAAGAAGGCCTTTACAGGAACGAGATCCTTAAAGGCTCAGCATGCCGAAGGCACAGGTCCCAAATTTGGGAAGAAGGGGTGTAATGCATGCCCCTCCCCCCAATTCCAGTGTAGAGTGTAGCCTGTCTAGAGAAGTCACGGTCAGTGGCTCCACTGTTTGATGAGAATTATAAAGACGGCCGCTTTTTTAGTTTTTCTGTGTATGCGCGGTGGGGTGGGCACAGTGAGAAGGTGGCTGGTGGGTCAGTTCCACGTGGCAAACCTCCCCTGACCTCCTGAGCTGTCTCACTGTCCCACAACTTGTGTCTTTAGATTACTTTCTTTTCAGCTTTGTCGTCATTGTCGTCTTTGTTGTTTTTTGAGGCAGAATTCTCCCACTGTAGCCCAGCCTGTCCTGGAACACTGTGTGACGGCTCAGGCTGGTCTTATATTTGAGGCAAGGCTTCTCCTGCCTTGGTCCTCCACTGCCCTGGTGACGGATGTAAATCTTACTCCTGGTTTCCAGTCTAATCATAGTGGAATAGGACATGCTTATAAAGAAAATCAGTTTTCATAGGTAGGAGATGCAGGCGGTATTATTGCCTACACATATCTGTCTGTCTATCTTCTGTCTGTCTGTCTATCATCTATCTTTTATTTGTCTATTTTTCTATCTTCTATTTGTCTATCTTTGATTTGTCTGTCTGTCTATTTTCTATTTGTCTATCTATCTTATATTTTCCTGTCTATCTATCTATCTATCTATCTATCTTCTATTTGTTTGTCTGTCTGTCTGTCTATTTATCTATCTATCTATCTGTCTGTCTATCTATCTATCTTCTATTTGCCTGTCTGTCTGTCTATCTATCTATCTTCTATTTGCCTGTCTGTCTATCTATCGATCTATCTATCTATCTATCTATCTATCTATCTATCTATCTATCTAATCTATCTTCTATTTGTCTGTCTCCATCCATCTATGCATCCATCCATCCATCCATCCATCCATCCATCTCTTATTCAGGGACAAGGTATCACTGTGTAGCCCAGCCTGGCCTTGGACTCAGAGCTCCCTGAGTACTGGAATCACAGGTGTGCACCACTACACCTGGCTCCAAATAGACCTTTAAAGGGGTGCTAAACAATTGTAGCTCCTTTCCCTGGTCTTCCTCTCCAAGGCGGTGGGGATATTTCAAAGCATTTCTGAGATACAAGCTCATACTTCAGGGAGAGTGGGTCCAAAGGAAGAGGCTCAGAGTTTGAGGAAGTAGAAATGCTGGACCCACAGAGGGCTTCGCATGGTACAGCTGTGAGATTTTCCCCACTGAGCAGTCACTCCCTTACTAAGTTAGGAGTTTGTCTAATACTAGCTTTCTATTTATTTCATATACTTCCAGTCTTTCAGATTAGTCCAAGGAATGTGTGGCCTATATTTCTATTTTAATTATAAACTTCACATAATATATAACTGACCTTACTAGCTATGTTCAGTGGGCAGAACTGCAGCATTAAGTACATTCAGACTCTTAGGCAGCCATGTTTGTGATATGGCTTTTTGGTAGAGTGCTTGTCTACCATGCACAGAGCCGTGGGTTCAATCCCCTGCACTATACAAATTGGGTGTGGTAGTAAATACTTGGAATCTCAGTGCTTGGGAGGTGGTGGCAGGGAGATCAGAAATTCAAGGTCATCCTTTGGTATGCACTATGATAGATGAGAACCTGTCTCAAAACAAAACAGAACAAAAAAAGTAGGAACCTCCACCATCCCTCTCCAGGGTTTTCTTCTTCCTGTCTACCTTACAGTTGTGGGAGGAAAAGATTAACAAAATTCCAAGGGCAGACATGATGGTGCCTGTTGAATAATTTCAGCACTTGTTGGTCAGAGAGAGAGATAGGAAGGTTTGAGGATATCCTGCTCTAAATAGCAGGTTCCCGCCCTGCCAGGACTAGATAGTAAGACTTGGCCTTGCAGACACAAGTCAGAGTTTCCTTAAAATGTACCTGGGTTTTCTTTCTTTCTTTTTTTGGGGGGAGGGGCATAATTGCCCAATCACTTGTCCCAGAAGTGCAGCTCTGAGGTGTAGGCACCAGGTCTAGCGAGATGTCACCGCACAGTCCTGCACAGGTGAATCGTGCTTCTGTTGGAGCAGATAGAGAAGTCCTACCCGAGATCAGTGTCTAAGCAACACTCAATGTGTCTTTTGTAATTCACCTAAGGCCTGTTCTTTGTGTATGTTCGTAGTTCTGCTGAATTGAGGGTCAGGCTCACTCAGTCATTGGCTTGACCCACCTAGATGTCTGGGGTTCCTTGTGGGGTCCATGTGGGCTTCCTGTGTCTGTCCTTCATGAGCATCTTCCTGGTGCAATCGTGAGGCCAAAAGGCCATGAGTCAAATTTCCCGACACCGGTTCTTTTTTTTTTCCTCTTATATGCTGGGCAGGATAATCTTTATTCCGAGACTTTTTGGGCTTTCCCCGTTTTTTTGAAAGCCCAAATCCTGCTTGGTCGAAGCAGAAAGCCTTCCAGTGTGACTCATCAGACTGCTCTTTGTGGTGTTACAGGAAGTTAAAATCTCCAGCCCAGATTACAAAGACTGCAACTCGGCAGAAGCCATGGACGACTTCATGAAGAGAATCAATTGCTATGAAGCCAGCTACCAGCCTCTTGACCCTGATAAATGTGACAGGTGATTCCCAGAAGATACCTGGATTATCCACATGAGGCCTCTAAAACAGCTCCCAAATATGTCTATAAACTCTTTAGAAATGGCCCCACCCTTTGGTGGAGGAGCCTTGGGCAATGGGTGGCTGCTGGGCGAGGGAGGAGAGACCCTCTCCTTTGGCCACATGGTGACTACTGGCTCCAGGGGATGGACTCACATCCATGTGTAAAGGACTTGCATTAATCAGACTCAATGGGTTATTAATAATAAAACTCATGGAATGAGGAAGATTAGGAGCAGTTGGAGGGAGATAGTGGTGGATGGGTAGGTTCAAAATGAGGGAGGGACAGCTGCTTTCCTAGATGACTGCAGTTCAGTTCCCAGCAACCAGAGCCGGCAGCTCACAACTAATTGTAATTCAAGCTACTGCGTTTGCATGCCCCTGGCTTCCACGGGTTTCTGCACTTAAGTGCAGGTATCCACTTGGACACATGCACACATACATTTGTATAATTAAAAATTATAAGAATAAGTCTTTAAGTTGG
This sequence comes from Apodemus sylvaticus, assembly GCF_947179515.1. Classification (NCBI taxonomy): domain Eukaryota; kingdom Metazoa; phylum Chordata; class Mammalia; order Rodentia; family Muridae; genus Apodemus; species Apodemus sylvaticus. Next base: position 81,432,664 of record NC_067485.1, on the reverse strand, counting down.
GCGGTGGTGGTGCATGCCTGTAATCCCAACACTCTGGGAGGCAGAGGCAGGTGGATTTCTGAGTTCAAGGACAGCCTGGTCTACAGAGTGAGTTCCAGGACAGCCAGGGTTACACAGAGAAACCCTGTCTCAAAAAAACCAAATCCAAAAAAACCAAAAAAAACCAAAAAAGCAAAAAACCAAAAAAAACCCAACCAAACAAACAAAAAAAAAAGAATAAGTCTTTAAAACGTGTAGATGTATTAGAGTGTCTTTCAATTACCCTCTACCTTAAAAAGATTTACTAGGATATTTATTGTTTGTTTGTTTGATTGGGTCTCACTATAGCCCTACCTGGGCTGGGACAAGTTATATAGATTCGAGGATCTGCCTGCTCAGTTTGGGGATTAAAGGTGTGAGCCACCATGCCCAGCTAAGATCCCCCTGCCCCCTGTGACCCAAACATTTATGCTTTTATTTATTTGCTTGTGTTTAGGTTTTTGTCCGTCTATGTGAGTGCATGCATACTTACACACCACAGCACACATGTGGAGGCCAGAGGACAGCTTTTGGGAGCCCCCTTTCTCTCTGTCCACCTGGCGAGCCCAGGGGATCAAAGCCAGGCCGTCAGACTTGGTGGCAAACACTTCCACTCTTGAGCCATTACGCTGGTCCCTCCAGGAACTTTTTGAGACAGTTGCTCACTGGACTCGAGCTCACTCAGATGGCCAGGCCGCCTGGCCAGTGAGTTTCAGCTCCTGTCTCCGCTTCCCCAGCTCTGGGACCATACTGTGCCCTGCTTAAAGAAGATATATTTGAATTTTATGTCTGTACATTCTGAGAGCCGTCTCTCCAGCTGTACTACCTGGCTTGAACAGCCTGCTTGAGGGAATCGTTGCTTTGGGTTTATTCTCTGACTCCTAGAGAAGACCAACAACAGTCACTGTTAGGGGCCCCCGGGAAGCAGATATTCTAGAAGCTTGCTAGGCCCAGGGTGTGAGGTCTGGAGGGCTGTGGAGGCCTGAATGGTGGTGTCTTGGCAGGGACTTGTCACTCATCAAAGTGATTGACGTTGGCCGGAGGTTCTTGGTGAACAGAGTGCAGGACCACATCCAGAGCCGAATTGTGTACTACCTGATGAATATCCACGTACAACCCCGCACCATCTACCTGTGTCGGCACGGCGAGAATGAGTACAACTTGCAGGGCAAGATTGGGGGTGACTCAGGCCTTTCCAGCAGAGGCAAGAAGGTAGAGGAGAGGAGAGAACATGGGGCTAGGGAGCAGGGGTGATTGGTTGCCTCCTTGTTGTAGAGTTGAGGGTCCTTGGGTGTTGTGTGTTTCTGGCTGTTTTTGCCTTACTGTATATTTGCATGTGGTGTTGGTGTGTGTACGTGTGAGTGTGGACCAGAAGCCGGTAGGTAGACTCAGGCCGCTTGGACTTTGGTAAGGTTTGAGTGGCTTTGGTTGTTGCCAGGCAATGACATAACGTAACCTATGAAAGGAAGTGGAGTTTGTATGACCTCTGCCTCCTCCCGCGTTCCCTCAGTTCGCCAATGCCCTGAGCAAGTTCGTGGAAGAGCAGAATCTGAAGGACCTCCGCGTGTGGACCAGCCAGCTGAAAAGTACCATCCAGACGGCGGAGGCCCTGAGGCTCCCCTACGAGCAGTGGAAGGCACTCAATGAGATAGATGCTGTGAGTCCCAGGCCCGTGCAGCTGAGGGGAGGCCTGGCAGGGCATGGAGAGGGCTCTCGTGGGTCCTCTGGGATCCTGGTGGCTCCTTGAGACTCCCCCCCCCCCCCACACACACACCTTCACTTGAGGTGGCCCTATAGGGAAGTTTTATGGAATGAATGTCTTTCTGACAGGGTGTGTGTGAGGAACTAACCTATGAGGAGATCAGAGACACCTACCCTGAGGAGTACGCATTGCGTGAACAGGACAAGTACTACTACCGCTATCCCACAGGCGAGGTGAGCATGGGTCCCCGTCTCCTGTCTGCTGGTCTTTCTTTGTAATGGTCAGGGTCTGTGCCATGTGTGTATGGGGATGGCTGAGAGAAGGCCTTGGGGGCCCCCAGCGGGATCAGGCGAATCCCTACAGGATCTCTATACCCCGCCCCAGCGTCCATCAGTTCTGCAAACTCATCTCTACTACTTCTGTGGACTCTAAATCTCACTAAAGAGAACCTTGTAAAAACCCTAAGGGAAGTGCACTGTGTTTCCCACACTTAGAAAAATGAGAACTTATGTATCCATCTGTCTGTCTGATGACATGGGATAGAGCCAAGAGGATGGCTAGTGACTGACTACAGACCCAGGCTTTTCCCTGCATGGCAGGTGACACGGTAGACTGGCTGGCCTTGATGTCAGCTGGCTTGCACCGGGGTTAGGCTGATGTTGGTGAAGGGAATGACTGAGCAGGATGGAGTGCGCTGAGCCGAGTGGTACTCTGGGAGTTCAGCCAGGTGGCTGTGTTGACACCTAGTGGGTGTCCTTCTGAGCCTTTGTCATAGTTCCCATTCCTGGTGGGCCACCATGCTGTCTTCTGGCCTCACTCTGGCCTTCTCTCACTGGGACTCCAGTCAGGAGAAAAAGCACAGAAGAGTCGGTCGGTGTGAGGAGGACCTTGGCTGGTTTTTTATGTTGCAGCTTTGTGCCCATTGTATAGCTCTGACCTTCCTTGCTTTTGATCCTGTCTTAACCTCCCCATTGCTGGCATTACAGATGCACACCTCCACACCTGGCTACATTTTTGTTGTTTGACATGGGGTTTTTTTTTGTTGTTGTTGTTGTTGTTGTTTGGTTTTTTGGATTTGGTTTTTTCGAGACAGGGTTTCTCTGTATAGCCCTGGCTGTCCTGGAACTCACTCTGTAGACAAGGCTGGCCTCGAACTCAGAAATCCGCCTGCCTCTGCCTCCCAGAGTGCTGGGATTACAGGCATGCACCACCACCACCCGGCTTGACATGAGATCTTAATATGTAATACAGGCTGCCTTGAGTTTGTAGCATTCCTCTAGGCTTCAGCCTTCTGAGTGCTGAGGGTTACAGACACACCCCGCCTGTATTTCAAAAGGAAACTGCAGATTCATTAGCAGACAGTTCCTCACTCCTGACCCTAGTGACCACAAATCCCTTGTCTCTAGAGATGACTGTGCTGGGTGGTGCACAGAAGGAATCTTTCAGTGTATTGATGGCAATACTTAGTGTCTTCCACCTGACGTACAAAGGTTTGCGGTTCTCCCATGCCGTGACTGTGTCAGGATTTCATTTCTATTAATGGTTGCCTGGGTAACAGTCTGTGGTAGAGTTTGATCTTTTGGCAGCATTCAAGAAGAGTAGGGAGGGGAAGGACTTCGGAGAGACAGGGTTGCAGGCTTTCCTTGTGGCCCTAGGAGTATGGCATCCAGTGCAGAACCGAATACTCACGAGGATGGATGTGTGTGCGTGCGTGCGTGCGTGCGTGCGTGCGTGCGTGTGTGTGTGTGTGTGTGTGTGTGTGTGTGCTGTGAGCTGTCTGGTGAAGGCTGCAAGCGATTGCCTGGCTCTTCTCTGCCTGTCCCCTGCTAACGGGCTGTTGTGTTCCTGTGTGCTCAGTCCTACCAGGATCTTGTCCAGCGCCTGGAGCCCGTGATCATGGAATTAGAGCGCCAAGAGAATGTACTGGTCATCTGTCACCAGGCCGTCCTGCGCTGCCTGCTAGCTTACTTCCTCGACAAGAGTGCAGGTATTGAGGGAAGTCGCCGATCCGGTAGGGAGGAAGGAAGCGGGCCCCTGAGTGTAAGCGGCGGGGACCCCTGAGTGCAAACCGCGGACCGTCTCTTCTTACTCCGCTTGGCTTCTGAATCTGGGTCTGCCCCGCAGCCTGCTGAGGGGTCTGTATCCGCTCCCTGTAAACAATGTGATGTCTGGTGGACTTCATCGCTGTAATCCAGCCTGGAGAACCCCGAGCCCCCACGTGACCAGGGGCCTCTGGGTTAGGCAGGAGGCTCTTGTGCCTGGGGATGGCCCGAGTTCTCCCTCTGCTCCAAGTCTCTAAGTATGGTAACATGTCTCATTTCAGAGGAGATGCCATACCTGAAATGTCCCCTGCACACTGTCCTGAAACTGACACCCGTGGCGTATGGTGAGTGGCAGCCCCCGCTGGGCCCTGACCCTGGGGTCTCCTGGTGGCTGGGGGGCTGCGGAGGAGGAGGAGCTTTCTAACAGAAGCTGTCTTCTCTGTCCTTCACCTTCAGGGTGCCGTGTGGAGTCCATTTACTTGAACGTAGAGTCAGTGAGCACACACCGGGAAAGGTCAGAGGTGAGTTAGGCTCTGGCGCCCTGGGGCCTTTGAGAAACGCTGGGTCTGGCTTTCTTCTGGAGGGGTCCCACTGAGTTTCTTTGGCACCTACTGTGGCAGCTCCACATCTCTGTTCCTAGCCTGTCTTTCCTGTGGCATCATGAAATCTATTCATTTTCTTTCTGTCTACAATCTCTCCCTCTCTCTCTTCCTCTCCCTCCTCCCCCATTCTGTCCTCATTTCTACTTGACTGGGCAGAATGGCGTAAACAGAGGGTTACTTCCTTCTGTCGATCATAGCCCTGGCACAGTAGCTGTTACTACTTCAGGGCCTTCTCAAAAGCACCAGGGCCCGGCTCAGACGGGATCAGACAGGCAGCAGCATTATCCGCATGCCCTTAAGTTCATGGTTAGCAGAGGTCTGAGATCGGAAGAGGGCTGGAGGAGGGGCCTCCTACAGCACAGCCAAGGGCAGGCCTTAGGAGACTCAGTACCTGGCTGCTGTTGTCTTCCACCTCAGGGAGGTCTGAGGTTTTGGGGGGAGGGAGTGTACGGTCATGTTAAATCCCCTTACTGGGCAGATGGCGTATCTGTCCAGGTCTGTGTTGTGAAAGTGGGTTTAAATTTGCTTTATGCAGGCTGTCAAAATACAACACTTTGCCAGTGTAGTCAGACCTTCCTCTTACACCGAACTTGACTTTCTGTCTGTGGAGTCCGCAAAACAGGTGACTTACCCATCCCTAAGGAGCTTGGCCGGCAGACGTTGGTAGGAAGGGTACATGGATGGGGTGTCAGCCTGTTCTCTGCCCTGCTTGCACTGTGGACCACACCAGAAGAGGACTGTGTCCCTGGGCTGCCTAGCCCAGTCTCCTGGCCCCGCCCCTCTTCACTTAGCTGAATGAAGAGAGGCCTCACTAACCCTGGATTTAGACATGAGACGGGCTCCACGGGCCTCAGAATACTTGCTAGCACTGGGGCTGAAGATGTCCTGAGCTCTGAGGTGCTGGGCCAGTCTTTGGACCCCAGGGGCCCACTCTCCTGTCTCGTCATCCATGCTTGGAAGGCTGACATCTCGTCCTGGAGGACAGACTGCTGCCTGTTTTCTGCATCTTTGGCCTCCTAGACTGAGGCTGGGTACCTGGCCTCACACCTCTGGGCGAGCACAGAGTATTAGTATTCCACAGGCGCTTGTGTGTGCTGCAGACCAGGTGGAAGGGAGTTAGCCTGATACCTTTCCCCTCCCATTCCTGAGATCTCCTGAGATCTCTCCTGGGCCCTGTGTGGGTGGGGTGACTGGGAGTTAACATTCTTTCCTCTGACCCCTTCTCTGCTGTGGTTGTAATTATTCTTTCTTCCTCTGCTTTGCACATAGCTGGAAGTTCTGTGCCAGTAGCAGCTCAGGTCAAGGCCACTCACCTGGGTGTCCCTCTGGTTGTGCCCTTACAGATTTCAAGAGGAATTTATGTGTGCGTGTGCGCGTGCACGTGGATGTGTGTGTGTGTGTGTGTGTGTGTGTGTGTGTCTTCTCTACCTACCTCCCCACTCCTTGTAACTGTCACCTTCTCTCTTTTGTCTTTGTCTGCTTAGGATGCAAAGAAGGGACCTAACCCGCTCATGAGACGCAATAGTGTCACCCCACTAGCCAGCCCCGAGCCCACCAAAAAGCCTCGCATCAACAGCTTTGAGGAGCATGTGGCCTCCACTTCTGCTGCTCTGCCAAGCTGCCTGCCCCCGGAAGTGCCCACGCAGCTGCCCGGACAAGTCAGTGATCCTGCTTTAATTACTGCCTACAGGGGAGCGTGCAGAGGGGAGGTGATCCCCGTACCCGGGGCTCTGTGTCGTGTTCGCCAGTGAGGATGAGTGCCCGTGTGATGTGCAGCCGGCGAGGTGTGTGGCCGTCTATTGTATGTGTCAGGCAGAACATACGGCGTCCTCTCTGAACTCTTTCCTTGTCAGCAGTGACTGTGTGCCTCCTTTCTGAGGTTGTGGTCTTTATTGAACAGAATCAGGCAGAGTACAAGAGGCTGTAAAATGCCCCCGTCCTATTATATTTGTGAGTACTGCTTCTAGAACAGTCTACATTCTAGCAATCCCCAGTCCAGGAGTCTGTACTTTCCATAGGCCTGATGTCTTGTCTTTCCTCTCCTTTGCCGTCACCTCTGACAGAAAAAGGCTGAGGTCACACAGAAGAGTCTACCTTCTTTGCAGAGCCAGCATAGACCTGTCCTCCTAGAAATAGCCCAGATGGGGGAGGCAGCTGAGTTTAAAGCTCTTTCTGTGCAACATTGGAGACCTAAGAACCCCCTTCAGATCCCCAGAACCCAGAAGAAGCTGAGAGCAGAGACACATGCCTGTAAAGTTATGGTTGGCGAGATGAGAGGCAGAAACAGTAGACTTCTGGGAAGAAGCTCACAGGCCAGCTAGCCTGGTCTACATGGAGAAATCCCAGCATAATAAGAGACCTCCTTTTAAAGAAAAGGTGGAAGGCTCCTGAAGATTGACATCTGAGGTGCTCCTTTTATGTCCACTCATGGGGTAATTGTGTTTACCTGCACCCCTATACTTGAGCGCTCATGTACATGGTACGTGTACACACACACACACAGAATCAGGCAGCCAAGACAAGCCTCTTCACACAGTGGGTAGCTGATCAAAGTAAAAATAAACAGAAGCCAGGCGGTGGTGGCACACACCTTTAATCCCAGCGCTTAGGAGGCAGAAGCAGGCGGATTTCTGAGTTCGAGGCTAGCCTGGTCTATAGAGTGAGCTCCAGGACAGCCAGGGCTACACAGAGAAACCCTGTCCTGAAAAAACAAAACAAAACAAACTATAAATAAATAAATAAACAGAAGTCAGCAAGATTCACTCCTTCACTAGCTTGAAAGCTCAAAGGCTGAAGAATTTGGCTGTTGAGCATTACAATTTGTTTTCAGGAAACCAGTCCTCCAAAGATAGCCGAGGACCTTTGCAAACATGAAGTACTAGACCTTGCCCCACGCCTGGGTGAATTTCAGCTCAGTGCTAGGCCAATGCTGGCTGTGTGCCGCCTGCCAGCTCTCCTGTTGCCCCCGAACTTTAACTTCCTAAGGGTTGGGATGAGGTCCAGAGAGAACCCTGTGGCCTCCAGAGCTCATTTAATTATCCTAGGCCTGCCTCGGTTTCCTAATCTGTGGAATTGGGGAGTAATATGCCCTACAAAAAGTGGGACAAGGGGATTTGTGTTGTCTGTATAACTTGGGGTCTGGCACAAAGCAATGGTTGGGTGCGGTGAGATGATAGTCTGTAACTTACGGTCATTCTAGCTCTGCCTCCTGAGTGTAGGATTATTTTGTTTTGTGGAGGATGGGGTCTCATGGTGCATAGAGACTAACCTCAGGCTCACTGTGTAGTTGAGGATAACTTTGAATTGATTCTCCTCCCTCCTTCCAGGTGCACTGCCATGTCTGACAGGTGGACTTTAATGTCCAGGCTCAGTCTCTTTAGCTTAGGAAATGGACACAGGACTGGTAGGGAGACGCTAATAGATATTCCTTTAGGTTTGAGAGTTTTCTAACTGCAGCCAAACAGATGGCTTCTCCATCTCACTCTATCCTCGTGCATTGTGGGAGTTTTCTGTCACAGATGCTCAAGGGGATTAACCTGGGCCAGGGGCAGGTGACATCCAGAACTACACTGATCTGTTCATGGGGGGGGTCACTGGGAAGAGCCTAGCCTTGTCCCCCACTTCATAGATGCCTCTGGCTTTGTTAGGGCAGCCTGTTAGGATTGCCTCAGGAACAGATGTCTGGGATCTGTTGGCCGGGTTAGACATTGGAGGCGTGTGGGGTCCGACCCAGCAGCTGCCATCTGGCCTCCTGACTGACTTTCTCTCCTTACCTTGTCTCCCTGCAGCCTTTGCTAGGGAAAGCCTGTCTGTAAGTATTTCCTTCTCAATGATTCTCTTGCTTGCACTCGACGCTTGCTTGTTTGTCTGTTTGCTCTCCTGCCTATTGAAGTATTTCGGAGGAAGACAGTCTGAGGTTGCCCGTAGAGGAGAGAATTCCCAAGGTTTATAGAGAAGACATGCAGAAAGGCAAAACTCACCATGTCCAGGACACTCCAATGCCATCAACCATAGGGTGCTATGCCCCATTCCCTCTTGGGGTTCTATGCTGTATCTTCTTCATTGGTCATAGGCAGGGCCTTGACATAATGCCAGGTCTCCCTGGTAGGGTCAGCTCTCAATGCTGAGGTCTTGAGTCTAATGCTTACTGTCCTTGCCCTGTAAGCTCCTCCCCCAGAAGAGCAGCCTTCCGTTCTGAAGACAGTATTTATCCAGAGCCTATAGCCAAGCGTGTTTTGTTGCCATGGAGCTGTCCTGGCCTGTCAGTCCTGCCAAGGGACAGTCTGTGAAGACATGCATGTAAGGACTATAGCTGGGGATCCCACTCCACTGTGTCCTCAGTGCACACCTGACTGCAGTGGTGACAAGCTTGGGTCTGGCATTAGGGAGAGCTGTGTACCTCACAGAAAACGGGACTGTGGTCACTCTTTGTGTCTCTGGTCCCTTAACTAAGAGATGGGCAGGACACAATCCTTGATCTGTTTAACAAAAATGACCTGCATACCCACAAACTGGTAGGCAGTAGAGACAGGCCTCAAACAGACCTTGGGCCCCAGAAAGCTGCTTTCTGCTTCCTTGCAAGCTAGTGGAAAAGCCCAGGTACTATGTTTCTGTTTCCAATTCTTGGAGCCTGAGGGGGTCCCATGAGCAGCTGCCAGTCTCTGGGTTGGCTCCTGCGGGTTCCCTTGCTGCCGCTTCCCAAGGCGAAGGGAAGGAAGGCATGGCCGTTAACTTCTCTCTCTAAAAGGCACAATGTGCTCACTGTCTCATGTCTATTGTGGACTGCTTGGGGACCAGGGGCTCTCCGTGCAGAGCCTTTGGGTTTGAAACCTTGTGGTTCTGCATTTATGCGGATCCTCCAGAAAGCACTTTTCCTGCTGGGAAAAGGCCACTCACATCCTCTGCCACACTGTTGGATTCGCCTTAGAAATGGCCAAGTCGGACTTTTACATTTCTATGGAGAATCTAATAGTGCTTTTTGGCTAGAGTGCCTGTAGTTAAGCCAAAATTTCTCCCATAAACTCATCCCTGCCCCTGACTATGGTTGGATTCTAATCTGGAGACCCAGCATGTATAGCCCAGCCTGAGACTGTGACCTCAGATCCTAGACCATTAGATCTATGAAGTCAACCCTGACCCTGATACTACGATTAATCAATGATGGTTTTATTGAAACAGCACCATCTTAGTCCTAGCTAGCTGGAATTTACTGTGCAGCCCAGGCCTCAAATTTAGTAATCCTCTTGTCTTCCCCTTCTGAGTGCTTGAATTACAGGTATGCATGTACCACCCTCCTTGGCTTCCAGAATTTATTAAAAGCCAGGTCAAACCAACATTACCACCGGACTTTGGAACATTAGGCAAGTTAAGACAGTTTTAGGACTTGAGCTTCCTTTCCTCATCTGTAAGTGGCGATTGCAACTCTCTAGGGAGCATTGTTAATGAAAATATGCATAGACTCATGGCAAATGGCGAGTCCTGGTGGGTGATGGCCGGCGCCTCACTGCTTTGGTGCTCTGGCCTTCCATATGCATGAAGGTGGCCCTCCGTTCCCCTGCTCTGTGCCGCTGGGTTTTTATTTCTCACAGCGGCTGGAGTTCTCAGTCTTGAGCTTGAGAAGCTCCAAAGGCCTGAAGCCCATCATCTTGGTCTCCCAATAAAACTAAGCTACGTGCAGACACTCTCCTCAGTTGTATCTTCCTGGGGGACGTTGCTCTGTTCGGGACCAAGGGACCACCTGCCTTTCTCAGTGCATTTTACATCTTAAGATTACAGACGCACACTCACGCGAGAACACCACTCAGGCTGACAAGGTGGCTCAGTGGGTAGAGGGATCGCCTAGCGTGCAAGAGGCCCTGAGTTTGACCCCCCAGCACTGCTGAAAGCAGGCAAGGTGGAATGCATCTATAACCCCAGCCCTCAGGAGGAGGCAGGAGGATCAGAAAATCAAGGCCAGCTACGCCACAGAGAGTTTGAGGACAGCCTGGGCTAAATGAGACTCGATCTCGAAACTAAACAGAAGATGCTAGAATCGGGTTTTGTTTTCTCCTTTCCAACCTGTTTCCTTTTTTTTTTTTTTTTTTGTTCTTCTGCTTTTCCTTCCCCACTATGCTTGAAAGACGAACTGTCTGTCACATTTTTTCAAAGTTTTCTCCTTACTAACCTGGGAAAGGTAACTGAACCAGTGCATGTCGCCGTCTCTCCTCCTGCGTCCTAGTCCTGCATTTCAGCCAAAGGGCGTCTTAGTTTGTGTACAGTTGCCCATTGTGGTGTGTGTGGCTCGTGTCCCTGCTGGATGGTCTTTCAAGCAGTGAATTAATGTGGGGTCCTTTCCCATGGGTGTCTGAGGAAATGATGTGGACTCTTCGTTATTTCTGTTGCTTTGTCATGTTGGAATGCCTTGGGCCTGTGGTGTGGCAGGGGAAGTTGTATTCAAGGCGAGTGCTTAATATTTTAAAGGGAACTCGATACCAGCGAAGGCGTTGGGACTTCTTTCTAGGGGGTGCATGGGTCTAGACCCAGCAGACTTGAGTGACAACCTCCTCTGGGCCTCTCTTGTGTGTCCAGCCATCCCCCTCACCTCTTGCCTTCTGCGGAGCTCTGTGTCCAGACTTGAGACTCAAGTGTAGCTAAGTGCAAGGCTCTGTTAGCTGTTTCCAGAGAGGAACTGTGTTACTCCAGACAGTTCCCGGTTGGTTTTGACCTGGCTGTGACCAATGTGGCAAGCTCTGTGTCATGGAGAGTAGCCTTCAGCTCTGACAGGGAAGGGTGCATGACTTTCCTATTTGTGCCTCATGGTCCTTTGTCCTTTGTCTGACCCTGGGAACAGCGGGCTTCCATGTCACATGCCTGTCCCTCTCTGTGCCCTTCAGGCTGGAATCTGGCCCAGTGCTGAGCAGAACTCTGGCCTATTTCTCTGGCTTCCTCTATAGCCTGGGGTGTTTTCTGTCACGTTCCAAGTCCGGCTTGGGCTCTCCTCTCATTTTGGGATCATCCGCAGCTAGGGGCGTGTTCATTTGGGGAGTTGTGGGGGTGTCTTGTGGCATGACTTTAAGCCTTCTGCTTGAGAAATGCAATCAGCACCAGGTTCTGACGCTCTCCTCCCTCTCTCTCCTGAAAACAGAACATGAAGAGCCCCCGGAGCGGTGCCAACTCTTTCCAGAAGCACTAAAGCAGAGCCATGGGTTCCATTCCGTTTCCACAGCCTGCCTTGCGCCTGCTCATCTTCCTGAAGCCAAGTGATCCCAGGACTTCTGGTCTGGGGGAGAATGGAAGTCTTCAGGTTAAAGAATAGCAGCCCTTCCCCCCGCTGAGATGTTGGGGTGGCAAAGACAAGACAACTAGGGAGTTGTACAGATCCCAGCTTCCTGTGGCAAAGCAGCAGACCTCCCTACGCTCTGTCCTCTTGTGACTTCCAGGGCTGTCTGACCTCACAGACCCTTCCAACGCTTGGGGAAGGCTATAGTACTAGAGGAGGTGAGATCAGACCCCTAAGTGGGGGACCTGGACACCACCGTGCTGTTTTGTTTTGTGTCTTTGGATCCTGGCCTGGCATGTTGCTAGCCGGAAGACGAGAGTGGCAGAGAACCCTGAGATTCGGAGTTAGGCCCCACTTGTCTGAGGCTCGGGGACGACCACGCATTCTCACGTGGCTTTTATGCATCTTGGCCTAGGAAGAGGCCTCAGAGACAAGGGACTTGGGCGCATGCTGCATTGGATATGGGGGAGTCTCCTTCTGAGGAGGCCTTGAGCTGAGGCCTACTGGTCAGCTGAGCAGTGACAGCTCTTCCAGGGTATCAGTGATACTCTGGCTCTTCCACACGCCTTCTAGGTCCCAAGTTAAGGAACAGACTGGTTGTGTCAGTGGAGGGAAGGATTTTGCTGAAAAAAAAATAACTAGGGCCCCTTCTTCCCAGAGGCCCTTAGGCCTTCTGCTCTTCATCCTGGGCCTGGAGGCACCCGAGTAGATTCTGTGACTGGCTGTTTGTTTGCACTTTTTCATCTTTCTTTCCTTCCTTCCTTCCTTCCTTCCTTCCTTCCTTCCTTCCTTCCTTCCTCCCTCCCTCCCTCCCTTCTTTCCCTCCCTCCCTCCCTCTCTCCCTCTCTCTTTCCTTCCCTCCCTCCCCACACCTCACTTCAAGAACCTAGGCTGCTGGCCTTGGAGGCTTGCAGGCTGGACGGGAGGAGTTGGGGTGTCTTCAAGATGGGGAGTCTTAGAGCCTTCAGCTTCACTCACATTGTTCAAGAAGGGACAGTGGCCCGAGGGAAGCTTATTTCAGGCCGCCCGCTCACAGAGCTGTCCCCATATTTTGGCCAAGTGTCTGTTGCTGTATGCCTCACACCACCATGCTGGGCATCACAAGGAGTTCCCAGGAGTCAAAAGCGTCCTTGTCAGCTTTATAGTGTTGGCGACATTTTTGCATGGGTTGAAAGTAGCGCTAATGTCTTTGTCTTTGCCTGTCTTGTTTCCCCTTTGTCCACCCAAGTTGTGGGGGAGGACAGGGTATCCCAAGCCTGGAAGAAACCAATCAGAAACTCAGCAGCGCTGGCCCGAATGACCCTTCATGAGGGGTGCTGCAGAGCCTTGGCCGAAGGCCGCACTTTACTTCCGGCTTCCTTCCTGTGAGTCCAAGGGACCCTACCTTTCCCAGCACAGGGGACAGCAGGTCCTGGGGTGACACAGGGCATGCTTCAGACACTTTCAAGTCACTTTGTGTTTTCATAGTTAACCACTCAAGCATTCGGCCCAGTCCACTACCCTTTAAATCTGTGGTTTCTCTCCATTTAAAGACTTGGACTGTTTTCTCTCTGTGACTTGAGTCTTGACAAGGATATATGCGCTGCAGACTTGGGTTGAGTGTGTGCAGGCTGATAATACCTTGGACTTGGGGGCCTGCTGCATTGCTTGTCAGGGTGGGTGGGGGTGGGGTGGGGAGCAGGATTGGAACTGTGTAGCCCAAACTAGCTTCAAACTCACAGCCATCCTCCTGTCTCAGCCTCCCAAATGTTATCTGTTCGGGTTATAAGCACGAGCCACCACTGTGCCTGGTACTGTGGCTTTGTACCCGGAGGTGGTTTCTTAGATGCCTCCTTCTGACCACATCCATTTTATAGTTACAGAACCAGCTCTTACAATATAGAGACTCTAAAGGCTGAGACAGGTAGGGGCGATTACGTGTGGCCATCTTAAGTCAGTGCATGAGGAGGAAGCTTTGTCCAGTGTGAT